>NC_069504.1:886142791-886510291 GCF_027579735.1 Bombina bombina
AGCAGGCTTGCACTCGCTGGTCTTTAAATAAAGTGCCTTTTTTAATGTGACCTTTCGGGGAACGTATCACCTTTCTCATTAACGTCACATTAAAAAAGGCACTTTATTATAAAGACCAGCAAGTGCAAGCCTGCTTTGTTTCCTATGATATATAGCGTGCACCCTGGAATTTGACTTTGGAAGTGAGAGTTCTCACCTGCAGACGGACAGGGTTATGGAGCAGCGGTCTTTGTGACTGCTGCTCCATAACTTTTGTTTCTGGCGAGTCTGAAGACTCGACAGAAGCACAGGCCGTCAAGCTCCTTTCGGAGCTTGATAGATAGGCCCATTGGTCTCAGTTTTTTTGCCAGAAATGCATCTGCCTTATTAATTTAGGAGTACATTAACTGTTTAAATCTCATTGCAGCCTCCTGGACTCTCTGGGTTTCCCTAACTTTAGGAATATTCTCCTTTTAAATATATATACAGTACATATATATATATATATATATATATATATATAATATCTTTTCTCTCTCTCTCTGTATATATATATACTGTATATATATATATACATATATATATATATACAATATACTAAACAAAATAGAGAGGAAGAGACCTCACTAAAGACTGCACGTATAGCACTCTGAGCATGGACTCATAGTGGAGAGATTGGGAGTTGCCGGTGTGGTGCCACTGTATCTGTGTTGTGGTAAATATATATACAATATATCTTTCCTCTCGCTCCCGCTTCCTAACTCAACTTCGGCTTTAGCGCAGTTTATCTAGTGCAGAGTCGGTTTAGCATGCGATAACCAATATGTTTTTTCTAACCCACCACATTGAAGTCTATGGGGAGTGGGGGTTAGCACGGTTGCGATATTCGAAGTCCTGAAGTTAGCGTCTATGTCTTTCGCTCGCTAACTTTTAATTTGAACTTATAATACTAGAGTTAATGCGGCTGTGCTGACTTTTTACTTTTAGCGCAGTTAGCCCACGACCAAAAAACTAAATTAGCACACCACTAAGTGTTCCATATTAACTTGTAACTTTGGGATTGTTCATTGAATATGGCAATTTATTTCTGACTGAATTACTATGGTAATTCAATTGCAACGCCACACCGCCTCAATCCATAGTTACAAACAAAATCTTTATTAAAAAAATTAAAAATGGAAATAAAGGGGCATATTTATCAGTCACCGTATGGAGCTTGAAGCCCTGTTTTTCTGGCGAGCCTTCAGGCTCGTCAGAAACACAAGTTATGAAGCAGCGGTCTAAAGACTGTTGCTCCATAACCTGTCTGCCTGCTCTGAGGCGGCGGACAGACATCGCTGGTGCAATGATAAATGCTGACAGCGATGTGCTGCATTAGGAATACTTTACATTCCGATGTGTGGCGGACATGATCCGCAATATCGGATCATGTCCGCTCGCACATTAATAAATAGGCCCCAAAGTGAGAACCATTAAAAGGTTTTAAAAGGTGCTCACAATGACGTACACTGCCACATGTCTGGTGCATTTCAGATATACTCTGTAATCATACATAACATTAGTTAGTGGATATTGCACTAATACTTTCAAAATCTCTGAAGCTCCTCAATTGAATTACTACAATCCCTTAAAAACTGAAGGAGCTTGCATGAGTACTTTATGAGATATTAAGATGTACAAAAAATACATTTTCAATTAATATGTGAGAATTTTGGAAAGGTTAATGTTACAATAATCATACGTTTTAGAACTGATGCATAACATTTAAAAGATCATATTTGTAATGTTGCTTGCTTGCACATATGCAGTAGCTAGCATGTGTGGTTGCCTTTCTTTCTACCAGATCATTCATTATTACTTGTTAAAAGAACTTTGTCTCAAGAAATATAGTTAAATAAATGTCACAGGTTTTAGGCTACTGCAAGTAGAGTTTAATGTTTTTATCAGAGCTCAGACTGAAAAGCCCTAATAGAATGCAATTTGTGCATGGTGTATACTTTGAATAGATCAGTTGTACCTCATTTTCACCTGTATCTAATAGATCAAAACTCACCTATTTCTCAATGTGACATTATTATAAAACAGAAAACTGCTAAATAAATTGTCTAGTGGCTAAATAGGGCACATTGTTGCTGAATTAAATGTCACAGGTTCTAGGCACATGCAAGAATGTTATTATTTATAGTTTTTTTATTTTAATATTCATGAGATCAAATTGAAATGTTACAAATAATGAGATATACAGCAAATTGTGTACATGGTCTAAGCACAGAAAAATATGTAGTAAACATTATTTACATATTATTTTCATATGAACACCTTTAAACTGTGTCCATGATGGAATGTGTACTGTATGACATAATTATGAAATGTAAAATTGATAAAACAGAGAGATTCTAGATTATAAATGTTGGGGTGCAAAAAGTTGACCATAAAGCCAAATATCAAGGGTTTAAGGGATACAGGTTATGAATATTATCTCTCACTACCTTTTTCCTACCTTTATTTAATTGGAAATCACCCCCTCTCTACTTCACCTTTCTCCTTGCTCCTATTAGCGCACTGGACAGAAAAATAAAAAAGTACTACCTTACAAATTCAGGTCACCTGGAACCTCTGAGGTAATAAATTGCGGTGCATAGAACCTACATCTCCCCAGAACTGCCACTGTTTTAAAGTTCCCAGGTTCAAATCTCATTTGGGACAGTCCATATAGTTATCAATAGTTATGCATTGAAGCTTATAAAGAAATGATGGAAACTTTCAAAGAAACTTACCGCTTCAATGCTTTAAAGAAAAGTGGTTAAAGGGACATTAAACAGTAAAGACTAGATTAAAAGTGGACCACTATTGATAGCGCAGGGTGCACTATCAATATCGCAGGACCACGCTTTGATTTGTTTGCAATCTGGTATTACAAATCAATGGAAAATCAGGGGCCCCATCCTATATGCAGCGTCGCCCGCAGAAGCCGGCGACGCCAGATTTTGCGCGGGTTTGGTATCCCATATACGGCGTAACATAGAAGTTACGCTCGTATATTTCTGCCTTCGCCCGTAGTTTTTTGGCCCATAGACTGACATACAAAACACACGCAGTTTGGTATCCAATATACAGTGTAAGGACTTACGTGGCGAAAATGGAGAAATCTTACCCCATTTTCACCTTGCCTTAAAATGCAGGTGTAGCAAGCCTTGCGCTGAGTATTGGAGCACCGTAACTCCCTAAAATGCCTGCAAAATAAAACCTAACACCTAACGCATGCGCAATGTCTATCTACCTGTCAACTGCAATCCCCCACCGCAATACCTAATAAAGTATTAACCCCTAAACCGCCGCTCCCGGACCACCGCCGCCACCTACATTAAATGTATTACCCCCTAATCTGACCCCCCCCTACATCGCCGCCACCTATATTAAATATATTACCCCCTAATCTGACCCCCCTACACCGCCGTCACCTATATTAAATGTATTAACCCCTAATCTGACCCCCCCTACACCGCCACCTATATTAAATGTATTAACCCCTAATCTGACCCCCCTACACCGCCGCCACCTACATTAAATATATTAACCCCTAATCTGACCCCCCTACACCGCCGCCACCTACATTAAATATATTACCCCCTAAACCTAAGTCTAACCCTAACACCCCCTAACTTAATTATTATTTAAATAAATCTAAATAATATTAATATTATTAACTAAATTATTCCTATTTAAAACTAAATACTTACCTATAAAATAAACCCTAAGATAGCTACAATATAATTAATAATTTTAGGGTTTATATTTATTTTACAGGTAACTTTGTATTTATTTTAACTAGGTACAATAGCTATTAAATAGTTAATAACTATTTAATAGCTACCTAGTTAAAATAATTACAAAACTACCTGTAAAATAAATCCTAACCTAAGTTACAAATACACCTAACACTACACTATCAATAAATTAATTAAATAAACTACAATTATCTAAAATAAAATACAATTAAATAAACTAAACTATATTACAAAAACAAACAAACACTAAATTACAAAAAATAAAAAAATATTACAAGAAGTTTAATCTAATTACACCTAATCTAAGCCCCCTAATAAAATAAAAAAGCCCCCCAAAATAATAAAATTTCCCTACCCTAAACTAAATTACAAATAGCCCTTAAAAGGGCCTTTTGCGGGGCATTGCCCCAAAGTAATCAGCTCTATTACCAGCCCTTAAAAGGGCCTTTTGTGGGGCATTGCCCCAAAGTAATCAGCTCTTTTACCTGTAAAAAAAAGAACAATCCCCCCCACATTACAATCCACCACCCACACACCCCTACTCGGTCTAGGGGTTAATACATTTATTGTTAGGAGTGAGAGGGGGGATTGCGGATAGAGGGGTTATACGTGTCGGGCTATTTTTGGGAGGCGTGTTAGACAGTTACGGGAGATTTAATATTTAAGTTAGTTTTTTAAGGCGCCGGCTGGTGACTCCAGAAATTTGTACTTATGCTTATTTCTGGACATCGCTAGTTTTTCAGACTTACGGCACACAGATACAGGGCCAGATTTACAGAAAACTCTGAAGCACCCCAACCCCACGCTTTCACATTCACCAATGTGTTGGCGACCTTAACTAAGATTGCCAACAACAGTAGAATAACAGCACTTGTCCAGGCCCCATACTTTTGTCAGGGGTAAGGGTATGAGGTGCTATGTAACTCCTGTATTTAGTTTATGCAGAAAACATATATATTAAATTATACAGACGCATTACTAACTACAAACATATATATTCTGTAACAATAATATGGTGCAGACCCTATTAGAACATTAATTATAGGTTATAGTTCCCTACATGAAGCCACCATATTGCAGGTAGCAGCTAGTTCCCATCCACCTAAGTTACCTGTGATGTCAGAGTAGGCACATCACTGCTGCTTACAAATGATAGAATGTGCAGGAAGCAGCTAGCACTGACATCAGAGGTCCTTTAGCTGAAGGGGAACTAGCTGTTGCCATTTCTCCAGCTCTCACTACAGTGGTTTCTTGAAGGTCATTTTAAGCTGACTGGTATTGATAATAGGCAGAGAGAGGTGTACCTCTATGGCGGGCGCCTGTAGGCACACACCAGTACTCTGCCTAATAATAAATCCAGCCCATGCACAGAAATATATATTGTAAAAGGCCAGGTATGTTTGTCTGATGCAGTCATGCGCAGTAGAGACTGCGGCGCAAGACAAATATACCTGGCTGTAAGGAAGGATCAGTCAGTGACTGTGCATGAGACTTCAAAAGGCCACGAGGATCAGACAGCAGAAGTTGGAAGCAGACGTGGCGGCGGAAGAGAGCGTGGGGGTGGGGGGGGTGGGAGCGGGCAGGGGCGGCAGGGTGTGGGAGCGGATGGGACCGCTGCACTGCAGAGAAAAAAATGTTGAGAGCGGCAGGAAAGGAGGGAGAGGGGATCCAAGTGGATAAGGATTTTGGCCTGTGCACATGGGCTTAAAATGAAAAATAACATGTTCTTCTAAGTGAAGAACTAAGGTATTGCAAGTATTTCTTAACGCACCTTCAGCTTTAGCGCAGCTGGCCTAGAACAGCTTCGGGTTAGAGTGAAAGTGTAAGCCAGAAAAGGTTTTTGTAGTGCGCCCCATAGAAGTCTATCAGGAAAGGGATTTAGTGCAATTTTGCTATCCAACCTCCAGATGTTAGCACCCATGAGTCTATTGCTCACTCGCAAACATTTTACATTCAACTTGTAATACGAATGCAAGAATAGAAGCACTATTAATTTAACTTCCACGGGGCTATTGCTCAATATCGCTTATAATTTTTGCGCTACACTTGTAATCTAGGCCTAGATATATTTTATAAGCATAGTTTTGAGTTTACCCTCCGTGACCCTCAAGTCTTGGATGCTGCCATGTTAAAATCTGGCTTTCATTGCATTCTAGTGCTGACGTGTTTGCACATGTGCAGCAACTCTCCTTCACTTACCCATAATAAGAGGGAGATGCATGAAATGTATTTATTATCCATTTAAGGACATGTTTTCATTAATCTTAAAAAGAGAAATAAATGGCAAACAAGTCATGCTAGAATTTTGTGTTTTCAGTAAATGCAAAAAAAAAAAAAGGTAGGGAAATTACAAGGATAAAGTTTTTGAAGGCAGTTTAGGACCAAAAGGCTTATTCATTCTTCTCATATTTCTTTCTAAAATGTAAGTTTAATTCATTGTTAGCCTTAGCTGTTTCTTAATGGAAATTCAAAACCTAAATACTCGCCTATTTTTTTAACATTTTTGGCTAGATTACAAGTGGTGCACTAATCTTTTTTCGCTTGAGTGCCAACTGTGCTCAAAGTAAAAAATTTAGAGTAGCCGGATTAGCGCGCACATTACGAGTTGAATTGAAAAAGTAAAAACGAGCGAAAGTTTCAGGTGCAGTAACTTCAGGACTTTGAATATTGTGACCACTATAACTCCTCCCCTAGACTTCTATGGGGCATGCTACAAAAAGCCTTATTAGTTATCACTCACAAGCTTTACATTCCTATGTTCTTCACATAGAAGAAAATATTATTTTTATTTTTAAACAGATATATATATTTAATTTTTTGTAAAATATATATTTGTACCTATTTAGCTATATAAATATATACAGATATATATACAGATATATCTATTTAAATGGGTCAGTAAGATGTGCATTTGTTTTATTAAAGGGATACTAAGCCCCAATTTTTTTCTTTCATGATTCAGATAGCGCATCCAATTTTAAGCAACTTTTTAGTTGATTCCTATCATCACATTTTCTTCATTCTCTTGCTATCTTTATTTAAAAAGCTAGAATGTAAGCTTAGGAGCCGGCCCATTTTTGGTTTAGCTGGGTTGCGATTAATTTGAAACTTGTCATTTACTTGCTCAAGCATGACATTTTTATAACAGAAGTAATAAATTCACATGAATCCACAAGACTTCCCTGATGTCACGTGTAACCTCAGGCACACCCCACCTTGCTAATACTTAGGGGCAGATTGCGAGCAGCGCACTAACAGTAACGCGAGCTGGGTTTTTGTGGTTGTTTACAAGCATTGGATATGTCGCTATAGCACGAACTGTGTGTATGTGTATATATATATATATATATATATATATATATATATAGGAAACAAAGCAGGCTTGCACTCGCTGGTCTTTAAATAAAGTGCCTTTTTTAATGTGACCTTTCGGGGAACGTATCACCTTTCTCATTAACGTCACATTAAAAAAGGCACTTTATTATAAAGACCAGCAAGTGCAAGCCTGCTTTGTTTCCTATGATATATAGCGTGCACCCTGGAATTTGACTTTGGAAGTGAGAGTTCTCACCTGCAGTTTGTTGATTATATATATATATATATATATATATATATGAGTAAAGCAAAGAGTTGTTCACTTCACAGCGCTAATCTCACAATATATAGTGTACTATTACGGTACACCTTATGTAACAAATAAAATTGCGTGAATGAATTTAAACAATGATTCCTAAACAGTGTACATCGCTACAATGTATATATACACTAGGAAATGATCCGTCTAATTAGATATTAGCAACTGTTGTTTCAATATTGTGTGAATAATGAAGAGAGAATCTTTAGTTCCCAAATATGTTGATCGAGTCTAAAATAAACAGGGTTGTTCTATCTTCAGAAAGTAAACGTTCAGCCTTGCAAACATGAAATTACAGCAATCCCCAAAATGGTTTCACAGGCTACTCACAATAGGTGACCTCAATCAAATGAGGTAAGGAACGGGCGTTGTTGATGTGTCAGGCCCCAGCACTGATTCTCAAGTAACGGACTTGTGATCCTAAGCGTTGTCCCTTGAAGATTTTCTATTTGTCGGTTGGAGCCACAGAGCGCAGTTAACTTCAACTCTGTCCACTTCTCAGGTTCTCCAATGTTGTTGTCCGCAAACGGTCTGGGTATCTTTGACAACTCCAACGTATTATGTAAAGGGAACAAACACGGCACATAGCATAATACTGTTTTAAAAGTAGTACGAATTTATTTACAGCACAAGAATGATACTCACAAACGAGACCTCAGTTTAGATGAGGTATCAATACAGCATCTCACTAAAAGGACCTTCGTTCCACACTATGATAAAAGATTCCACTTCAGTCGTAAGTGGTTTGCATAAAAAAGTCTTTAGGGATGAGCAGCCAGATTCAACTTCCCTGATGTCACGTGTAACCTCAGGCACACCCCACCTTGCTAATACTTAGGGGCAGATTGCGAGCAGCGCACTAACAGTAACGCGAGCTGGGTTTTTGTGGTTGTTTACAAGCATTGGATATGTCGCTATAGCACGAACTGTGTGTATGTGTATATATATATATATATATATATATATATATAGGAAACAAAGCAGGCTTGCACTCGCTGGTCTTTAAATAAAGTGCCTTTTTTAATGTGACCTTTCGGGGAACGTATCACCTTTCTCATTAACGTCACATTAAAAAAGGCACTTTATTATAAAGACCAGCAAGTGCAAGCCTGCTTTGTTTCCTATGATATATAGCGTGCACCCTGGAATTTGACTTTGGAAGTGAGAGTTCTCACCTGCAGTTTGTTGATTATATATATATACATATATATATATATATATATATATATATATATATATATATATATATATATACAGTGGATATAAAAAGTCTACACACCCCTGTTAAAATGTCAGGTTTCTGTGCTGTAAAAAAATGAGACAAAGATAAATCATTTCAGAACTTTTTCCACCTTTAATGTGACCTATAAACTGTACAACTCAATTGAAAAACAAACTAAAATATTTTAGGAGGAGGTAAGTAAACAAAAAAACTAAAATAATGTGGTTGCATAAGTGTGCACACCCTCTTATAACTGAAGATGTAGCTGTGTTCAGAATTAAGCAATATCATTCACAATCATGTTAAATAGGAGTCAGTACACACCTGCCATCATTTAAAGTGCGTCTGATTAACCCCAAATAAAGTTCAGCTGTTCTAGTAGGTCTTTCCTGACATTTTCTTAGTTGAATCCTACAGCAAAAGCCATGGTCCGCAGAGATCTCCCAAAGCATCAGAGGAATCTCATTGTTAAAAGGTATCAGTCAGGAGAAGGGTACCAAAGAATTTCCAAGGCATTAGATATACCATGGAACACAGTGAAGACAGTCATCATCAAGTGGAGAAAATATGGCGTAACAGTGACATTACCAAGAACTGGACGTCCCTCCAAAATTGATGAAAAGATGAAAAGAAAACTGGTCTGGGAGGCTGCCAAGAGGTCTACAGCAATATTAAATGATCTGCAGGAAAGTACTGGCTGTGTGCTACATGTGACAACAATCTCCCGTATTCTTCATATGTCTGGGCTATGGGGTAGAGTGGCAAGACAGAAGCCTTTTGTCACCAAGAAAAACATCCAAGCCTGGCTAAATTTAGCAAAAACACATCTGAAGTCTCCCAAAAGCATGTGTGAAAAGGTGTTATGATCTGATGAAACCAAGGTTGAACTTTTTGGCCATATTTCGAAAAGATATGTTTGGCGCAAAAACAACACTGCACATCACCAAAAGAACACCATACCCACAGCGAAGTATGGTGGTGGCAGCATCATGCTTTGGGTCTGTTTTTCGTCAGCTGGAACTGGGGCCTTAGTCAAGGTAGAGGGAATTATGAACAATTCCAAATACCAGTCAATATTGGCACAAAACCTTCAGGCTTCTGCTAGAAAGCTGAATATGAAGAGGAACTTCATCTTTCATTATGACAATGACCCAAAGCATACATCCAAATCAACAAAAGAATGGCTTCACCAGAAGAAGATTAAAGTTTTGGAATGGCCCAGCCAGAGCCCAGACCTGAATCTGATTGAAAATCTGTGGGGTGATCTAAAGATGGCTGTGCACAGGAGATGCCCTCGCAATCTGACAGATTTGGAGTGTTTTTGCAAAGAAGAGTGGGCAAATCTTGCCAAGTCAAGATGTGCCAAGCTGATAGACTCATACCCAAAAAGACTGAGTGCTGTAATAAAACCGAAAGATGCTTCAACAAAGTCTTAGTTTATGGGTTTGCACACTTATGCAACCATATTATTTTATTTTTTTATTTTTACTTCCCTCCACCTAAAAGATTTGTTTGTTTTTCAATTGAGTTGTACAGTTTAAAGGTCACATTAAAGGTAGAAAAAGTTCTGAAATGATTTATCTTTGTCTCGTTTTTTTACATCACAGAAACCTGACATTTTAACAGGGGTATGTAGACTTTTCATATTAAAAAAAATGGTTTTACATGTTTTAATCTACTTGACTGCAAAGGGCTCCAATGCACTTATATAATATATATATATATATATATATATATATATATATATATATATATAAATATATATACATATATATATATTATATGTGTGTACATATGTATTATTTATATGTGTGTATATATGTATTTACAGACATATATACACATACAAATTCATATGTACACATATATATATATATATATATATATATATATATATATATATATATATATATATATATATTATATAAGTGCATTGGAGCCCTTTGCAGTCAAGTAGATTAAAACATGTAAAACCATATTTATGCAATATTCATATTTAATAAAGATTTTAACTATGTATTTACTGTAAATATTTCAGATTAGAATGTTCTGCACATAGCAGAATATATTCTATGTATTTATAAATAGATATTCCTAAAAAATCCAATATATATCTATACGTATATATAATAATATATATATATATATATAAATATAGATATTTGTTGTACCAAAATACCATCAGATTTATGTAGAAATATGTATTTTCATGTCGGGTTAGCGCACTTGAAAATATGTTCCCGGGTTTGCATGTGAGTGAGGTGTATTTTATCCACTATTTTCCCCCCATTGACTTCTATGGGGGAATACCTTGATATTCCAACTTTGGCTTTTTACTTTCAACTTATAATACGAGCGCTACCTGTTACTCGCAAAAAGTTTACTTCTAGCGAAGTTAGCAAGTAAACGATAAATACAGTTCGACTTATAATTCTTTCTTTTAAGATTTTCTTTTCTTATTTGAAGATTATGGAACTGTTGTCCCTACCTTTACCACTCACAAACAAAATAGATGATTATTTTATTTTTCTGGGCCTGCTACTCTAGGTATCTAGGTATCTACAGGAATGGGGGAGTTAATAGAAGAGGGACCACTTTATATGTTTATGTGTGTACATATGTATTTCTGCATTTATATATACAGTATGTACAATTATAAACACATAAATACATATGCACACATATATAGACACACACACACACATATATATATATGTATATATATATATATATATATATATATATATATATATATACACACATTATCTCACATAAGTGAGTATACCCCTCACATTTTTTGTAAATATTTTATTATATCTTTTCATGTGACAACACTGAAGAAATTACATTTTGCTACAATGTTAAGTAGTAAGTGTACAGCCTGTATAACATTGTAAATTTGCTGTCAAAATAACTCAATACACAGCCATTAATGTATAAATGGTTGGCAACAAAAGTAAGTACATCCCTAAGTGGAAATGTCCAAATTGGACTCAATTAGCCATTTTCCCTCCCCCAGTGTCATGTGCCTCGTTAGTGTTACAATGTCTCAGGTGTAAATGAGGAGCAGGTGTGTTAAATTTGGCGTTATCGCTCTCACACTTTCTCATACTGGTCACTGGAAGTTCAACATGGCACCTCATGGCAAAGAACTCTGAGGATCTTAAAAAAAGAATTGTTGCTCTACATAAAGATAGCCTAGGCTATAAGAAGATTGCCAAGACCCTGAAACTGAGCTGCAGCACGGTGGGCAATACCATACAGTGGTTTCACAGGACAGGTTCCACTCAGAACAGGCCTCGCCATGGTCGACCAAAGAAGTTGAGTGCACATGCTCAGCGTCATATCCAGAGGTTGTCTTTGGGAAATAGACGTATGAGTGCTGCCAGCATTTCTGCAGAAGTTTAAGGGGTGGGGGGTCAGCCTGTCAGTGCTCAGACCATATGCCGCACACTGCATCAAATTGGTCTTCATGGCTGTCGTCCCAGAAGGAAGCCTTTCTAAAGAGGATGAACAAGAAAGCCAGCAAACAGTTTGCTGAAGACAAGCAGACTAAGGACATGGATTACTGGAACCATGTCCTGTGGTCAGATGAGACCAAGATAAACTTATTTGGTTCAAATGGTGTCAAGCGTGTTTGGCGGCAACCAGGTGAGGAGTACAAAGACAAGTGTGTCTAGCCTACAGTCAAGCATGGTGGTGGGAGTGTCATGGTCTGGGCCTGCATAAGTGCTGCTGGCACTGGGGAGCTACAGTTCATTGAGGGAACCATGAATGCCAACATGTACTGTGACATACTGAAGCAGAGCATGATCCCCTCCCTTCTGAGACTGGGCCACAGGGCAGTATTCCAACATGATAATGACCCCAAACACACCTCCAAGATGACCACTGCCTTGCTAAAGAAGTTAAGGGTAAAGGTGATGGACTGGCCAAGCATGTCTCCAGACCCAGGGCCGGACTGGGACCAAAAAAAGGCCCGGACATTTTGGGGCATAGAGGCCCCCCCTCCGCTCACCACTTCTTATTTAACCTACTTTAGGTAGGGTGTCAGACCTTAAAGGGATACTAAACCAAAAAAAATTCTTGCATCATTCAGATAAAGCATGCAATTTTGAGCAACTTTCTAATTTACTCCTATTATCAATTTTTCTTCGTTCTCTTGCTATATTTATTTAAAAAGCAGGAAAGTAAAGATTAGGAGCCAGACCATTTTTGGTTCACAACATGGGTTATGCTTGCTTATTGGTTTGCTAAATGTAGTCACCAATAAGCAAGCACTATCCATGGTGCTGAACCTAAAATGGGCTGGCTCATAAGCTTTGTATTCCTGCTTTTTAACTAAAGATAGCAAGAGAATGAAGACATTTTGATAGTAAATTAGAAAGTTGCTTAAAATTGCTGCTCTATCTGAATCATGAAAGAAATAAATTGGGTTTAGTATCCCTTTAACTGGTGCAGCAGAAACCTAGAAACTGATTTCTTAGTTGAGGCATGCTACATATTAAACAACTGTTACCTAAATATCGGCTAGATTACAAGTTCTGCGTTAGCCTTAAAAAGCAGCATTGAGAGGTCCCAGCTTTTTAACACCCACTGGTATTACGAGTCTGACAGGTACAGGTGTACCGCTCACTTTTCTTCCGCGACTTTTGGCTACCGCAAATCCCCTTACGTCAATTGCGTATCCTATCTTTTTAATAGGATTTGCCTAACGCTGGTATTACAAGTCTTGGAAGAAGTGAGCGGTAGACCCTCTCCTGTCAAGACTCCTACTGCATTTAAAAGTCAGTAGTTAAGAGTTTTATGGGCTAACGCCGGAACATAAAACTCTTAACTAAAGTGCTAAAAAGTACACTAACACCCATAAACTACCTATGAACCCCTAAACCGAGGCCCCCCCCCCACATCGCAAACCCTATAATAAAAATTTTTAACCCCTAATCTGCCGACCGGACATCGCCGCCACTTTAATAAATGTATTAACCCCTAAACCGCCGCACTCCCGCCTCGCAAACACTAGTTACATTTTATTAACCCCTAATCTGCCGTCCCTAACATAGCCGCCACCTACCTACAATTATTAACCCCTAATCTGCCGCCCCCAATGTCGCCGCTACTATATTAAATGTATTAACCCCTAAACCTAAGTCTAACCCTAACACCCCCCTAACTTAAATCTATTTTTAATAAATATAAATAAAATGACTATAATTAAATAAATTAATCCTATTTAAAACTAAATACTTACCTATAAAATAAACCCTAATATAGCTACAATATAACTAATAGTTACATTATAGCTATTTTAGGATTTATTTTTATTTTACAGGCAACTTTGTATTTATTTTAACTAGGTAGAATAGTTATTAAATAGTTATTAACTATTTAATAACTACCTAGCTAAAATAAATACAAATACACCTGTAAAATAAACCCTAACCTAAGTTACAATTACACCTAACACTACACTATAAATAAAGAAATTAAGGCCTAGATTTGGAGTTCGGCGGTAGCCGTCAAAACCAGCGTTAGAGGCTCCTAACGCTGGTTTTGGCCGCCCGCTGGTATTTGGAGTCAGTGATTAAAGGGTCTAATGCTCACTTTTCAGCCGCGACTTTTCCATACCGCAGATCCCTCTACGCCATTTGCGTAGCCTATCTTTTCAATGGGATCTTTCTAACGCTGGTATTTAGAGTCGTTTCTGAAGTGAGCGTTAGAGCTCTAACGACAAGATTCCAGCCGCCTGAAAATAGCAGGAGTTAAGAGCTTTCTGGCTAACGCCGGTTCATAAAGCTCTTAACTACTGTACCCTAAAGTACACTAACACCCATAAACTACCTATGTACCCCTAAACCGAGCTCCCCCCACATCGCCGCCACTCGATTAAAATTTTTAACCCCTAATCTGCCGACCGCCACCTACGTTATACTTATGTACCCCTAATCTGCTGCCCCTAACCCCGCCGACCCCTGTATTACATTTATTAACCCCTAACTTGCCCCCCACAACGTCGCCGCCAGCTACTTAAAATAATTAACCCCTAATCTTCCGACCGCAAATCGCCGCCACCTACGTTATCCCTATGTACCCCTAATCTGCTGCCCCTAACACCGCCGACCCCTATATTATATTTATTAACCCCTAACCTGCCCCCCACAACGTCGCCGACACCTGCCTACACTTATTAACCCCTAATCTGCCGAGCGGACCTGAGCGCTACTATAATAAAGTTATTAACCCCTAATCCGCCTCACTAACCCTATCATAAATAGTATTAATCCCTAATCTGCCCTCCCTAACATCGCCGACACCTACC
Source organism: Bombina bombina (assembly GCF_027579735.1). Lineage (NCBI taxonomy): Eukaryota > Metazoa > Chordata > Amphibia > Anura > Bombinatoridae > Bombina > Bombina bombina. Next base: position 886,157,734 of record NC_069504.1, read on the forward strand.
TTCAATTATTAACCCCTAATCTTCCGATCGGAGCTCACCGCTATTCTAATAAATGGATTAACCCCTAAAGCTAAGTCTAACCCTAACACTAACACCCCCCTAAGTTAAATATAATATTTATCTAACGAAATAAATTAACTCTTATTAAATAACTTATTCCTATTTAAAGCTAAATACTTACCTGTAAAATAAATCCTAATATAGCTACAATATAAATTATAATTATATTATAGCTATTTTAGGATTAATATTTATTTTACAGGCAACTTTGTAATTATTTTAACCAGGTACAATAGCTATTAAATAGTTAAGAACTATTTAATAGTTACCTAGTTAAAATAATAACAAATTTACCTGTAAAATAAATCCTAACCTAAGTTATAATTAAACCTAACACTACCCTATCAATAAAATAATTAAATAAACTACCTACAATTACCTACAATTAACCTAACACTACACTATCAATAAATTAATTAAACACAATTCCTACAAATAAATACAATTAAATAAACTAGCTAAAGTACAAAAAATAAAAAAGAACTAAGTTACAGAAAATAAAAAAATATTTACAAACATAAGAAAAATATTACAACAATTTTAAACTAATTACACCTACTCTAAGCCCCCTAATAAAATAACAAAGCCCCCCAAAATAAAAAATTCCCTACCCTTATTCTAAATTAAAAAAGTTACAAGCTCTTTTACCTTACCAGCCCTGAACAGGGCCCTTTGCGGGGCATGCCCCAAGAATTTCAGCTCTTTTGCCTGTAAAAAAAAACATACAATACCCCCCCCCCAACATTACAACCCACCACCCACATACCCCTAATCTAACCCAAACCCCCCTTAAATAAACCTAACACTAAGCCCCTGAAGATCTTCCTACCTTGTCTTCACCATCCAGGTATCACCGATCCGTCCTGGCTCCAAGATCTTCATCCAACCCAAGCGGGGGTTGGCGATCCATAATCCGGTCCAGAAGAGGCTCCAAAGTCTTCCTCCTATCCGGCAAGAAGAGGACATCCGGACCGGCAAACATCTTCTCCAAGCGGCATCTTCGATCTTCTTCCATCCGGAGCGAAGCGGCAGGATCCTGAAGACATCCAGCGCGGAACATCCATCCGGACCGACGACTGAACGACGAATGACTGTTCCTTTAAGGGACGTCATCCAAGATGGCGTCCCTCGAATTCCGATTGGCTGATAGGATTCTATCAGCCAATCGGAATTAAGGTAGGAATTTTCTGATTGGCTGATGGAATCAGCCAATCAGAATCTAGTTCAATCCGATTGGCCGATCCAATCAGCCAATCAGATTGAGCTCGCATTCTATTGGCTGATCGGAACAGTATGTGAGTGAATATATAGTAATGTTACGTCATTACGTCATGACAATATGTAGCAGCCATTGGCCACACTACCGATCACATGACATTAAGCCATAACAACACGTAGCTAAGAGCGTAAACAATGGGATTGCCATGCCATACAGCTGAGAGTGTAACCAATGGGATCGCCTCATCAGAACAAGCCCCCAATATGGCCGTAATCCTATTGGTTAGATATGGAATACATGTCAGTTTATTCACTATAACTACATTAGATATAGCGGACGATCGAGACCGGCAATTATCGATCCAATTGTTGATTTATATATTACTGTTAGGGACACATAAGTAAATGAATGTGTATTAATTCAAATCTTATCACGATATATAATTAGAACCAATTAACTAGTACATCTCCACAACAATGGGAGTGTTTGGAAAGGAAGGACATGATAGGTCAATCTGGATAAAGGAAGGGGAGGGTTCGTTTGAACATTAGGTTACTGAGCCCTATATAAAGGGCTTTTATGCATATAACTAACATACAAGCCTGAGGAAACGGGGTGTTCCCCGAGAAACGCGTCGCTATATTGTATGGTCTATGGGGAGATAGGTTGTCATCACCCAGCTGTAATTTGTTATACCATTTGGTATTTTTATTGTGTATAATAAAATACTGATTTTATACTTTTACATAAGTCTGGTGTTGGTGTTACTATCCTCATAGCAGTAACCTAAGGGCACTGTAGCTCTTCCTCCTCCTTCCACTGCAGTTTTTGGCCGGTGTTTGACATCCAGGAGACAAGCATACTCTATCTATCTGGGAGACATACAGCCAGCTGGTTTGCTGTTGAAAACCAGCCCGCCTCTACTGGCACAAGAGAGTGCCGCTCCGTTTGTGAGTACCCTTATTCTACTCCTTTACTGGATTTCTGGTTTTATTGATCCACACATGTGGCGCCTCTGTTTTTGTTTTTGTTTTGGATGGACATTTGAAGAGACTCGCTGGACTTTCCAGATTGGGTTATATACACCTTTGATTTGTATACTTTTTATGTTTTATATTTTTTATTATATATTTCATTTTGTCTACATTTTATGTATTAGTATCCACTCTATATTTATGCGCCTCCTATAGGAGCCCAGTGATAGTAATATCACGGTGACTCCCGTATAGTTCTATATAAAGCCATAGCTAAAATGACATTCCACTGAACCAATAATTTCTCTATACACAAAAAATATATTTGCATAATTCCAGCCATAGGTTTCTATAAATATTTTATTTTGTTTACAGAGAGAAATTTGATTTGCTCAAGGATTTTTTTTTTAAACTTCTCATTCTTATAATAAATAATATTTAAAATATGCCATGCAAGTACAGAAAGTCTGACATACCATTGAATCTTGAAGTTTTCTCTGATTATATACTATAACAGTAATTTATTTTCTCAGTGTTACACCAGAAATACACCCACACACATCTTTCTACATACACACACATACAAATGCACACACATAATTACATGTATACATACAAATACACACACAATTACATGCATACATACATATTCACTCACATACATACAAATACACACATAATAACATGCATACATACATATTCACTCACATACATACAAATACACATATAATAACATGCATACATACATATTCACTCACATACATACAAATACACACATAATAACATGTATACATACATATTCACTCACATACATACAAATACACACATAATAACATGCATACATACATATTCACTCACATACATACAAATACACACACAATTACATGCATACATACATATTCACTCACATACATACAAATACACACATAATAACATGCATACATACATATTCACTCACATACATACAAATACACACACAATTACATGCATACATACATATTCACTCACATACATACAAATACACACATAATAACATGCATACATACATATTCACTCACATACATACAAATACACACATAATAACATGCATACATACATATTCACTCACATACATACAAATACACACATAATAACATGCATACATACATATTCACTCACATACATACAAATACACACATAATAACATGCATACATACATATTCACTCACATACATACAAATACACACATAATAACATGCATACATACATATTCACTCACATACATACAAATACACACATAATAACATGCATACATACATATTCACTCACATACATACAAATACACACAAAATTACATGCATACATACATATTCACTCACATACATACAAATACACACATAATAACATGCATACATACATATTCACTCACATACATACAAATACACACATAATAACATGCATACATACATATTCACTCACATACATACAAATACACACATAATAACATGCATACATACATATTCACTCACATACATACAAATACACACATAATAACATGCATACATACATATTCACTCACATACATACAAATACACACATAATAACATGCATACATACATATTCACTCACATACATACAAATACACACACAATTACATGCATACGTACATATTCACTCACATGCATACAAATACACACATAATAACATGCATACATACATATTCACTCGCATACATACAAATACACACACAATTACATGCATACATACATATTCACTCACATACATACAAATACACACACAATAACATGCATACATACATATTCACTCACATACATAAAATACACACATAATTACATGCATACATACATATTCACTCACATACATACAAATACACACACAATTACATGCATACATACATATTCACTCACATACATACAAATACACACATAATAACATGCATACATACATATTCACTCACATACATACAAATACACACATAATAACATGCATACATACATATTCACTCACATACATACAAATACACACATAATAACATACATACATACATATTCACTCACATACATACAAATACACACATAATAACATGCATACATACATATTCACTCACATACATACAAATACACACATAATAACATGCATACATACATATTCACTCACATACATACAAATACACACATAATAACATGCATACATACATATTCACTCACATACATACAAATACACACATAATAACATGCATACATACATATTCACTCACATACATACAAATACACACACAATTACATGCATACATACATATTCACTCACATACATACAAATACACACATAATAACATGCATACATACATACATATTCACTCACATACATACAAATACACACATAATAACATGCATACATACATATTCACTCACATACATATAAATACACACACAATTACATGCATACATACATATTCACTAACATACATACAAATACACACACAATTACATGCATACATACATATTCACTCACATACATACAAATACACACATAATAACATGCATACATACATATTCACTCACATACATACAAATACACACATAATAACATGCATACATACATATTCACTCACATACATACAAATACACACATAATAACATGCATACATACATATTCACTCACATACATACAAATACACACATAATAACATGCATACATACATATTTACTCACATACATACAAATACACACATAATAACATGCATACATACATATTCACTCACATACATACAAATACACACATAATAACATGCATACATACATATTCACTCACATACATACAAATACACACATAATAACATGCATACATACATATTCACTCACATACATACAAATACACACACAATTACATGCATACATACATATTCACTCACATACATACAAATACACACATAATAACATGCATACATACATATTCACTCACATACATACAAATACACACACAATTACATGCATACATACATATTCACTCACATACATACAAATACACACATAATAACATGCATACATACATATTCACTCACATACATACAAATACACACATAATAACATGCATACATACATATTCACTCACATACATACAAATACACACACAATTACATGCATACATACATATTCACTCACATACATACAAATACACACATAATAACATGCATACATACATATTCACTCACATACATACAAATACACACATAATAACATGCATACATACATATTCACTCACATACATACAAATACACACATAATAACATGCATACATACATATTCACTCACATACATACACATACACACATAATAACATGCATACATACATATTCACTCACATACATACAAATACACACATAATAACATGCATACATACATATTCACTCACATACATACAAATACACACATAATAACATGCATACATACATATTCACTCACATACATACAAATACACACATAATAACATGCATACATACATATTCACTCACATACATACAAATACACACATAATAACATGCATACATACATATTCACTCACATACATACAAATACACACATAATAACATGCATACATACATATTCACTCACATACATACAAATACACACACAATTACATGCATACATACATATTCACTCACATACATACAAATACACACATAATAACATGCATACATACATATTCACTCACATACATACAAATACACACATAATAACATGCATACATACATATTCACTCACATACATATAAATACACACACAATTACATGCATACATACATATTCACTCACATACATACAAATACACACACAATTACATGCATACATACATATTCACTCACATACATACAAATACACACATAATAACATGCATACCTACATATTCACTCACATACATACAAATACACACATAATAACATGCATACATACATATTCACTCACATACATACAAATACACACACAATTACATGCATACATACATATTCACTCACATACATACAAATACACACATAATAACATGCATACATACATATTCACTCACATTCATACAAATACACACATAATAATATGCATACATACATATTCAATCACATACATACAAATACACACATAATAACATGCATACATACATATTCACTCACATACATACAAATACACACATAATAACATGCATACATACATATTCACTCACATACATACAAATACACACATAATAACATGCATACATACATATTCACTCACATACATACAAATACACACATAATAACATGCATACATACATATTCACTCACATACATACAAATACACACACAATTACATGCATACATACATATTCACTCACATACATACAAATACACACATAATAACATGCATACATACATATTCACTCACATACATACAAATACACACATAATAACATGCATACATACATATTCACTCACATACATACAAATACACACATAATAACATGCATACATACATATTCACTCACATACATACAAATACACACATAATAACATGCATACATACATATTCACTCACATACATACAAATACACACATAATAACATGCATACATACATATTCACTCACATACATACAAATGCACACATAATAACATGCATACATACATATTCACTCACATACATACAAATACACACATAATAACATGCATACATACATATTCACTCACATACATACAAATACACACATAATAACATGCATACATACATATTCACTCACATACATACAAATACACAATTACATGCATACATACATATTCACTCACATACATACAAATACACACACAATTACATGCATACATACATATTCACTCACATACATACAAATACACACATAATAACATGCATACATACATATTCACTCACATACATACAAATACACACATAATAACATGCATACATACATATTCACTCACATACATACAAATACACACATAATAACATGCATACATACATATTCACTCACATACATACAAATACACACATAATAACATGCATACATACATATTCACTCACATACATACAAATACACACATAATAACATGCATACATACATATTCACTCACATACATACAAATACACACATAATAACATGCATACATACATATTCACTCACATACATACAAATACACACATAATAACATGCATACATACATATTCACTCACATACATACAAATACACACATAATAACATGCATACATACATATTCACTCACATACATACAAATACACACATAATAACATGCATACATACATATTCACTCACATACATACAAATACACACATAATAACATGCATACATACATATTCACTCACATACATACAAATACACACATAATAACATGCATACATACATATTTAGAGAGAGAGGAGGTGACAGAGAGAATAAACTTAAAGGGACATGAAACCCAAATTTTTTCTTTCGTGATTTAGAAAGAGCATGTAATTTTAAACAACTTTCTAATTTACTTCTATTATCTCATTTGCTTCATTCTCTTGATATCACTTGCTGAAAAGCATATCTAGATATGCTCAGTAGCTGTTGATTGGTTGCTGCACATAGAGGCCTTGTGTGATTGGTTCACACATGTGCATTGCTATTTCTTCAACAAATGATATCTAAAGAACTGAACAAATTAGATAATAGAAGTAAAGTGGAAAGTTGTTTAAAATTACATGCCCTATCTGAATCATGAAAGTTTATTTTTGACTAGACTGTCCCTTTAATAAGCGAGAGATCTTTTGGATGTTTACACTCAAGACTAGTAGTCCTCAGTGACTAAATATGAGAAGGGATTTAGATTTATTTACATGATCTTCTGTTATTCTCTTTCTCTCTTCCATATCCTGCATACATAGATATGTTGTCGGCCTCAAAGATAAATATGAGAGTACATAGTCACATTGTTTTTCACTTCATTACTTTTGATACTTTGTAGGGACTAACATTTAGGTGTTAACACATTGGGGCCCATTTATCAAGCTCCGTATGGAGCTTGTGGGCCCGTGTTTCTGGCAAGTCTTCAGACTCGCCAGAAACAGCAGTTATGAAGCAGCGGTCACAAAGACCGCTGCACCATAACGCTGTCCGCCTGCTCTGAGCAGGCGGACAGGAATCGCCAGAAATCAACCCGATCAAGTACAATCGGGTTGATTGACACCCCCTGCTGGTGGCCCAATGGCCGCGAGTCGGCAGGGGGCTGCGTTGCACCCGCAGCTCTTGTGAGCTGCTGGTGCAATGCTGAATACGGAGAGCGTATTGCTCTCCGCATTCAGCGAGGTCTTGCGGACCTGATCCGCAGTGTCGGATCAGGTCCGCAAGACCTTTCATAAATAGGGGCCATTGTATTTTTTCATGTAGAAAGGACTTTCTTTATTTTCACAAAAGGAAATATCTATAAGACATATAAAAAAGTTAGCATTTGTTTCTGCCCCCCCCCCCTCTTTTGATGAGCCACCATGTATTTAAATCTGTGAAAACCATAATACAAATGATCTAGATATCTATCAAATAAATAGTTACTCTTTGATAAGGGAATTTGCAAGATATATTTACTAATGACTGGATAGAACTACAATATGTTTCTTTGGCTTTTTGTCTGCTTTTTGGCTTTTCTTATATAATGATTTGTATAGCTTTAAGAGAAATTTGAATAAATGGAGGTGTGCTCAGGTTTTTATACATGCAGTGATCAAGTGGGCATGCACAAAACGCGTTTGCAGGTGTATCTGTTCACACACACTGTGATTTGATTTTATGGATGCCGTATACTGTTTGTGCTTTTATGTTGAAATAATTTTTATTGATTATTTTTAGGTCAAAACAAAAAAACAAACTCACTCATAAAAGCGCATTTGTACAGGTGATTTCTGAAAAATATTGTCATAAAGCATAAACATTAACGTTCCCAATTAGAAGTGAATCTTGACATTATGATATTGTTCATCTTTAGGCCTCCAAATAATCCACTCCAACCTGTACTTTTAATTACATTCTATTGGTAACATTCCCTACTCCCCCCCTCCCCAACTAGAGCCCTCCCCCCTCCCAGGAGGGGCCAATATTATGCTACTAAAAGCTAATAACTAACATACTATGACTCTATACATCTTTACTATCTGCTTCCTCACAGAGGCTAACTACTTGAGTTGTCTACCAGGACCCAATTTAGACCCTCATTTACGGATCCTTTCTTCTCCACTGCTATCACTTTCCTGCCTATCTCAGACAGTGCTCTGACCTCAGCATCCAATAGAACCAAATCTTCTGAAACTGCTCTGGTTGCCCCTGTGACCATGCCGCTACTTCTGACATGGTATACGTCTCTGTTATTTTCCCCACCACCTCCTGCCATGTGGATACCCCCACCTTCCAATGTCGGGCAATACAGATTCTCAGACAAGTGCAGAGGATTTTGATAAACTTATTAATTGTTGCATTGAATGGTTTTACCTTATCATGAAGTAATGCCTGTGTTATCGTGAGAGATACTCTCTCTTCTAACAATTTGCTAATCAGCTCTGAAAGTCTTCCCCACAGTGATTGGACTCCCTGATAATCCCACCACATGTGCCTAAATGTGCCCCTTTCTTGACACCCTCTATAACAGTTTCCATTTAGCGTTGAGGCAAAGTGCGCTGTCCTTTCCGGTGTCAAGTACCATCTAAACGTCACCTTTATGCAATTTTCTCTCATGTCTGCACTAATCAATCCTTTATATGAATTTAGCATCAGCTCATTCCAGTCATCCGTCTCCCACGTCTCTAATGTTTCTCTCTCCCATCTCTCTGTCATGTCTAACTTGGAATTGCGTTTAGCCTTCTGAATTAATACATAGATCCTAGATATCAATTTTTTCCCTCTAGAGGCCGTCATTACCATTCTCTCGAGCTCTGTAAGTTGAGGATTCTGTTTATGCGACGTATATGTTGTAATCACTGAACTAATCTGCAGGTATATAAACCAGTGTAGCTGTTCCGGTTCTATTTGGTTTCTGATATGATGCAATTTGAAGCTAGATAAAAAGTCAGCCACCCTATATAACCCCTTATTTGCCCATTTATCTACTATTTTCCTTAATTCATTTGGCAGCAGGAGCCTGACAGGTCTTGCTAGTGACTTTAGTCCACATAACCGCAGCCCTTTCGTGATCTTATTCCACTGCCTAATTGCTTCTAGTGTTATTGACGACCTATATTCCCCTGATTTGGTTAGTGCTTCTAAATCCCAGATTACATCCGCTGCTTTCGAGTTACCCGCTATCTCTGCTTCTATCTGTGGCCACACCAATCCGTTGTATTGTTTACCTAAGATAACCGTCTGCGCCAGTCTTGAGGCTTGATAATATTCCACTAAATTTGGGACCCCTACTCCCCCTACTTGTCTGTGCATTTTCAGCAATTGTGAGGCTATTCTCGGTCTACCTTCACCCCTCAGAAACTTCAAAATATCTGTAGTGCCTCAAGCTCCGGCAAGGGGATGCCAATCGGTATGGCTCTGAACAAGTACAACAATCTAGGAAGGACGTTCATTTTAATAGACATTAATCTCCCATACCATGAGAACTTACCCTTTCTCCACTTCCTCAAATCAGCTCTAATAGCTTTTAAAACTGGGGTATAATTCAATTTGTAAAGATCCGTTAGGTTTTCACCTACCTTAACTCCTAGGTAAGTGATATAGCTCTTTGCCCAGGAGAATGCAAAATTGAATTCAATCGTTTTCTTAGTATGTGGCGGTAGGTTAAGTGCCAACGCTTCACACTTGTCGGAATTTAATTTATATCCTGAAACCTCAGAGAAGTCATTCAAAACTTTATAGAGCTGTGGCAATGAACTCATCGGTTTGGTGATCGTCAATAAGACATCATCTGCAAATAACATAGCTTTATACTCTGAAGACCCTACCTGCACTCCCGAGATTTCCTCCGTTTTCCTGATACATGCAGCCAGTAGTTCAATACAGATTGCGAAAATAAGCGGTGACAGCGGGCATCCCTGCCGTGTTCCGTTCATAATGGCTATTTGTCTTGACAGATATCCCGCTGCCCCCACCACTGCTGTCGGTCTTGAGTATATGCTTCCTAATGCCTTTATGAAGGCGCCTCGGAAGCCCATGGCCGATAATACCTTAAGCATAAACTTCCAGTCTACCCTGTCAAACGCTTTCTCCGCGTCTAGTGACAGGAGTAGAGCTGGAGTTCCTTTCACCCTCAAATAATCTATAAGAACAGGAGAAGTGGACCGAGCGCTACACCCAGGGCCTTAAGCTTACTAACTATATAGCCTCCTAGTAGGCTAACAATACAAAAGTTAAAATGGGGAGAGAGTAAGCGCTAAAAAGCTTAAAAGGCTAGTAAAAGGTACATTTTAATACATATAAAAATTTACAAATGGCAGTCAGACGCATGGATCCATGTCTGACTTAACAAAAAAAAAAATATATATATATAATAAACAAATCTAAAAATATCTAAAAATATCCAATGGAGTATAGCATGTGACGCTGACTTAGTGAGCCAGTGATGAGGAGTTAGAAGGACATGTACATTCAATAATATAAACAACCTAAGTGAGTGATTGAGTGCACAAAATAGCTTTCAACAAAGAAAAATAGCATTCACAAAAAAGAAAAATAGCATTCACAAAAAATAGTGTTCAAAAAAATTGGTGTACATAAAAAATGTTCAAATGTTCAACCGGTTATATGTAAGTGAATCCAGTAGTGTTTCCTCCAAAGTGACGTGTAGAAATATAACGTGAAGTCAATAATAGTAGAATGTAAACGTTGAGTGGGTCAAATTATTGTGGTTCAGCTGCTAAATTAAAAAATTGTAAATCCGTGAGGTGTATAAAAATAAAAATAAAAATAACTTGTGAAAAAATCCACGTGGAAAACTTGAATTCAAATGATAAACAAAGGTCAAAAATCAAAAGATAAAAATCAAAAGACAAAAATATCAAAAGACAAAAATAGAAAATCAGTGATAATATTAAAAAGCACTAAAGATCTAGTGAAAACAAATCCTTAATTCAGACGTTAAAAATCCTTGGTAAGATCCATAACAAACAAATACATCGATAAAATACCTAAAAGGGAACAAAAGATAAACAAATAGTGCAACACTGTATATGATATATAATATAGGTAATTAAAACCAAGCTCACCAGTATGCCAACGCGTTTCGGCCTAGACTAGGCCTTTCTCAAGACTATACTGTATCAGAAAATCTGGGAGCTTTAAGTAGGGTCAGTGTTGAAAGGATTGGTGCTGTTTTGGCGCCATTTTTAGAGGCACCTCCCTTTCCTGTTTCACCCATTGCATCTCTGGGATATTTCCTATGTTATGTTTCCTGGTTCACCCATTGCATCTCTGGGATATTTCCTATGTTATGTTTCCTGTTTCACCCATTGCATCTCTGGGATATTTCCTATGTTATGTTTCCTGTTTCACCCATTGCATCTCTGGGATATTTCCTATGTTATGTTTATGTTTTCCCATCTTAAAGGTTAATTGGTTCCTATTATTGCCACAAATTCTAGTATAAATCTAGATTTTCCTATTTATTTGTTTTTTATTTTCATTATTAGGTAATAGTAGCGTTTTGTCAATGTTGTTATTATTATATTCTGTGTTAACTCAGCTAGTTTTCTGGGCGGGTTTCCCCTTTCTTTGGGCTCAAATTGCTTATTTATTTACATGGACTGGTTCTCATTTATGAATTGCCCCTGTTGATGTCAAAAACTTAATTTCAAATGCGATCTTATTTTGAAAATTGCTATGACCGGAAGTGGCCTGGTATCGCGGCATCAACTTCCGTTTTAGCTTTTGGGAGACATAGTTTATTCGATTCACCAGTCTCTATCATGTGACCGGAAGTTCTTTGGTCCACCGGTCTGCATCATATGACCGGAAAGGTGCAGCATCATATTCCCCATTGACTTATGGGATATGTAGTTCCCTCACTTATTAGGACTACAGATCTTTCTCAGATATTCGGTATTACCCGATCTTACTATGGCTCATTGTCTCTATGTGTCTATAACATATAATGTCAGAGTCAATGTGCCAATATGTAATAGAATCGGTTACTGGGAATAGTCAATTCTTTGAATAATGTATGTAATTTCTTACAATGCTAATCTGTCACTGCTTATAGTAAAACTGCTTCTAATAAAACTCGCTATATTAATTCTAAGCACATTCTTGGATCCTAATAAAACTCACTTTCTTAATTCTAGGCACATTCTTGGATCCTAATATTGAATAGCTTTACAATTTACTTTTATTTGTTCATACTTTCGTAATGGATAGCCGTTTCACTGCTTCCTTCTAGTTCTTTTGAAAATAAAGCCTATGGGTATTCTCAAGGAGCCATTGAGTCATATATGACCTTGATAAAGTATAGACCTGCAATGTTTATCTAACTTAACATTGTGAGACGTTTATTGCATCCTAATGCTGTATCTCACCGCCGATGGTGAGATGACAAACTGTAATGTCTCAAGAGGGATCAAGGATCTTCCTATCTGTTCACAGTGAAGGTGTAAGCTCAAATCTAATTGGGAGGGTTTCATTACATTTGAATGTGTATATAAAGGACTTTAGGTGACCATTAACCAGAAATCAGCTGGTGTAAGATCAGACGTAAATACACTCAAAGTGATGGCTTCTGTTTGACTTTGGGGCAGACGTGGGGTAGAGGATACAAGATACAAAATCTTCAAATTATGATATTTCATTTCACACATTAAGTAGTCCTACATTGGATTGTTATGTATAGACCAGTGTATGAATACAGGTTTTTTTCTTTTCTATGATACTTTTTTAGTTCAATATGACAATTTTAAAGTTGTCATACTGAATGTGTTCAGTTTGAAAAAGCTGGGTGTATTCAATACGACATTGTCGCAATTCTTTCGGTCTATTATTCCTGTGTATGGATCTGTTGCCAGGTGTTAATTACTTGACAAATGTACTTATGCTTGTATATTTACTCATTGGTGCTGATGTATCTTTGTGACCAAATTGTCCTATGCCTGATGTTATGTTTCTCTCTCTGATATGATTTTGTTCTTTAATGAGCGACTAACATTTTGTAATACAGAACAAGTATTATGCCCACTCTGAATTTTTACATTTCCCTTGGTTTTTATAGGAAACGGAGAGGGTTAGTATTTTCGATTTTCACTTCCACTCTAGTTTATAGCTTTCATGTATTCGATCTCCCTTTATAGGTACATAGAAAATAGTGATGAATGCGGAGGTAAATATTTAGTTGGGATACTGTGTGGGTAACCAACTTAGCGGTCGCATGTTGGGATCCTATCTCTCTAACTTAGATCATATCATATTTGAGCACTCGGAGATGGATGGTGGTTGTTATTTAATAGATGTCATTTAATGGAGATCAGGTGTGCAAGGTCTTCTTTCTGATTTAAACCTCTAGGGTATAGACAGTCCATCATAAATATCCATCTTGACTCATTGAATAGTAGTTTTTGCTCATGGTTTCCTCCTCTCCAGCCTTTTTTGACCTTCTGTATCCCAAAATAACTAAAATCTTTCAGATTCCCCTTGTGGGTAGTTGCAAAATGCTTGTAGAGTGGGGTATCTATTCTGCCTTTCTCTATGCATAGGATGTGTTCCCTGATCCTATCTTTGTGGGCCCTTGATGTCTGCCCTATATATTGTAATCCGCAGGAGCAGGAAACTAGATAGATCACATTTTTGTCGCTACATCTGATCAACTCTTTGATCCTATGTTTCTCGTTTCTCTGATGTGATGAGAAAGTATCCGTTTTTCGTCCGTTCTTACAAGCTTTACAGCTTGGACATGGGTAGAAGCCTTTAATGCTTTCTCCTTGGTGATTGGTCGTGTCGTTATTATTTCCTTTCCTAGGTATACTAGGAGCTATCATCGTTTTCAGGTTCCTAGTTCTCCTATAAATGAATCTCGGATGTGGATTCAGCCTTTCCCCAATCACGTCATCATCTTTGAGTATCGCCCAATGTTTCTTAATAATCTTCTCCAGGATGGATCTGTTCTCACAGTACTCGGATATCATAGGCACGTTGATTGTTTCATCATCCCAGGTTTTTCTTGGTTTGTTTTTATAACTCAGGAGGTTCTCTCTCTTGATCTTACTGACTTCTTCGATTTTATCATCCAACGACTTATTGTCATACCCTCTTTCCAAGAAACATTGTTTCAGTATGTCAGCCTGTGCAGTCCATTGTTCTATAGTAGAACAATTTTTCTAGACCCTCAAGAATTGGCCCTTGGGTATATTTGACTTCCAGGTGGGATGATGGCAGCTTGTGTTATGGATATAGTTGTTACAGTCAACCTCCTTGAAGAAGGTTGACGTGTCGAGCTTCCCATCTTTCACTTCAATTCTCAGATCCAGAAAGTCCAGTTTCTCTTGGCTGTATTGGTATGTAAACTTAAGATTCTTTTCGTTGTGGTTCATTACATTGATAGTATGTAGCAGATCTTCCAATGTTCCACTCCAAATCAAAAAGATGTCATCTATATATCTTGAATATAGGACCAGGTCCGCGCCAGCTGGACATGAGTCCCAGAAGATGTTTTCCCATAGGCCCATGTAGAGATTGGTGTAGCTTGGCGCGAACCTGGTCCCCATTGCTGTGCCGCACAATTGCCTGTAAAACTGATTATTGTTACAGAAATAGTTGTGATTCAAGATATATTTAATACAGTCCAAAATGAATATCCTCTGTTCTTCTGGTATTTCCTCATCCTTTAGTAGGAATGAGTTTACTGCTTCAATTCCTAGGTCATGTGGGATACTTGTATAAAGTGACGTAACGTCACATGTGGCCATTATATAGTTGTTCTTCCAGTTCATTGAATTTAGTAGTGACAGAATTTGTGTGGAGTCTCTGAGATGTGATGGTAAAGATATTACATATTTCTGTAACATCTTATCCACGTATTCAGATAAGTTGCTTGTCAAAGATCCTATCCCAGATATAATGGGCCTTCCTGGTGGATCGTTTAAGGATTTATGGACTTTCGGTAGTTGATAAAATACGGGTGTTTTTGGGTATGGTATTCTTATGTAATCATATTCCCTTTCACTGAGTATCCCTTCGGTTTTAGCTGTTCCGAGGAGGGCATCTAGCTCTTTCTTGAACCTAACTACTGGGTTGCTGCAGAGCTTTTGGTAGGTATTGGTGTCATTTAGAATCCTCAGACATCGTCCTCATACTTTACCTTGTCCATAATAACAATTCCACCTCCTTTGTCGGCTGGTTTTATAGTCAGTTTATGATTCTTTTCTAGGCTTTTAATTGTCTCCAATTGTGATCTTCTCAGATTATGCCTGATTTTATTACATTTGGATAAATTCAGGTTCCTGATGTCTTGACAGATATTCATTTCGAATGTCTCGATGTGACTCCCTTTGCTGGTTATAGGGTAGAATGAAGACTTCACCTTCAGATCAGTATGCGTAAATCTGTTATCTATATTCCTACTTAGAGGTGTTTGATAAGTATCAATTTGAGATTTTAGGAAATGCCTTTTTAGGGTTAATTTCCTTACCAGCTCCTTTGCGCTTATGAAAGTTTGAAACTTGTCCATTTTCTTAGATGGAGCAAAGCTCAGTCCATATGAGAGTACCTCTTTCTCTTTTTCTGTCAGAACTGTGGAGCTTAAGTTAAACAGTCCTTTCGTCGTTTTGACAGTATCAACACTTCTGGGGTCGCTACTCTTTGGGCTTCGTGTTATGATCTGTTCAGGCTTCTGTTTCCTTGACCTGCTGCCCCCTCTGGACCCTCTAGAGGTCTTTTTTTGTTTACGGAACAGGATTGTTCTTCCATGTCCAGGTTCTTTCTCTTTAATGTTGATTTGTTTTTCTCTTTTTCCCTTGGTGGAAGGGGGCTTTCCCCTAAAAAAAACCTCACCTGTTTCTTGGCCTTTTTCTTGTATTGTAACACTCCTATGTTGTTGTGGGGTGTGTTTTTGTTGGCCCACCTTCACATTGGAGTATTGTTGGTTGTTCCTCCATTGTGATTCTTTGGATATATTTTGGTTGTAGGGAGGGTCGTCTTTCCAACTTTGTTTTCTGTGTCCGTTATACATGTAATCATTGTGTTCTCTATGGCCTGTATGGGGATAAGGTCTCTCATCAAACCTCGAATGATTTTTCCTTTGGTCCATGAAGAATGGACTCTTTCCATAGTTGTCCCCTAGTGGAAACGGTGATCTTCTATCATCACGATAATGGTGCTGCCGTCTGTGATAATGAGTTTGTGGACGGAGGTGGCCATAGTATGGCCTGGTATTTCCAAACCTGGGTTCATGTTCCCAATTTGTTTGGTCCTGGTTTCTTCTGTTGTCATAGCGTGGTCTCCTTTCGGGGTAGTTGTAGTTGTTATAATCTCTCGGGTATTGTTGGTCCTCCCGGTGTGCATTATACACATAGCTTCTGTTGTATGGAGAATCTCTTGTGTGAGAATAGTAGCTGTTGTTTGGCCTGACAGGGGACCGGAAGTACGGTCTTCGTCTTCCATAACTCTCATTCCCTGTTTTGGAATGGTATCCCTGTTTTTTCTTTTTTCTATAGTTCACCTCTGTCCAGTTGTCTCGTACATCTTCCGTTCTCTCTTCACTGTCTTGTTCTGTTGTGTCTTGCGGACAGTTCCCCCTTTCCTCATACGGTGGGTCGGTCTCTCGTGTGTTGTCCATATCTACCGATTTTTTGGCATCCAATTCTCTATTTAGTTTCTTCATCTTTTTCTGGATTACGTCCTCTCTCGTTTTCATGACTCGTTTTATTAGAGTTTCTCTTCTTTCGGTTATTTCTTAAGATTCTGGTTCTGTGCTGTCCAGATTAGTTAGTAGTACCTCATCATCTTTAATCTCATCATCTAGTTTTAAGATTAGGGATGACTTAAATTCGATGATGAGTCTCATTAGTTGTCTTGAAGTTTCCAATAGGATATGCATCCATTTTTCTGCAAAATCTGGATCAGCTAACTGAAATGAACACTCTTTTCTAATAATCAAGCCTTTAGGAATGATGTCCAGTTCTAAACATTTGTTTAGAAATGAGATTTCGGCTTTATACTTAACTTCAGAAATAAGAAGTTTTTCTAAGTTTCTGAAAATAGATTGAATGTCTAATCTGTCTGGATCATTGTCATGATCATCTAACGGTGTGGTTATACTTAGGGTAATATCCCTTCTGAGTGTTGACAACAGATCCATATTGGTGTATGGGAATAAGACGGGCTATAGCCTATAATTGGGAAATTCCTGTGCAGTACTTTGTAGAATGCTGCACTAATATCAGGGGTCTTGGTGTGTGGCTGCTCGGGACCTACTAGGAAAGACCAATCTATAAGAACAGGAGAAGTGGACCGAGCGCTACACCCAGTGCCTTAAGCTTACTAACTATATAGCCTCCTAGTAGGCTAACAATACAAAAGTTAAAATGGGGAGAGAGTAAGCGCTAAAAAGCTTAAAAGGCTAGTAAAAGGTACATTTTAATACATATAAAAATTTACAAATGGCAGTCAGACGCATGGATCCATGTCTGACTTAACAAAAAAATATATATATATAATAAACAAATCTAAAAATATCCAATGGAGTATAGCATGTGACGCTGACTTAGTGAGCCAGTGATGAGGAGTTAGAAGGACATGTACATTCAATAATATAAACAACCTAAGTGAGTGATTGAGTGCACAAAATAGCTTTCAACAAAGAAAAATAGCATTCACAAAAAAGAAAAATAGCATTCACAAAAAATAGTGTTCACAAAAATTGGCGTACATAAAAAATGTTCAAATGTTCAACCGGTTATATGTAAGTGAATCCAGTAGTGTTTCCTCCAAAGTGACATGTAGAAATATAACGTGAAGTCAATAATAGTAGAATGTAAACGTTGAGTGGGTCAAATTATTGTGGTTCAGCTGCTAAATTAAAAAATTGTAAATCCGTGAGGTGTATAAAAATAAAAATAAAAATAACTTGTGAAAAAATCCACGTGGAAAACTTGAATTCAAATGATAAACAAAGGTCAAAAATCAAAAGATAAAAATCAAAAGACAAAAATATCAAAAGACAAAAATAGAAAATCAGTGATAATATTAAAAAGCACTAAAGATCTAGTGAAAACAAATCCTTAATTCAGACGTTAAAAATCCTTGGTAAGATCCATAACAAACAAATACATCGATAAAATACCTAAAAGGGAACAAAAGAGAAACAAATAGTGCAACACTGTATATGATATATAATATAGGTAATTAAAACCAAGCTCACCAGTATGCCAACGCATTTCGGCCTAGACTAGGCCTTTCTCAAGACTATACTGTATCAGAAAATCTGGGAGCTTTAAGTAGGGTCAGTGTTGAAAGGATTGGTGCTGTTTTGGCGCCATTTTTAGAGGCACCTCCCTTTCCTGTTTCACCCATTGCATCTCTGGGATATTTCCTATGTTATGTTTCCTGGTTCACCCATTGCATCTCTGGGATATTTCCTATGTTATGTTTCCTGTTTCACCCATTGCATCTCTGGGATATTTCCTATGTTATGTTTATGTTTTCCCATCTTAAAGGTTAATTGGTTCCTATTATTGCCACAAATTCTAGTATAAATCTAGATTTTCCTATTTATTTGTTTTTTATTTTCATTATTAGGTAATAGTAGCGTTTTGTCAATGTTGTTATTATTATATTCTGTGTTAACTCAGCTAGTTTTCTGGGCAGGTTTCCCCTTTCTTTGGGCTCAAATTGCTTATTTATTTACATGGACTGGTTCTCATTTATGAATTGCCCCTGTTGATGTCAAAAACTTAATTTCAAATGCGATCTTATTTTGAAAATTGCTATGACCGGAAGTGGCCTGATATCGCAGCATCAACTTCCATTTTAGCTTTTGGGAGACATAGTTTATTCGATTCACCGGTCTCTATCATGTAACCGGAAGTTCTTTGGTCCACCGGTCTGCATCATATGACCGGAAGGTGCAGCATCATATTCCCCATTGACTTATGGGATATGTAGTTCCCTCACTTATTAGGACTACAGATCTTTCTCAGATATTCGGTATTACCCGATCTTACTATGGCTCATTGTCTCTATGTGTCTATAACATATAATGTCAGAGTCAATGTGCCAATATGTAATAGAATCGGTTACTGGGAATAGTCAATTCTTTGAATAATGTATGTAATTTCTTACAATGCTAATCTGTCACTGCTTATAGTAAAACTGCTTCTAATAAAACTCGCTATATTAATTCTAAGCATATTCTTGGATCCTAATAAAACTCACTTTCTTAATTCTAGGCACATTCTTGGATCCTAATATTGAATAGCTTTACAATTTACTTTTATTTGTTCATACTTTCGTAATGGATAGCCGTTTCACTGCTTCCTTCTAGTTCTTTTGAAAATAAAGCCTATGGGTATTCTCAAGGAGCCATTGAGTCATATATGACCTTGATAAAGTATAGACCTGCAATGTTTATCTAACTTAACATTGTGAGACGTTTATTGCATCCTAATGCTGTATCTCACCGCCGATGGTGAGATGACAAACTGTAATGTCTCAAGAGGGATCAAGGATCTTCCTATCTGTTCACAGTGAAGGTGTAAGCTCAAATCTAATAGGGAGGGTTTCATTACATTTGTATGTGTATATAAAGGACTTTAGGTGACCATTAACCAGAAATCAGCTGGTGTAAGATCAGACGTAAATACACTCAAAGTGATGGCTTCTGTTTGACTTTGGGGCAGACGTGGGGTAGAGGATACAAGATACAAAATCTTCAAATTATGATATTTCATTTCACACATTAAGTAGTCCTACATTGGATTGTTATGTATAGACCAGTGTATGAATACAGGTTTTTTTCTTTTCTATGATACTTTTTTAGTTCAATATGACAATTTTAAAGTTGTCATACTGAATGTGTTCAGTTTGACAAAGCTGGGTGTATTCAATACGACATTGTCGCAATTCTTTCGGTCTATTATTCCCGTGTATGGATCTGTTGCCAGGTGTTAATTACTTGACAAATGTACTTATGCTTGTATATTTACTCATTGGTGCTGATGTATCTTTGTGACCAAATTGTCCTATGCCTGATGTTATGTTTCTCTCTCTGATATGATTTTGTTCTTTAATGAGCGACTAACATTTTGTAATACAGAACAAGTATTATGCCCACTCTGAATTTTTATATTTCCCTTGGTTTTTATAGGAAACGGAGAGGGTTAGTATTTTCGATTTTCACTTCCACTATAGTTTATAGCTTTCATGTATTCGACCTCCCTTTATAGGTACATAGAAAATAGTGATGAATGCGGAGGTAAATATTTAGTTGGGATACTGTGTGGGGTAACCAACTTAGGACTTAGTTGGGATCCTATCTCTCTAACTTAGGTCATATCATATTTGAGCACTCGGAGATGGATGGTGGTTGTTATTTAATAGATGTCATTTAATGGAGATCAGGTGTACAAGGTCTTCTTTCTGATTTAAACCTCTAGGGTATAGACAGTCCATCATAAATATCCATCTTGACTCATTGAATAGTAGTTTTTGCTCATGGTTTCCTCCTCTCCAGTCTTTTTTGACCTTCTGTATCCCAAAATAACTAAAATCTTTCAGATTCCCCTTGTGGGTAGTGGCAAAATGCTTATAGAGTGGGGTATCTATTCTGCCTTTCTCTATGCATAGGATGTGTTCCCTGATCCTATCTTTGAGGGCCCTTGATGTCTGCCCTATATATTGTAATCCGCAGGAGCAGGAAACTAGATAGATCACATTTTTGTCGGTAGATATGGACAACACACGAGAGACCGACCCACCGTATGAGGAAAGGGGGAACTGTCCGCAAGACACAACAGAACAAGACAGTGAAGAGAGAACGGAAGATGTAAGAGACAACTGGACAGAGGTGAACTATAGAAAAAAGAAAAAACAGGGATACCATTCCAAAACAGGGAATGAGAGTTATGGAAGACGAAGACCGTACTTCCGGTCCCCTGTCAGGCCAAACAACAGCTACTATTCTCACACAAGAGATTCTCCATACAACAGAAGCTATGTGTATAATGCACACCGGGAGGACCAACAATACCCGAGAGATTATAACAACTACAACTACCCCGAAAGGAGACCACGCTATGACAACAGAAGAAACCAGGACCAAACAAATTGGGAACATGAACCCAGGTTTGGAAATACCAGGCCATACTATGGCCACCTCCGTCCACAAACTCATTATCACAGACGGCAGCACCATTATCGTGATGATAGAAGATCACCGTTTCCACTAGGGGACAACTATGGAAAGAGTCCATTCTTCATGGACCAAAGGAAAAATCATTCGAGGTTTGATGAGAGACCTTATGCCCATACAGGCCATAGAGAACACAATGATTACATGTATAACGGACACAGAAAACAAAGTTGGAAAGACGACCCTCCCTACAACCAAAATATATCCAAAGAATCACAATGGAGGAACAACCAACAATACTCCAATGTGAAGGTGGGCCAACAAAAACACACCCCACAACAACATAGGAGTGTTACAATACAAGAAAAAGGCCAAGAAACAGGCGAGGTTTTTTTAGGGGAAAGCCCCCTTCCACCAAGGGAAAAAGAGAAAAACAAATCAACATTAAAGAGAAAGAACCTGGACATGGAAGAACAATCCTGTTCCGTAAACAAAAAAAGACCTCTAGAGGGTCCAGAGGGGGCAGCAGGTCAAGGAAACAGAAGCCTGAACAGATCATAACACGAAGCCCAAAGAGTAGCGACCCCAGAAGTGTTGATACTGTCAAAACGACGAAAGGACTGTTTAACTTAAGCTCCACAGTTCTGACAGAAAAAGAGAAAGAGGTACTCTCATATGGACTGAGCTTTGCTCCATCTAAGAAAATGGACAAGTTTCAAACTTTCATATGCGCAAAGGAGCTGGTAAGGAAATTAACCCTAAAAAGGCATTTCCTAAAATCTCAAATTGATACTTATCAAACACCTCTAAGTAGGAATATAGATAACAGATTTACGCATACTGATCTGAAGGCGAAGTCTTCATTCTACCCTATAACCAGCAAAGGGAGTCACATCGAGACATTCGAAATGAATATCTGTCAAGACATCAGGAACCTGAATTTATCCAAATGTAATAAAATCAGGCATAATCTGACAAGATCACAATTGGAGACAATTAAAAGCCTAGAAAAGAATCATAAACTGACTATAAAACCAGCCGACAAAGGAGGTGGAATTGTTATTATGGACAAGGTAAAGTATGAGGATGAATGTCTGAGGATTCTAAATGACACCAATACCTACCAAAAGCTCTGCAGCAACCCAGTAGTTAGGTTCAAGAAAGAGCTAGATGCCCTCCTCGGAACAGCTAAAACCGAAGGGATACTCAGTGAAAGGGAATATGATTACATAAGAATACCATACCCAAAAACACCCGTATTTTATCAACTACCGAAAGTCCATAAATCCTTAAGCGATCCACCAGGAAGGCCCATTATATCTGGGATAGGATCTTTGACAAGCAACTTATCTGAATACGTGGATAAGATGTTACAGAAATATGTAATATCATTACCATCACATCTCAGAGACTCCACACAAATTCTGTCACTGCTAAATTCAATGACCTGGAAGAACAACTATATAATGGCCACATGTGACGTTACGTCACTTTATACAAGTATCCCACATGACCTAGGAATTGAAGCAGTAAACTCATTCCTACTAAAGGATGAGGAAATACCAGAAGAACAGAGGATATTCATTTTGGACTGTATTAAATATATCTTGAATCACAACTATTTCTGTAACAATAATCAGTTTTACAGGCAATTGTGCGGCACAGCAATGGGGACCAGGTTCGCGCCAAGCTACGCCAATCTCTACATGGGCCTATGGGAAAACATCTTCTGGGACTCATGTCCAGCTGGCGCGGACCTGGTCCTATATTCAAGATATATAGATGACATCTTTTTGATTTGGAGTGGAACATTGGAAGATCTGCTACATACTATCAATGTAATGAACCACAACGAAAAGAATCTTAAGTTTACATACCAATACAGCCAAGAGAAACTGGACTTTCTGGATCTGAGAATTGAAGTGAAAGATGGGAAGCTCGAGACGTCAACCTTCTTCAAGGAGGTTGACTGTAACAACTATATCCATAACACAAGCTGCCATCATCCCACCTGGAAGTCAAATATACCCAAGGGCCAATTCTTGAGGGTCAAGAAAAATTGTTCTACTATAGAACAATGGACTGCACAGGCTGACATACTGAAACAACGTTTCTTGGAAAGAGGGTATGACAATAAGTCGTTGGATGATAAAATCGAAGAAGTCAGTAAGATCAAGAGAGAGAACCTCCTGAGTTATAAAAACAAACCAAGAAAAACCTGGGATGATGAAACAATCAACGTGCCTATGATATCCGAGTACTGTGAGAACAGATCCATCCTGGAAAAGATTATTAAGAAACATTGGGCGATACTCAAAGATGATAACGTGATTGGGGAAAGGCTGAATCCACATCCGAGATTCATTTATAGGAGAACTAGGAACCTGAAAACGATGATAGCTCCTAGTATACCTAGGAAAGCAAATAATAACGACACGACCAATCACCAAGGAAAAAGCATTAAAGGCTTCTACCCATGTCCAAGCTGTAAAGCTTGTAAGAACGGACGAAAAACGGATACTTTCTCATCACATCAGAGAAACGAGAAACATAGGATCAAAGAGTTGATCAGATGTAGCGACAAAAATGTGATCTATCTAGTTTCCTGCTCCTGCGGATTACAATATATAGGGCAGACATCAAGGGCCCTCAAAGATAGGATCAGGGAACACATCCTATGCATAGAGAAAGGCAGAATAGATACCCCACTCTACAAGCATTTTGCAACTACCCACAAGGGGAATCTGAAAGATTTTAGTTATTTTGGGATACAGAAGGTCAAAAAAGGCTGGAGAGGAGGAAACCATGAGCAAAAACTACTATTCAATGAGTCAAGATGGATATTTATGATGGACTGTCTATACCCTAGAGGTTTAAATCAGAAAGAAGACCTTGCACACCTGATCTCCATTAAATGACATCTATTAAATAACAACCACCATCCATCTCCGAGTGCTCAAATATGATATGACCTAAGTTAGAGAGATTGGATCCCAACATGCGACCGCTAAGTTGGTTACCCCACACAGTATCCCAACTAAATATTTACCTCCGCATTCATCACTATTTTCTATGTACCTATAAAGGGAGATCGAATACATGAAAGCTATAAACTAGAGTGGAAGTGAAAATCGAAAATACTAACCCTCTCCGTTTCCTATAAAAACCAAGGGAAATGTAAAAATTCAGAGTGGGCATAATACTTGTTCTGTATTACAAAATGTTAGTCGCTCATTAAAGAACAAAATCATATCAGAGAGAGAAACATAACATCAGGCATAGGACAATTTGGTCACAAAGATACATCAGCACCAATGAGTAAATATACAAGCATAAGTACATTTGTCAAGTAATTAACACCTGGCAACAGATCCATACACGGGAATAATAGACCGAAAGAATTGCGACAATGTCGTATTGAATACACCCAGCTTTTTCAAACTGAACACATTCAGTATGACAACTTTAAAATTGTCATATTGAACTAAAAAAGTATCATAGAAAAGAAAAAAACCTGTATTCATACACTGGTCTATACATAACAATCCAATGTAGGACTACTTAATGTGTGAAATGAAATATCATAATTTGAAGATTTTGTATCTTGCATCCTCTACCCCACGTCTGCCCCAAAGTCAAACAGAAGCCATCACTTTGAGTGTATTTACGTCTGATCTTACACCAGCTGATTTCTGGTTAATGGTCACCTAAAGTCCTTTATATACACATACAAATGTAATGAAACCCTCCCAATTAGATTTGAGCTTACACCTTCACTGTGAACAGATAGGAAGATCCTTGATCCCTCTTGAGACATTACAGTTTGTCATCTCACCATCGGCGGTGAGATACAGCATTAGGATGCAATAAACGTCTCACAATGTTAAGTTAGATAAACATTGCAGGTCTATACTTTATCAAGGTCATATATGACTCAATGGCTCCTTGAGAATACCCATAGGCTTTATTTTCAAAAGAACTAGAAGGAAGCAGTGAAACGGCTATCCATTACGAAAGTATGAACAAATAAAAGTAAATTGTAAAGCTATTCAATATTAGGATCCAAGAATGTGCCTAGAATTAAGAAAGTGAGTTTTATTAGGATCCAAGAATGTGCTTAGAATTAATATAGCGAGTTTTATTAGAAGCAGTTTTACTATAAGCAGTGACAGATTAGCATTGTAAGAAATTACATACATTATTCAAAGAATTGACTATTCCCAGTAACCGATTCTATTACATATTGGCACATTGACTCTGACATTATATGTTATAGACACATAGAGACAATGAGCCATAGTAAGATCGGGTAATACCGAATATCTGAGAAAGATCTGTAGTCCTAATAAGTGAGGGAACTGCATATCCCATAAGTCAATGGGGAATATGATGCTGCACCTTTCCGGTCATATGATGCAGACCGGTGGACCAAAGAACTTCCGGTCACATGATAGAGACCGGTGAATCGAATAAACTATGTCTCCCAAAAGCTAAAACGGAAGTTGATGCCGCGATACCAGGCCACTTCCGGTCATAGCAATTTTCAAAATAAGATCGCATTTGAAATTAAGTTTTTGACATCAACAGGGGCAATTCATAAATGAGAACCAGTCCATGTAAATAAATAAGCAATTTGAGCCCAAAGAAAGGGGAAACCCGCCCAGAAAACTAGCTGAGTTAACACAGAATATAATAATAACAACATTGACAAAACGCCACTATTACCTAATAATGAAAATAAAAAACAAATAAATAGGAAAATCTAGATTTATACTAGAATTTGTGGCAATAATAGGAACCAATTAACCTTTAAGATGGGAAAACATAAACATAACATAGGAAATATCCCAGAGATGCAATGGGTGAAACAGGAAACATAACATAGGAAATATCCCAGAGATGCAATGGGTGAAACAGGAAACATAACATAGGAAATATCCCAGAGATGCAATGGGTGAACCAGGAAACATAACATAGGAAATATCCCAGAGATGCAATGGGTGAAACAGGAAAGGGAGGTGCCTCTAAAAATGGCGCCAAAACAGCACCAATCCTTTCAACACTGACCCTACTTAAAGCTCCCAGATTTTCTGATACAGTATAGTCTTGAGAAAGGCCTAGTCTAGGCCGAAACGTGTTGGCATACTGGTGAGCTTGGTTTTAATTACCTATATTATATATCATATACAGTGTTGCACTATTTGTTTCTCTTTTGTTCCCTTTTAGGTATTTTATCGATGTATTTGTTTGTTATGTATCTTACCAAGGATTTTTAACGTCTGAATTAAGGATTTGTTTTCACTAGATCTTTAGTGCTTTTTAATATTATCACTGATTTTCTATTTTTGTCTTTTGATATTTTTGTCTTTTGATTTTTATCTTTTGATTTTTGACCTTTGTTTATCATTTGAATTCAAGTTTTCCACGTGGATTTTTTCACAAGTTATTTTTATTTTTATTTTTATACACCTCACGGATTTACAATTTTTTAATTTAGCAGCTGAACCACAATAATTTGACCCACTCAACGTTTACATTCTACTATTATTGACTTCACGTTATATTTCTACACGTCACTTTGGAGGAAACACTACTGGATTCACTTACATATAACCGGTTGAACATTTGAACATTTTTTATGTACGCCAATTTTTGTGAACACTATTTTTTTGTGAATGCTATTTTTCTTTTTTGTGAATGCTATTTTTCTTTGTTGAAAGCTATTTTGTGCACTCAATCACTCACTTAGGTTGTTTATATTATTGAATGTACATGTCCTTCTAACTCCTCATCACTGGCTCACTAAGTCAGCGTCACATGCTATACTCCATTGGATATTTTTAGATATTTTTAGATTTGTTTATTATATATATATATTTTTTTGTTAAGTCAGACATGGATCCATGCGTCTGACTGCCATTTGTAAATTTTTATATGTATTAAAATGTACCTTTTACTAGCCTTTTAAGCTTTTTAGCGCTTACTCTCTCCCCATTTTAACCCTCAAATAATCTAGCAGAGTAAGCGTTCGTCTGATATTGTCTGGCGCTTCTCTGTCCTGCACAAAACCCACCTGATCTTGATGTATTAAGGAGGGCAATATCTGTTTCAATCTATTTGCCATAATTTTAGCGAAAATTTTTATATCGTGATTAATAAGGGAGATAGGCCTATAATTTTGGCACAGTTTTGCATTCTTTCCAATCTTTGGTATCACAATAATTTTGGCCTTAAGCATTTCCCAAGGTATCTCCCGCCCTTCTATGATCCCATTACAAGAGCTAGTCAGGTGGGGAAGTAGTTCTTTCTTAAAAAGTTTGTAGTATTCACCCGTCAACCCATCGGGGCCCGCCGCTTTGCCTACTTTTAGCTCTTTAATTACACCCAATACTTCCATATTTGTTATTTTCGAATTAAGAGTCTCTAAGTCCTCGGTTGTTATAGATTTCAATTCAGCCTTGTCTAAAAATTCAGAGATTTGGGTATCCATATTACCCATTTTTACTTTTTTTACCATCATATAATTGTTCATAATATAGGGCAAAGCTGTCCGCTATTTCCTGCGGGTTCGAGGTAAGTTCGCCCTTCGATGTAATCAGCTTAGGAATAGAGAAGAATTTATTTTTTTCCCTAAGTTTTCCTGCGAGATATCGATCTGGTTTGTTCGCATATACATAATAATGGGCTTTTAATCGTACAGCAGCTCTAATTGAGGCATCGTTCAATAGTTTAGCTAATTCCTTTCTCTTATTAACCAAGATTTTATATGTTTTCTCTGATAGCGTGCGCTGGTGTTCCCTTTCTAGGTGTTTGACCTCCCCTTGCAATGTTTTAGTTAGTGCTGTCGCTTGTTTGTTTCTTATTGCCTTTTCCTTTATTAACACTCCCCTCAACACTGACTTATGAGCAGCCCAGGCCATCAACGGGTTGTCAACTGAGCCCACATTAAGTTCCCAGTAATCGTTCAGTGCCTTTTGAACTCTGCTAAATATCCCAGGGTTCTTCAATAAGGTCGGGTCATATGTCCATGTCCGTTGTCTAGCAAAATTTATGAGTCCCTTAAGTTCAAGGAAAATGAGTGAGTGGTCAGACCACACACAAGCTTGGGTACCTGATTTCACTAAGTTGGGTGCTAGAATCTGGCTAACGTAAATATAATCGAGTGTGGTATATGTCTTATGTGCTGGCGAATAGTAAGTGTACTCGTGGTCTGAATTACCTAAAGCTTCCCATGAATCTACCAACCCCTGTTCCTCCAAAGAGTGGCGAATGGACTTAACTATACTGTTATGTCTGTGTTGTTTGTTTGTTATTTTCTGAGTTTCTAGCCCCCCAAAAGAGGACATATTAACATTGAAGTCACCAGCCACTATCAATTTAGTTCGTTCCCATTGTG
The DNA here is from genome assembly GCF_027579735.1 of Bombina bombina. Lineage (NCBI taxonomy): Eukaryota > Metazoa > Chordata > Amphibia > Anura > Bombinatoridae > Bombina > Bombina bombina. The sequence goes on from NC_069504.1 coordinate 886,187,652, forward strand.
TGAGAAGCGCAGATATCTCGGTGAAAAATATATTCTGCGACTCATTGGGGGCGTATATATTACATAGTGTGACTTTTGTACCCTGTAGTGAACCCTGGACTATTACATACCTCCCATTCTTATCTCTAGTCACCTTATCCAACTCAAAGTCTAGTGTTCTGTGTAGCAAAATTGAGACCCCCTTTTCTTGGAATCGGCTGTAGCGTGGTAGTGTAGTGGAAAATGATGTGACCAAAACCCTGGAATACCTGCTGACACAAAGTGTGTCTCCTGCAGAAATATTATTTTGGCATTTGTTCTCAGATACTGAGACATTGCAGTCTTTCTTTTAATATCTGTATTCAGGCCCCTTGCATTGTGTGAAAGGAGAATAAAATTATGCGCCATTATCATTCTTTTTCCTCCCACTTCCTTGAACCTCTACTTCTATTCTGTACCAATTGTTTAGTATATAGGATTGGCCATGTGTCCCGTGATCTCCACCTGCCCTGTTGTTATGTCCCGTTTCCCTTGCAGTATTACCTCTTGTCCTGTCATTAATTGGCACCCCCTGGTTAAACACATAACATAATAAACTGTAACATAAAAAACAAACAATAAATTTCACATTCGTGACTAAACCTCGCCACATACTAACTACAAAGGCAGTAACAGTATTCCTTTATACAGTGTTCATAACAGTAAAGACTAGCTTTATTATTTAGCTAACTTTCCCTCATTTACATTAGGGCTAATTCAAGCAATCTTAGTAACCTTCCAGACATCTCGATACGGTATCTCTCTTGCGACCGTATGGTTTTCAAATACATCTCTTGATGCCTGTCTTATATTTGATAGAGTCTAATTAGTGTCCAACAAAAATCTTGAGCCCACAACTCTCAAATAGATCCCAACATTTATTTACCCCATGTCAGAAACAGTATCCCCAATTAACTAACTTAAACAAGACAATTTGAGTAGCAGTATATTATACTCATCTGTCCGGAGATCAGCAAAAGTCCCTGAATTCCAAGCTTTTGTCCCTCAGAGCATGGTGAACTGAGTCTATCAGGAGAGCTCTTTTCAACTCCAACTCTCCTTCTGCAGATTGTCTTCTACATTACTTTTAGTCCTTTTTAAGCAACTCCTAGAGGTTTCATGTCTTCCGCCTCTTCTCAGGCATTTTAGACCATCTCTTCTGAACAGGCTGTCTGTTCCTCTCATCATTACCTGCTGGTGTTTTAAGTTGTTGAAGAGCTGGTACTTCTAGCTTTAACCTTCTGCAGATGTCTGGAATCTCCTCCGGGTCTTTAATGGACATCATCCTGTTTTCCAAATTAATGTGCAGAGCGAATGGGAAACTCCATCTGTATGGGATTTGAGCCTTCCTTAACTGTGAAGTTAGGGGCCTAAATGCACCCCTTCTCTGTAGTGTCCTTGAACATAAATCTTGGAAGAACTGCACTACATTTCCCTGATATTTGTATGTGGGTTGTCTTCGTGCAGCTGCTAGGATCTCTTCTTTTTCCTGATATCTGAGCAACCTGATAATGATATCACGTGGCGGATCATCTCCCTTAGGTTTAGGTCGTAGTGCCCTATGGGCCCTTTCCATCTGGAATTTGTATTCTTCATCTGTACCAGTTATACCTGGAAACAGATTGAGCAAATATGTGTTTAGTTCCTTGGGGGTCACCGATTCTGGTACTCCTTTCAGCCGTATATTACAGCGTCGACTTCGGTTCTCCAAGTCTTCCAGTTTGTCTTAAATTTCCTCTATATCATGTTGGTGAGCACTTGTGTGGTTCATAACTTCATTTAAACCTTCTGCTAAGGCGTCGCCACTTTCCTCAAGTGTATTCACTCTAGCTCCCAATTCTCCCATCTCCTTCTTGAATTCTGTCAAGCTGCTGGTTACGGTACTTTGTAACACTTCCATTTTTTCTAGGAGCCTTTCAAAGTTTGTAGATATGTCTTGTTTCGACACCAGATTATCTAGGTCTGCCCTTGTTAATGGCGTCTGGTTGCTCACTTCTGTTGCATAGCCTGCTCCTCATCTGATCTAGGTGAATTTTGCTCTGGAGATTTTTTTCCTCTGTTAGTTTTGAAGAAAATGGGGGCAGTGATTTGTTTACCTGCTGCAGTAGTTTTTGTGTTTCTTTTGGCAGCCATGATGACAATTCACTACCTTTATTGAGAGTCCCTTTTCTTGTAGTTAAATGTCTATAGTTATCTTTATCTAGATCCTTCTTTGTTAACTGAAATATAAAGAGATCAGTATCTGTGTCACTCAGGGATTTGCCCCCTCTCAGGGTATTGTCACTTTAAGATTGCCTGGCTTATAATGATATAGCAAGTCGTGTTCAACTACTGCAGCACTATCAGAGCATTCATAGGCCTGTCCTGAATCTATCAAGAAAGCTCCCCTTGCTGTATGTTCTTTTAAAACATGCCTCTCACGTTTCTTTGCCAGTAGTTTTAATTTGGGGTTTATTAGTTGTCGGGGGCTGCCACCGTTTTTATCTCCCAGAGGAGGGTAATTAACTGAGGGTTAGTTTTGGCATCTCCAGCCATCTGCGCTGCGGTGCTATGCAGCCGTCTAGGCTCTGTGGTATCCCTTTTAATGGGGTTCTATAATGTTCATATGCCTGACCGCTCCTGTTGTTTAACTCCCTTAGCTATTTTTTTCCCCCATTGCTGGCGAACGGAAATACCCGTCCTGTTCCTTTGTCGCACGGAGCCTCTCGCAGCCGGTCTTTTTATTTGCAAACGATGCCCCAAGTGCTCCGGTCAGCGTGTTAGGGAATGAGGATCTAGTTGTCTAAGATTACTTAGTCATGTCAGCCTTTACTCGCAGTGTACTGCCTGGAGCTCCTTAATCACGCAGCCATTTCTTGGCTTCCCCAGGCTCCACCTCCTCTGAGTCTGTAAGATACATGCTCTATCATGAAGAGTAAAACTAGGTAGGCTCATAAAAGCTCAGGAGTGTGCACGTGTCTATAGTACTCAATGGCAGCAGTGTTTTGCAACATTGTATGACAAATCTACAAATAATGTTGCAAAACACTGCTGCCATAGAGTACTACAGACACGTGCACACTCCTGAGCTCTTATGAGCCTAACTAGTTTTACTCCTCAATAAAAGATACCAAGAGTCTATTGGGGAATCTATTTGGTGGTATCCAATCAATGAGTCTCTGTAAGAAAATGAAATTCATCATTATTTAGTCGATAAGCCGGCCCAGAGGCCGATTTTGTAACTCTTCTTTTATATAAATATTTAAGCTACAGGTGTAGCAATACTATAATTTTAATAGACTACTGACTTAAATATATCAAAAATATTTTCTAGATAATAAACTACAGAAATAACTAAGCACCTTAACCTAACACCCCTAACCTAACACCCCCTTAAATTAAACCAAATTACCTAAACTAATAAATTCTAAAGTTACAAAAAATAAAAAAAGGCTAACATTACAGAAAATAAAAAATCAAATTACCAAATTTTACCAAATTAAACCTAATCCCTTTGAAAATAAAAAGCCTCCCAAAATAAAAACACCCCCTACTCTAAGAATAAACTACCAGTAGCCATTAAAAGGGCTTTTTGCAGGGCATTGCCCCAAGATAATCAGCTGTTTTACAAAAAATACACAAAGTCCCCCCTTACAGTAAACCCCCCACCCACCAAACCCCCCAAAATAAAAGACACTAAAAAAAACTAAACTACCCATTGCCCTGAAAAGGGCATTTGTTTGGGCATTGCCTTTAAAAGCTCTTTTACTGCCTGCCCATCCCTAATCTAAATAAAACAACCCCCCCCAAAAAAACTTAAAAAAACCTAAGTCTAACGGCCAGGTTGCTACTCACTCTTCCTGAAGTCCGGCGGAGCAGATCTTCTTCCAGACGGGTCCATCATCTTCATCCACAGCGAAGGCGGCACAGAGCGGAGATGCGGAGCAGTGTTTCCATATGTGGCGATCCTCAGAGGCGGCGATGGTCCTTGTCGGCGATGGTCCTTGGCAGCGGTTACCAGCAGCGGTGCCCCGTGGTGGCGTGGAGGTTCCTCTTCATGCAATAGTCTGCCGCACACTGAAGATTAAATGCAAGGTTACTCATATTTATTGGGGTACCTTGCATTCCTATTGGCTGACATTTTCAAATCATCCAATAGGATGAGAGCAAGTGAAATCTTATTGGGTGGTGAACAGTCAATAGAATTTCACTTGCTCTCATCCTATTGGCTTTTCAACAGCCAATAAGATTTCACTTGCTCTCATCCTATTGGCTGATGTGAAAATGTCAGCCAATAGGAATGCAAGGTACCCCAATAAATATGGGGTACCTTGCATTTAATCTTCAGTGTGCCGCAGACGATTGCATGAAAAGGAACCTCCACGCCGCCGCGGAGCACCACCATCTGGAACCGCTACCAAGGACCATGAAAGCCAAGGATCATCGCCGTCTCTGATGATCGCCACATCTGGAAACAAAGCTCCACATCTCCGCTTCGATCCACCTTCGCTTTGGATGAAGATGATGGATCCATCTGGAAGAAGATCTTCTCTGCCGGACTTCAGGAACGGTGAGTAGCAACCTGGAGGTTAGACTTAGGTTTTTTTTTACGTTTTTTATTGGGGGGGTTGTTTTATTTAGATCAGGGATGGGAAGTAAAAGAGCTAAATGCCCTTTTAAGGGCAATGCCCAAACAAATGCCCTTTTCAGGGCAATGGGTAGTTCAGGTTTTATTAGTGTTAGATGTTTTATTTTTATCTTGGGGCAATGCCCTGCAAAAAGCCCTTTAAAGGGCAACTGGTAGTTTATTCTTAGAGTAGGGGATGTTTTTATTTTAGGGGCTTTTTTATTTTCATAGGGATTAGGTTTAATTTGGTAAAATTTGGTAATTTGATTTTTTTATTTTCTGTAATGTTAGCCTTTTTTATTTTTTGTAAACTTATTTTTTTTTTTTGTAACTTTAGAATTTATTAGTTTAGGTAATTTGGGTTAATTTAATGGGGTGTTAGGTTAGGGGGTGTTAGGTTAGGGTGCTTAGTTATTTAAATAGTTATTTGCGTTGTGGGTTTTGGTGGTTTAAGGGGTTAATAAGTTAATTAGATTGATTGTGATGTGGAAGTTTTGCGGTTTAGGGGTTAATAGTTTAATTATGTTTATTGCAATGTAGGGGTTTTGTGGTTTAGGGGTTAATAGGATAATTAGGTTTATTGCGATGTGGAGGTTTTGCGATTTAGGGGTTAATAGGGTAATTAGGTGTATTGCGATGTGGGTGGTTGACGGTTAAGTGATTAAGGGGTTAATTACTTTATTATTTAGCGATGTGGGGGTTTGCAGTGTATGTGTTAATACTTTGTGTAGGATGTTGTTTTTTTGTTATATTTCGTACGGGCGAATTTTTTTTTTTTTTAATACTTGATGTAGACGGTTAGTTTTTTCTTTTAATACTTGATGCAGGCGGTTAGTTTTTGCTTTTGTAATGCTCCGTTTGCCTTCGCTGCACCCTGCTATTTTCGGAATTTTTCTTTTGTCCTTGCGCTGCCAACATTCCATTGATGATGCGTGCGCAACTGCCGACGGCGACAGACATTACAAACGCAATTATAGTATAGATGTTTTCCTTTTTTGCATCTTTTGAATAATAAAATTTGAAAACATTATAAATAAATATTATAAATAATGATTTTTTTTTTTATTTTCTTACAGAGACTCATCCCACTATACCTACTTTCTATCACTTGCTGAAAGTGCACAAGACACTCATTAAACCACCAGGTAGGCCCATTATTTTGGGCATAGGTTGCCTGACTAACAACCTGTCAGTATATATAGACCACTATCTACAACCTGTGCTCAAATCTACTAGAGCCTACCTCAGAGACACCATGCACACTATAAATATGTTTGAGGGAATGAGTGGCAAGATGACTTTATGTGGATTACATGCAATGTATCATCACTCTATACTTGCATCCCACATGAGTTAGGAATTAAGGCTGTACAGGAAACATTGGAGAAGGGTAGTATGTCTATATATCATTTGTTTTTTGTTTTTTTGTTTTTTATTTATTGAGATTCATTTCCAAACATACCATGAGTGAGTGTCATTACATAGCATAGGTTAAAATAACTGGTTACAAAGTAGACATTATCTGATAACTACACAGTAAATGACAAATAACACTTTCAATAAAAGTAGTGGGTGCTGTTCAAACAGAATATCCACCAAATGGTTTAAGCGGCCACTCATGGGCCACAACATTGCAAAGAACATAAAATAAAGTAGATAACAGTAATGTTAAAGGGCCACTCGTGGACCCTAAATGAAGAACCTCTCTTTTTATTTTTTTTATTATTCTTTCAATTATATAAGGAAAAACTGATTGACTTTCTTGTATATGAAGTATTGCTAGGATGAAATCAGTAAGTGGAAGATTTCTCTACATTTAGAAAAATATATAGAGAAAAGAATGGGATAAGGGGAAATTGTAAATAATACTTTGAAATCTATGCCAACCAACCAGATTTAAGGGAGGGGGAGGAGGAGAAAGAGAAAAGAAAAGAAAAAAGAGGGGGAGAACAACATCAGAGAGGGGAAGGGTGGGGAGGAACCGATAGGTATGGGGGGGTAGCAACAGTCCCCGTCTTAATTCTTACTTATTTTTGCCCACCCTTCCCAGGCCAGGCAGTGAAGCTGTACTTTATTATTGAAGGTAAAAATAGGGCACTCCATAGTCTCCAGGTAGGACATGGTTTTAGAGATATCATTCCAGGTGGGGATAGCAGCTTGCCTCCACAGGTGGGCAATAGACAGCTTAACTGCCATCATCAGGTATATGCCAATCAAGCTGTTGGGGGTAAGAGCCGACCCAAAGGACACGTGGAACAGAACCTTTTGTGGATTTGTCCACAAATTAGGATCGAGGTCTGAACATCGTTTAGAAAGCAGGTCCCACATGGGAAGCAGCATTGGGCAGGCCCACCAGATATGAGCCGGTGAACCCACATGTCCACATCCTCTCCAACAGAGAGGCGAGTTCAGAGGGGAGATTTTGAATAGCCTCAGAGGTGTAAGGTGCCATTGAGTGCAAATTTTAAGGTATAATTCTAGTAGAGTAACACAATGGAGGGCTTTTTTGGTAAGTAAGATAGCCAACGACCATTCCTCTTGGGAGGCTTGGAACCCAAGGGATCTCTCCCATGAAATAACGTAAGGAGATTTATAGTAGACTTGCGGGTTAAGCAGGTCTTGATAGGAGATTGACAGTGCTTTAGGTATCCTTTTGGCCGTGTCCCATCGTTTTTCCCAATTAGTGTGGGCACACATTGGAAGTTCAGTAAACCCCCACGCTCTTAAAAGACTTCTAAGACACCAAAATTCAAACTGTTATATCTGAGATGGATTATATGTTGCTCGAAAAGTTGACAGTGAGATAAGTTGGCCATTCGGAAAAAGATCTCCAATAGAAGCAATACCATGCAATTGCCATAGTTGTGGGTGGGAGTTGCGTAGAGCCCTAAGGATACCCGGGAGGGTCTGACTAGGCGAGGGGTGAGGCGCTATTTGGGAAAGAGATCGGATTTTATCCCAAAAGCGTAAAGCAGACAACAATGTAATTTTTAATATCCAGAGACACTCTAACATGTTTAGGAATCCAGAGGATATCCGAAAGGGAGAGTGAGTCCAGCAGAGAGGCCTACTCAATCCCCCACCACTTGCAATCCGAGGAGTTAGAGTTCCAGGGAAGAATATGAGCAAGTCTAGATGCTTCGTGATACAAAGCCAAGTTGGGGGCGCCTGCACCTCCACTAAGCATTGGCTGCTGCATGATTCTGGTGGACACTCGAGGGTGCCCTTTTTTCCAGATAAACTTGTTACATAGCATCTGAAATTTTCCAATAAGGGATTTGGGAATTGGAATTGGCAAGGTTCTGAACAGGTAAGTTAATTTAGGTAGTAGAGTCATCTTAAAGGCTGCCACCCTGCCCAGCCAGGAAATGCACGGACATTCCATCGGTCTACACACTTCTGGAAAGAGCTTAGAAGTGGGTAAAAGTTGGTTTCTACTATAGTAGATATGTTCCAGGATAGAAAAACCCCTAGGTGTTTTAATTTGTGCCGTGACCAATTAAAGGCATACCTTTTTGTAAGGTCGGTGTAGTCCCTTTCTGATATATTGACAGTAAAAGCATCTGTTTTGTTTACATTCAATTTATAGTAGCTAATTTCACCAAAAGTGTGGAGAAGCTCAAAAAGAGCCGAAAGGGATGGGGTATGGGTACCCAAGAAAACAGTAAGGTCATCTGCAAATAAGGCAATTTTCTGGGGTATACCAGCTATATCCACACCCACGATACTGTCAGCAGAACGAATTGCTTCGGCCAATGGTTCCATTATTAGTGCGAATATCAGGGAAATGCGTTCCATTCATGATGGAAAATGAGGGTGAGAGGAATCCCAGCCCTCTAACCCTTGCCGAAGGAGAGGAGTATAACACTCCTACACAGGACAGAAAGTAGGATGGAAAACCGAATGCTCATAGTACTTCAAATAAATAAAGCCAATTTACCCGATCGAATGCCTTTTCGGCATCTAAGGCTAGGGTTGTGCATGGAATGTTCGCCCTTTTGGCTTCTAGAAAAATATTTAAAATACGCCTGGTATTGTCAGGACCTTCTCGTCCAGGGGTAAAGCCTACCTGATCCCAGCCTATCAGTGAGGGGAGGATATAATTGAGTCTGGCGGCTAGGATTTTTGCCAGGAGTTTTATATCTATATTGATTAGTGATATAGGTCTGAAGTTCTCACAGGCATTAGGATCCTTACCTGGTTTCGGTATGGCCACTATTGTCGCCTCCAAGAACTCAGAGGGGAGAGAACCCGATTGTCTGGCTAGTGTGAATACTCTAGTAAGTATTGGCAAGAGGGAGAGGCTAAATTTTTTATAGAAAAGGGCAGTATATCCATCAGGCCCAGGGGCCTTGTGAGATTTCAAGGTCTTTATGGCATGAGCCACCTCTTGAGCACTAATAGGGGCATATAAGAGGTTTTTCTGCTCCTCCTTCAATGTCGGAAGAACAAGGTGTCTAGAAACCTCTGTATTGCTTCAATTGTAGGCAAAGAGGTATCCAGAGAATGTTTCAGATTGTATAGATTTGAGTAATAGTTGGCAAAAGCCTTACCAATATCAGAAGGAAGCCGCACAACGCCACCAGGCGTTTTAATGTACGGAATTCGGGCATCCGCAGTCCGCTGCCTCAATTTGTTGGCTAAGATGCGGTCTGCTTTGTTACCCTTGGCATAATATAGTTGCTTTACCTTCTGCATTTGCAAATGAAGTCTGGAAGCCTCTAAGCCAGTGATTTGCGACCAACTACAGTTATGCGAGCAAGGACCTCTGGATCAAGCGTGTGTTTGTGTTGCACTGTGAGGTTACGGAGTTCTATATGTAATTGTGCCAGGGACCCACCATGTGTTTTATTATATTTAGACTTTAATTTCATCAGAAGGCCTCGTACAAAAGCCTTTAGCGCACCCCATAGAGAATAGTCCCCCACTGATCAATTATCATTGATAAGTAAGAATTGTGTAATTTCTTCTTGGAGGTAGGCAACTTTGCCCAAATCACTCAAAAGAAATTTTGGTAACCGCCAGGGGGATCTAGAGGACAAAATAGTAGGAGAGTTCATGTTCATCTGAACGGGCGAATGATCCGACCAGGTGCAATTTGGCATACATGCGCTATGAATACAATCCAAAAGATGGGGTTCACAGAAGATAAAATCAATGCGGGAGTAGGAGAGATGGACATTAGAAAAATATGAGTAGTCCCGTGATGTAGGATGTAAGCAGCGCCAGACATTGTAAAGATTATATTGCGCGATGTGTGGAAAATTGTTTAGAGGTCTGTATTAGCGCCGGATCGTACGCCATTTGCTTAGGGGACTGTCTGTCCATTATAGTGTCTAGTAGCATATTAAAGTCTCCTGCGAGCAGCAGGGTTTCCATTCTGTGGGTAGTCAGGAGACGTAAAAACTTCCTAAGGTGTTTCACCTGTCCTGTGTTAGGGCCATAATATGATGCAAGAGTATAGAGGACTCCCTCCAATTTGCAATTTTAAATCAAAAAGCGGCCCTGGGGGTCCGCATGAATATTAATCTTTTCATATAGGAGTTGTTTATGAATTATTATTGCCACTCCTCTGGATTTCTTCGTAAAGGACGCTGCCTCCACTATCGGATATTGTTTAGACTTAAGAGGTACAGGGGAGCTATCTACCCAATGAGTTTCCTGGAGGAAAATGATCTGAGATTTTGTCTGTTTGAGATGTCTCAGAAGTCTGCTTCTTTTATGAGGAGTATTGAGGCCTCTAACATTATGAGAGGTAAATGTCAAGGCCATATTGAAAGAGGAGAGGGAGAATAAGTAGGGAAAAAAAGGGGGGGGGGGGGGAAAGAGGGGTGGAGGAGAAGAAGGAGGGGTTTTTGGGGAAGTATAGGAAAGGGAGACCAAGGGGTTGCTTCTAGGTGTAGCTAGATGTTGGCACAGATTAATATGTAACTATAGTAGATATAAGGGGGATGGATAGTGCGGTATTGGCAAGACAAACCGCTTAGGTAGTCCTCTTCTAAAAGAAGAGGCACTTTATATATATGGGGGGGAGGAGTTTGCGGTACTGTGGAAAAATAGAATGCCAAGTGTTCTGGTGACCGGAGTGAAGAAAGGTAAAAAGAAAATGGGTGGCCAATATGTACCACCCGCCCAAATGAGATTGTTGTGTGGCATAAAGCCAACCATAAGTTGCGAGTTTTTTGTTCAGTGTCATCTATTGTGGAGGATTCATATAATTTTAGATGAGAAGGAAAGGATTTTTGAAATGTGAGACCAAACATATACAAGTAATTGTGTAAAATAAAACAAATCCCACAAGAACTGAAACATAGGTAAACATCACATACTATAAAATATTAGTCTAAAACTTAAAGCTGCGTATCTACATATCTAAAGCTACTTCTTCTTTGTTGGAGGGAAAATAATATTAACGCGATCTTAAGGTTATCATATGGATAGCAGAAGGTGTACAGCTACCCCATATAGTACATTAGGCTATAAACACGAGTATTCCTCAGATAGAATCTAGATGGGAAAATCAAGGGCCTATGTTATACTCTCTAAACCCATCTAGATTTGAGATAAAAAAAGTTAAGGGTTAGTGGGTGCATTTCCAGCCGGTTGTGCCCATGAAGCTATATGCAAACATAAAATTAGTAAACATAGCACACACTGTATTTATCTGGACCCTATTCTAGCACTCGCCAGCATAGCAAGCTACCAGCGTGGTATAAACTACAATACATTTAAACATCAGATATTTGCAGAGTAACAACCTGTAGCTCAATGTTGCAAATCTAAATAAAATAGAAACAAATCCCATAGGAACTAAAATACAATTAAACATCTCAAACTATATAATATAATATTGGTCTAAACCTTATTATGACGAATCTATGTATTTAAAGCTACTTCTTCTTTATTGGGGGAAGCATAATGGTAATGAGTTCCTAAGCCTACCCCATGGATAACAGAAGGTATATAGCTACACTACATAGTGCAGTAGGCTATTAACAAAAATATTCCCTCGGCAGCATCTAGATGGAAAAATCAAGGGCCAATGGTATACTCTCTAAGCCCATCCAGATTTTAGTAAGGGAGTTAAAGGTTAGCGGGTGTATGCCCAACAGGTTGTACCCATGAGGCCGCATGCTAACAAAAACAACTAGCTAAAAAGGGAGAAGCAACATTTTGCCTACAGTAATATAAATTATTAAACATTGCACATAATACATTGATCTGGATCCTGTTACAGCTCCCGCCAGCATAGCTAGTGGCCAGCCCAGCAAGAGCTACAACACATTTAAACCTCATATATTTGCAGAATATTTACCTGTAGTTCAATGTTACAGATCTAAATAGAATATAACTACATATTAATATAAACAGCTGACTAGATGGAGAATAAGTAGCAGTTGATACATAAAAAAGAGCACAACAATTAACAGGACATATAGTATACTTATCAGAATCTTGATGCAGTTCTTGTACCAAAGTCAGTGTCCAGCAAAGAGACTCTTGTCCAGAGGTCTCAAATGAATGGTACAATGTGTACCCAAGCAGGTACTACCAGAAAAAGCTATCTTAAAGGCCAGAGAAAACCACTGTAACTTGTTAACTCATGGTGGTGGTGAGAAAGAACTTCTTTGGGCGGTTGCTGCAGATGGTGAGCCCGACTCTCTCTGAGGCAATGCTGCATTATAGGAGTCAGGACATCTTGAGGGGAGTGCAGCCCATTCAGGTGCCATAACATCCAGCTGACGAGGTTTGTGTTGGAGATTTTGAGGAGCAGCTGCACGTGTGTCCTCCATGTTCCAGCTTTTAAGGAGAGCAAGACCCTGTGTAACATTAGGAACTGTGAAGGTCTGATTGTCCTTGAAAATCAGAAGTTTGATCGGGTACCCCGATCTGTATATAACATTCTTCTTTCGCAGTGTGGTGGTGACATCCGTGAACGGTTTCCTCTGCTGCAGTGTTCTTGTAGAAAGATCTGGAAAGATCTGTAGGTTTTGGAACTTTTCAGGAAGCGGCGGTTTCTGAAAGTGTGCTCTTTGAATTCTTTCTTTGTATGTAAAATAATGAAGTCTCACAAGAACGTCCCTGGGTTGACCTTCAGGGAGCCCTCTCGGCCGGAGAGTGCTGTGAGCTCGATCCAGTAAGTCTTCTGATTCTGAGGCTTTTGGAGCTAAGTTATGGAAAAGTTCTTTAAGATAAGATTGGAGATCAGTTGAAGAGACAGTTTCAGGAATTCCTCTTATTCAGAGATTATTTCGCCGAGATCTATCTTCAATGTCAGCTATTTTATCTTTGACAGAATCAAGATATTCCTATAGATTCTGGGAAAAGGTTAGCCCATTAGCTTGTTCTGTAGCCAAATCTTCATATTTTCTTTCAAGCATGTCAATGCGCTCATTAGTCGAGGAAATTTCCTTTTTTAACTCAGCAGTTGAGGCAGATAGGTTAGCAGAGAAAGAGTTATGATGATCATCTAGCATAGACTTGAAAGAGTCGAGAATAAATGTAGGAGTAACCATCTCTTGAGTGCTATCTTGTATCTCCTTTAAGGCAGATTCAGCAAAACCAGACGAGTCTGAAGTTGGAGAATCAGGCGGATCAGTTGAAGTATGTCTGTCCGAGTTAAGCTGACCAAAATGATCTATAACTGTTTTTTTGAGTGGCAGTTGTGGTCTATTTTTCTTCCTCTGTGAGTGGGACATGTTCTTTCACAGGTGCTTCTCGCACCTTTGAGATGTGGGTAGTGTAGACACGATCCAGCAACCAGGGTATATGCACCAATATGAGCCCCAGAAGGAACAGTAGCTCTAAAACTGTCTCCACATGTGACTTAGTAAATTATATCATAAAGAAAGACACTGACTGTAGGGCAGGCGTTTATGGCCAATGGGTATTTAGCTATTCTATATTCTCTAGGGGGAACACCATCTGAGAAAAGAGTTCTGTTATCTCTAAGGATGCCACAGCAGGGGGTCTGCTATTTGATTTCCAAAAGAGACTCCTGGAGTAATTGTTGAAGGCTTGATGGTAGGCTCAATTCAGAGACATCTCTCACTTGCTGTGGATTCTAATCCACAGTATATATAGCAAGCTCAATCTCTTCAGAGTAAATAACAGTTGTTCCAGCAGTAATAATACCAGGAGTAATAGTAAGCACTCTCCATTATACCGCGTACAGCAGGAAAGGGGGAGGGAGAGGGCGTTACAGCCTGTGTGCTTTATACTGCTCTTATGAGTAACACTAGTGTGATGTGGCAATAAAAATATAGAATTGGGTCAGTAGAAGGTGGATTAAACTGTACACTCTTGCAGGGTATAGGGTAGCCAGGGAATTATTCTGTTGAATTATAAAAAGGCTGCGTCCGCCACCCAGGCAGCTGATCACTTGCTTGCCCCTGTTTTCCTCTCTTTATGCTCACCCTGCCTAATGTAGAGTTGCTAAAATGTAGGAAAAATGCTTTGAATGAGAATGTTCAGGTGATCTGATCGGAACAGCCAATAGAATGCGAGCTCAATCTGATTGGCTGATTGGATCAGCCAATCGGATTGAACTTGAATCTGATTGGCTGATTCAATCAGCCAATCAGATTTTTCCTACCTTAATTCTGATTGGCTGATAGAATCCTATCAGCCAATCGGAATTGAAGGGACGCCATCTTGGATGACGTCCCTTAAAGGAGCCTTCATTCGTTGGTAGTCCGTTGGGAAAGAAGGATGTTCCACGTCGGCGGGATGAAGATTGAAGACCCCGCTTGGAAGATGACATTGCCCGGATAGAAGACTTCTTCAGTGCCTCTTGGAAGATGACATCGTCCGGATGGAAGACTTCTTCTAGCCGCTTGGAGGATCACTTCATCGGATGGAAGATTTCTTCAGCGTCGCTTGGAGGATAACTTCTGCCGCTCCGGGTCTCCTCTTCGGTTCCATCGCTGCTCGGCTGAGTGAAGACAACTCAAGGTAGGATAATCTTCAGGGGATTAGTGTTAGGTTATTTTAAGGGGGTTTGGGTTAGATTAGGGGTATGTGGGTGGTGGGTTTTAATGTTGGGGGGGTTGTATTTTTCTTTTACAGGCAAAAGAGCTGAATTATTTGGGGCATGCCCCACAAATGGCCCTTTTAAGGGCTGGTAAGGTAAAAGAGCTTTGAACTTTTTTAATTTAGAATAGGGTAGGGCATTTTTTTATTTTGGGGGGTTTGTTATTTTATTAGGGGGCTTAGATTAGGTGTAAGTAGCTTAAAATTGTTGTAATATTTTTTAAATGTTTGTAACCTATTTTTTTTATTTTTTGTAACTTAGCTTTTATTTTTTTTTGTACTTTAGTTAGTTTATGTAATTGTATTTAATTGTAGTTATTTGTAGTTAATTTATTTAATTTATTTAATGATAGTGTAGTCTTAGGTTTAATTGTAACTTAGGTTAGGATTTATTTTACAGGTAATTTTGTATTTCTTTTAGCTAGGTAGTTATTAAATAGTTAATAACTATTTAATAACTATTCTAACTAGCTAAAATAAATACAAAGTTACCTGTAAAATAAATATAATTCCTAAAATAGCTACAATGTAATTATTAATTACATTGTAGCTATCTTAGGGTTTATTTTACAGGTAAGTATTTAGTTTTAAATAGGAATAATTTATTAAAGTATAGTGTAGTGTTAGGTGTAATTGTAACTTAGGTTAGTTTTTATTTTACAGGTTAATTTCTCTTTATTTTAGCTAGGTAAGCTATTAAATAGTTAATAACTATTTAATAGCTATTTTACCTAGTTAAAATAAATTGAAAGATGCCTGTAAAATAAAAATAAATCCTAAGATAGCTACAATATAATTATTATTTATATTGTAGCTATATTAGGGTTTATTTTAAAGGTAAGTATTTAGTTTTAAATAGGATTAATTTAGTTCATAATAGAAATATTATTTAGATTTATTTAATTAATATTTAAGTTAGGGGGGTGTTAGGGTTAGTGTTAGACTTAGGTTTAGGGGTTAATAATTTTATTACAGTGGCGGCGGTGTAGTGGGGGGCAGGATAGGGGTTAATAAATTTATTATAGGTGGCGACGGTGTAGGGGGGGCAGGATAGGGGTTAATAAATTTAATATAGGTCGCGGCGGGGTCAGGGAGCGGCAGTTTAGGGGTTAAACTATTTATTTAGTTGCGGCAAGGTGCGGGATCAGCAGGATAGGGGTTAATAACTTTATTATAGAGGGCGACGGTATAGGGGGGGCAGGATAGGGGTTACTAGGTATAATGTAGGTGGCAGCGGTGTCCGGGAGCGGCGGTTTAGGGGTTAATACATTTATAAGAGTTGCGGCGGGGTCTAGGAGTGGCGGTTTAGGGGTTAATACATTTATAAGAGTTGTGGCGGGGTCTAGGAGCGGCGGTTTAGGGGTTAGTAACTTTATTTCGTTGCGGGAGGCTCCAGGGGCGCCGGTATAGGGGGTAGAACAGTGTAGTTAGTGTGGGTGCTTAGTGACAGGCTAGCAAGAAAGCTGTAAAAAAGCCGAAGAGCAGCGAGATCGGATAAGTGATAACTCTCACAGTCCGCTGCTCATCGCCCCGTACTTGGTGCGCGGCTTTTTGACAGCTTTTTTGATAATGTGAGGCGAGCTTAGGCGGGCGTATTGGGCCGGCGAAGACAGGTAAAATAGACACGTTGATAACTACCCCCCTTCTTTTTATTAAGAAAGGGTACGACCAAAAGACAATACAATTGCCTAAAGACAAAGTAAAATACATGAATAGGGAATCACTTCTGAAACCTAAGGATAATAGAAATAAAAAAACAAAAAGAAATAGGCAGAACAACTAATAATGTCAGGTTTATCACGACTTATAATCACAGAAGTAGGGATATCCATAACATACTAAAAAAAATTGGTGTGTTCTTAAGGCAGACCCTATTTTAGGCAATATACTTGATGAGGGACCCTAGTAACCTTCAGGAAAAACAAGGATTTAAAGAATATACTTGCCCCTACTAAATTACATGGTTTAAATCAGAACACTACTAAAGCAACACATTGGCTTGAACAAAAACCTGGAACATACAAATGTGGGGTAGCAAGATGCAGGATGTGTAGTTATATGGCAAGAGGGAACATTTTTCATAACTCATAACAGATCTAAGGAATTTAATATGAAATATAAATGCAACTGCAGCACTACATATGTAGTATACCTTTTAAGCTGTAGCTGCAATTTGATCTATATAGGTAGGACTAAGAGGCACATATGCACAAGGCTTAATGAACATGTGAACAATATAACAAAAGGACTCAAAACCCATAGTGTAACTGAACATTTCAGTATCCATCATGACCTTGATCCTGCGAGTCTAAGAATTAGGGTCATTGATTGGATACCACCAAATAGATTCCCCAATAGACTATTAACTCTATGGCGTAGAGAGTCATTTTGGATATACCAGCTCAATCCCATGCACCCACAGGGATTAAATATTGAATTGGACCTCCGAGCATTCATGTAGTGGTATTGGGGCATAATTGATATATCATTTAAGGTTGGCTCAAATAGGTGTTATAAGGGAGAATGAATCACCATATCCCTTTTATATAGTCTTTCATATGTGCATTTTCACATACTGTCTTCAGGATTGGGTTATAGATTTTATACATATTTCATGTATGTTATATTTTATACATGTGATATGATATATTTTATAAATCATTTACACATCAATCTCACTGTTGTACATCCAGTGGCACCGCTGTATGACACATATTTGTAATGCTCAAAACTATCCTTTGATCTTCGATACACAGACCTTAACATTGTCTGTGACAATTTTATGTGTTGTTTAGCAATTTGCAATCACAATGTGGTGTCAATATTGGTACATTGTCACGTATATATATTTTTTGCCTACTACAATAGGATCTGAGCAAATTGTTTGCGACTACAGCGAGCAATAACAACATGAAATGTATTTCTGTATTTGCTGATTTGTACATTGTATCGTTCATTCATTTTTTCAATGTTATTATTTTTTTTTTCTTCTAACAAGCAAGGGGCATGGCCTAGTATGGGATTGGTCACTTCTCATCAGTGAATTTGCATTGCCCCTTATAAATAGCCGGTTGGGGCTTTTGCAAACATGGAGTCTTGAAAATGTCTGATCGTATACAGATGAAACGTGTAGAGCTTACTTGCCTTTACCGGACCTGCTTTTAGGAATCCCCTGTGCCTGTTTCCAGATTCGGTTTTCAACGACTGTGGTGGAGAGGGCCTTTTGTGAACATCCGAATTTCAGCAAGTACCGAAGAGACTGCAGTGATATTACCGCATTGGTTTTATTTCTGCTTTTATTGATTTTAATGTTTGTAAGTTGCCATTTGTCATATGTGCACTTACTCTGTATTAAATGATTTGCACCTCTATATTAAATGAGTTGGTTTGCGACTGTCTTTTCTCTGTTTTAGTTTTCATCTTACCCAGAGGTTCTGGAAAAATAACCACTTAATCTACGGGCTGCAGACAACTTCTCCTAGGATTACCTGAGGCTATAACGTCCATTTGGCATTATACTGTAAGTGTGTTGCTCTTCAGAAATCCTGTCATCACCTATTTGGGAAAATCGGCTATTTATCTAACTACACCAGTGACTGCTAGCGCTGATACAGTATTGTTGCTTTCTTCTTCCTCTGTTAACCATGTTTGCCTGCAAGGAAACACGTGCAGTCATCATTGCTTTGCACAAAAAGGGATTCACAGGCAAGGATATTGTTGTTACTAGGATTGCACCTAAATCAACCATTTATTGGATCATCAAGAACTTCAAGGAGAGAGGTTCTATTGTTGTGAAGAAGGCTTCAGGGCACCCAAGAAAGTCCAGCAAGCATGAGGACTATCTCCTAAAATTGATTCAGCTGCGGGATCGAGGCACCACCAGTGCACAGCTTGCTCAGGAATCGCAGCAGGCAGGTGTGAGTGCATCTGCACACACAGTGTGGCGAAGACTTTTGGAGGATGGCCTGGGGTAAAGAAGTGCAGCAAAGAAGCTACTTCTCTCCAGGAAAAACATCAGGGACAGACTGATATTCTGCAAAAGGTACAGGAATTTGACTGCTGAGGACTGGGGTAAAGTCATTGGGGCCTATCTATCAAGCTCCGAATGGAGCTTGAGGGCCCGTGTTTCTAAAGACCGCTGCTCCATAACCCTGTCCGCCTGCTCTGAGCAGGCGGACAGACATCACCGGAATTCAACCCGATTGAGTACAATCGGGTTGATTGACACCCCCCTAGTCTGCAGGGGGCGGAGTTGCACCAGCAGCTCTTGTGAGCTGCTGGTGCAATGCTGAATACGGAGAGCGTATTGCTCTCTGCATTCAGCGATGTCTGTCGGACCTAATCCGCACTGTCGGATCAGGTCTGACAGACATTTGATAAAAAGGCCTCATAATCTCTAATGAATCCCCTTTCCAATTGTTTGGGGCATCCGGAAAAAACCTTGTCCATAGAATAAAAGGTAAACAGAAAGTCCAGCACACACTGTGGAAATATTGGGTGCAAGCTTTAACAGGGCACTGCACATACCTGTATCAATATCCAAGAGTTCAAAAAAGAATAGTAGCACTCCAAAAGATAATAATTACCAGATCTTTATTGTAGCCAAAAGCACAAAAGAACAAAAGAAGCAGCAACGTTTTGGACTACATGTCCTTAATCATATATACATGGTATAGCATGATTAAGGACATGTAGTCCGAAACGTTGCTGCTTCTTTTGTGCTTTTGGCTACAATAAAGATCTGGTAATTATTATCTTTTGCGGTGCTGCTATTCTTTTTTGAACTCTTGCATAGAATAAAAGGTACCATCAGTCCTGTGTCATGCCAACAGTAAAGCATCCTGAGACCATCCACGAATAAAGATTGGTTCAAAAACATCCTCCAAGAGCAACTTCTCCCAAACAATCAAAAACAGTTTGGTGATGAACAATGCCTTTTCCAGCATGATGGAACCCCTTGCCATAAGGCAAAAGTTATAACTAAGTGACTTGGGGAACAAACCATCAAAATTTGGGTCCATGGCCAGGAAACTCCCCAGACGTTAATCCCATTGAGAACTTATGGTAAATCCTCAAGAGGCAGGGGAACAAAAAAACCCCACATATTCTGAGAAACTCCAAGCATTGATTATGCAAGAACGGGCTGCCATCAGTCAGTATGTGGCCCAGAAGTTTATTGACAGCATGCCAGGGCCATTTGCAGAGGTCTTGAAAAAGAAGGGTCAACACTGGAAATATTTACTCTTTGCACAAACGTAATGTAATTGTCAATAAACCCCTTTGGGGCCTATTTATGATGGTGCAAGCGGACATGATCGATATAGTGGATAATGTCCGCTGCACATCGATAAATGCCGACAGCATACGCTCTCGGCATTTATCATTGCACCAGCAGTTCTTGTGAACTGCTGGTGCAATACTGCCCCCTACAGATTTGCGGCCGCTAGCAGGGGGTGTCAATCAACTCGATCGTATTTGATTGGGTTGATTTCTGTTGATTTCTGTCAGCCGCCTCAGATCAGACAGACCGCTGCTTCATAACTTTTTCTTTAGACCGCTGCTTCATAACTTCTGTTTCCAGCAATACCCCTTTGACACTTATGAAATGCTTGTAATTATACTTCAGTATACCATAGTAACATCTGACAAAAAGATCTAAAAACACTGAAGCAGCAGTCTTTGTGAAATGTAATATTTGTGTCATTCTCAAAACGTTTGGCCAGGACTGTACATGGCAGGAAATAGTGCTCAGATGGCAGAAAATTAAATGTATGATGAGTATGTCTACATGAAGCAATTTGTAACTAAGGAATGGATTGCTAATATAACATTGCCAGCTCAAAGATGGAATGAAATAGTCTCTCACTTCAGGAAGTACCATGTCCCTATGTTAGTAGAGTTCTTTTCTGCCTAGCTGGAACCAATGCTGCAACTGAAAGGATATTTTCTCTCATAAATAGCATACGGACCTGTGACAAAACTGTTTGGTGTGGACACTCTAAAGGCAATGGTAGCGACTAAAGTCAACTATGATGAACTTGTGTTGAATTTTTAAGATGCTTCAGATGAACAAAGACCTCCTTCGGAAAATTCACAGCTCTGAAAAATACATCAACCTCCTCTTCTTCTTAATTTTACAGTTCTATCTAAGTTTCTACTATTGATTTTCATTGTAGGTAAACTATTTTCACATAAAACACCTCCTCAACATTTATGAGGTATCCTGAATTTGCGTCTGGGAAATCTGGTCACCTTGTCATAACATTTTCTATTAATAATAATAATAATAATAATACATTGTCAGTTGTGTGTAGATAAGTTCTTGCACTACAAGATCCTTTTCCCAACCCCATTCTTCAGAAATTAAGCGTTTAAAAGAACATTGTACTGTAAAACTATCACCCTTTTAATGTGGTTTTAATGATCCATGTTACTTGCTGGAGTGTGTTAAACTGTTTACAAATATATCCTTTACCTTTATTTTTGTCATTGCTGCTGCTATTACAAGTTAAAACTGCCATCTTTACTGAAAATTTCAATACTGCAGTATTACATATATAATAGTTTTGCAAATAAAGGGCAGCATCAGCGATCAACCTCCCAGTGAGATGTGGAAGAGAGAGAGAGCTTATCCTATTTGAAGAGTGCTCCTGCAGGTGCTTTGAATGTAATACACTCTTTTCAGCTGCTTGCCTGAATACATTGTCCCTTTAAAGGGACAGTCTACACCTTAGTCATCTTAAAGTCTTACCTTAGCTTAAACTACAAATAGCCTCCTGCACCCCTTCTATATCATGTAGCAGGAACAGTACAAAATGTAGTTTAAAATTATTATTGTTTCTGATCACTTTGAAATGGCTGCTAAGCTCCACCCACTGATGATATTGCAATCTGGGCTGCCTATGGCGTCCAATCACAAAAGGCTCACTAGTTGGATTCAACAGACTCTCAATGCTATTAAGCAGAGTGCATAGATGCAGCCCAGATCTTGATCTCTTCAGTGGGCGGAGCTTGGCAGACATTTCAAAGTGGTCAGAAACAATTTTCATTATAAAATAACTTTGTTACCATTCCTGCTGCATGATATAGAAAGCGGTGCAGGAGGATATTTGCAGTTTAATCTAAGGTAAGACTTTAAGATGACTAAGGTGTAGACCACTGGCTTTCAAACCTGTCCTCAGGCCTCCCCAACAGGCCAGGTTTTCTGGATTACCTTGGATGATAGAGGTAAAATAACCATGGTTACCAATCAGCTGACTATTTCACCTGTGCTACAGTTCAGAGATCCTCAAAATATGACCTGTTAGGGAGGTCTGAGGACAGGTTTGAAAACCAGTGGTGTAAACAGTACCTTAAAGTCGGCTAGTGGAGATGTTTTTGACAATGTATTACAACACAGTGTCTTACATTTAAACTCGGTAATTACACTAAAAGAACTAAGAACTCTGGGAAATTGTCTTTAAAGGGATATGAAACCCAAAAATGTTCTTTTGTGATTCAGACAGAGCATACAATCTAAAGAAAGTGTCCAATGTACTTCTATATTAAATGTTCCTTTGTTTCCATGATATTCTTTGTTGAAGAGATACCTAGGTAGGAAATAGTGCTGCCATCTAGTGCTCTTAAACAACTTCTGCCATATAGTGCTTCAGCCACATGCATGCTCCTCAGCCTATGTCCCTGCTTTTTAACAAAAGATACCAAGAAGGAAGAAAATGTTATAATATAAGTAAGTTAGAAAGTTATTTTATTTAACTGAATGCTCTATCTGAATGATAAAAGAAAAAAAAATTATTTAATGTCCCTTTAAGCCATTTTAGCTGTAAAACAGAATATTTTAAAGCTGGAAAGGCTTGAAAAAATAAATAATAATATTTTGCTTACAGTTCAAAACAGCAGGACGATGATCAGAAATGTAGTAGACATTGCCCCCTGGTGGTTT
The DNA here is from genome assembly GCF_027579735.1 of Bombina bombina. Classification (NCBI taxonomy): domain Eukaryota; kingdom Metazoa; phylum Chordata; class Amphibia; order Anura; family Bombinatoridae; genus Bombina; species Bombina bombina. Next base: position 886,210,250 of record NC_069504.1, read on the forward strand.
ACAGAGAAAAATGTTACAACTCTTTAAACAGCAACTTTAAAATGTCACCAGTGTCAAAAAATCAACATGAAAATGTCAGCTAAGTCTAAATGCCATTATTAATAGAGGAACAGGAAAAATGTCCCAGGCTTACAAATTACAATTTTCCTATCATTTTGAGTAATTTTATCATTAACATTTTTAACATCCAAACACTTGATTGCAATCATAAATGAGCACGATTTTGTTTCATTTGAGTGCAAGTTTTCTCACTTACATGTCTGATTTTAGCTACAGTTCTATCGTTTTATTAAAGGGGTATGGAAGTTAAGATTAAACTTACATGGTTCAGACAATTTAAAATAAAACTTTCCAATTTACTTCTGGCCTCTTTCTTTCAATATCCTTTAAAACATCTATAAATCTCTCTGGGCTTGTGAAATTGTATAAGAAATCTTGGAAAAATCTGATAATTTATGTGACACTGTGACTGAGTATCTTGGTTGTGCTATGGACTTTTGAGTTTCCAGTATTGTATGTAATTTGTATCAAAATTCAATTGAATTGCAACATTTTCTATATACTGCATACCATTTGTTATACGTACAGTTTATAATGTTAGCGCCCCCTAGTGGTCGATACTATCTATTGTATTGGCTATAAGAAATCTTGCTAGCACTAGTGTTTCACCTTGATATCAGTGTGTCTCGCAAAGGGGAATTGCCTGCTTTTTATTTATTTATTTATATGCTAATTATTGGAATGCAAATAAGCAGTAACAATTGTATTGTTTAATAGCATTAAAAGTTTAATCCAAAATGATTGGAAGGAGCATGGGATTTTAAACAACTTTCCAATTTACTTATATTATCAATTTTGCTTAGTTCTCTTGGTATCCTTTATTAAAGAGTAATCCTAGGTGAGCTCAGGAGCGTGCACATGTCAAACTATCTGGTTATACATAGCTGCAAACATTGCTGTCATAGACTACTAAAGACACATGCACACTCCTAAGCTCTTATTAGCCTTCCTAGGTGTATTCTTCAACAAAAGATACCAAGAGAACAAAGCAAATATGATAATAGAAATAAACTGAAAAATTGTTTAAAATTAAACGTTTTCACAGAATTATGAATGTTTAATTTTGACTTTACTATCCCTTTAAAAATTGTAATGAAATTGCTCTGCAAAAATTATTTTCTGAAAAAATTAAAATTTGTATAGTTGTGCAGGGAAGAAATTATTTAAATTGCACAGCAGAAATTGTAATAAAACTACACTGTGCATGCAAAAAACTTGCAGCCCCTGCGTGTGTCAGAAACCAAGTTTGATCCAGCAAAGTTTTTAAAACTGGGTCCTTAATTCCTTTCCCTTTTTCCATGAAAGTATACTGTGAGTACAAGTCTTAGACACTATGGGCGCAATCACATATACGGCGCAGGTTTCGGTGCAAGCGTGGAAACCTGCACCACCCATAATTTCACCTCGCACATCAGGGTATTACATATAAGGCGCCGGCATTTCCTAAGTGGCATAAGTCGGATAAACTAGCGATGTCCAGAAATAAGCGTAAGTACAAATTTCTGGAGTCGCCAGTGACTTACGGCACTTTAGAAACTGCCGGCGCCTAAGAAAAGTAAAGAATATTTTAAATCTCCCGTAACAGTCTAACACGCCTCCCAAAAATAAGCCCAACGCGTATACCCCTATATCCGCAATCCCCCCTCTCACTACTACTAATAAATGTATTAACCCCTAGACCGACAACCCCCCACAACGCAATATGCCTATTTAAACTATTAACCCCTATATCCGCCATCAAACCCACACCGCAAGTAATAACTAAATTATTAACCCCTAAACCGCCATAGCCCACAACGCCATTAACCTATTCAAGTATTAACCCCTAAAGCGCCATAGCCCACATAGCCTAATAAATGTATTAACCCCTAATCTGCCACCGCCAACGTCGCCGCCACTATAATAAAGTTATTAACCCCTAAACCTAAGTCTAACCCTAACACCCCCCTAACTTAAATATTATTTAAATAAATCTAAATAAATTTACTAGTATTAACTCAATTATTCCTATTTAAAACTAAATACTTACCTATAAAATAAACCCTAAGATAGCTACAATATAATTAATAATTACATTGTAGCTATTTTAGGATTTATTTTTATTTTACAGGCAACTTAGAATTTATTTTAACTAGGTACAATAGTTATTAAATAGTTATTAACTATTTAATAGCTACCTAGTTAAAATAAATACAAAAGTACCTGTAAAATAAACCCTAACCTAAGTTACAATTACACCTAACACTACACTATCATTAAAGGGACAGTCAAGTATAAATTAAACTTTCATTATTCAGATAGGACTTTTAATTTTAATCGACTTTCCAATTTACTTTTATCATCAAATTTGCTTTTTTCTCTTGGTAAAGGGGCAGTCTACCATAGAATTGTTATTGGTTTAAAAGATAGATAATCCCTTTATTACCCATTCCCCAGTTTTGCATAACCAACACAGTTATATTAAGATACTTTTTACCTCTGTGATTACCTTGTATCTAGGAACCTTCTTCCAGCCCCCTGATCACATGACTGTGACTGTTTATTATCTATTGTCTTGCATTTAGCATTGTTTTGTGCTAAATCTTAAATAACCCCCTGTGCCTGAACACAGTGTTATCTATATGGCCCACGTGTACTTTCTGTCTCTTTGTGTTGAAAAGAGATTTAAAAAGCCTGTTATAAGAGGCAGCCCTCAAAGGCTTAGAAATTAGCATATGAGCCTACTTATGTTTAGTTTAAACTAAGAACACCAAGAGAAAAAAGCAAATTTGATGATAAAAGTAAATTGGAAAGTTGATTCAAATTAAAAGTCCTACCTGAATAATGAAAGTTTAATTTATACTAGACTGTCCCTTTAAGGAATAAAAGTGTGTTTACACCAGCAGTCTATGACTCTAGCATTGACGTATTTATGAAACTTGTCAAAAAGGATGTTGATTGTCTTAGAACACAGTGTGATAAGAAGGGTTATTCATTTAAATCCAATCTGTCCAAACAAGAAAATTTGGCACTTAAAGCGCTAAATGATGAAAAAAAGCTCATCTATAAACAGGCGGACAAGGGTGGGGCAACTGTAATACTAGATAAAGTTTATTACGTTAATGAGATTAAAACACAGTTGTCTAATATTGAAGTATATACACCTTTATCTTATGACCCTTCTAAAAAAATCCAGTTGGATATTTATAAATGTGTACAAAGAGCATTCCTTAATGGTATCATTGATAATGACACAAAAAAATTTTTAATCAAAGATGAATTTACTATTCCAGTTTTTTATACACTCCCCAAAGTGCATAAAAATGTAGAGGCACCCCCAGGACGTCCAATTGTGGCAGGTACTGACTCCATATTTACTAATATTTCCATATAGCTGGATAAATTGTTAAGATCATTTGTAATGTAACACAGTCTATGTCATTTATCAAATACACAAATGATTTTTTTGGATAAAATTAACAATTTACAAGGGCAAATGGATAAGTGCATACTTTATAGCTTGGATATCGTTAGTCTCTACACCTCAATACCCCATACTAGTGGCTTGGATGCAAATAAAATTCATACTAGTAAAGAGTAATATATTTTCATTGGAACACCAGCAATTTATTATTGAGTTACTAGTGATTATTCTGCATTGCAATTATTTTCTGTTTGAAGATGTGTACTATATACAAAAGCAGGGTACAGCTATGGGGTCCAACGTCGCCCCTACCTATGCAAATATCTTCATGAGTATCTTTGAAGAAATTTTTTTTTATGAGAATGGATTGTTTCAGCTATGTGGCGCCACCTGGTGGCGGTACATAGATGATATTTTCGGCATTTGGTGGGGTGACGTTGGATCCCTACAGAGATTTGTTTCAGAGTTAAACTCTGCAACAAGGAATATAAAGTTCACATTATCCTGGAGTGAGCAATATATAAATTTTCTTGATACTAAGGTATATAAAGATGGTATGGTTTTGAAAACAGATCTTTATAGGAAACAAACAGATAAAAATAGTCTCTTACATTATACTAGTGCTCATGCTCCTGCATTAATTAGATCACTACCATTCAGTCAAATGCTGAGAGTAAAAAGAATTGTGGGTGATGACACTTTGGCTCAGATGAGACTTAAGGAAATGGGTGTAGATTTGTGGAGCATGGATATCCACAGAAAATGATTGATGAGGTTACTGAAAGAGTATTACTAACACCTAAAGGAAGGGTTAACCCTACTAATAGAAGACAAACAAAAGATCCTGATAGGATGGTGTTTATTACAGAATATAATGCCTGTAGTCCTAAAATACAACGGATTATACGTAAACATTGGCATATTCTGACTGAGTGTAACCCTGAGGTTAAAGCATTTAGACAACCACCTATGCCTGCCTATACTAGGCTTCCTAGCCTAAGAGATAAGTTAATTAGGGCTGATATAGGTAGTGCTAAGAAGACCAAAAAGGGGTTCATTACCTCTATGAATAATGGTTGTTATCCCTGCCTCAATTGCTCGAACTGCAACAATTTGATAAAAGGAAGTTTTTTTACCCACCCCCTAACGGGTCAGAAATTTGGAATCAAAGGATACTACAATTGTAATGCCACGTATATGGTTTATTTAATTAAATGCCCATGTGGTATAATTTATATTGGCGAGATAACCCAAAGGGTCAGGGATAGAATTCTCCAACACAAATCTAATATTAGAAAGGAGAGGGGGTAATAGGGAACTTCTCCTTAAAAGGAGAGAAGCACTTTGGATCAATAAATTAGAATCATTAATTCCCAAAGATATGAATAGGGAGATAGATTTGAGTGTATTCTAATATAGGTTAGTTTCAAGGAATATTTGAAGTGTTAAAGCATTATCTTTGATGTAATCTGTATATTAGAACTATCCCCTCTCCATCAGTATTCACACTATGTTTTTAATTTTGGATTTAAAAAAAAAATAAAAAATGTTTGTAACATTTACAGGTGTTGACCACTGGGTGTCAGTATTTAGAAATAAAGAATTGTGAAGTATACCTGAAAGTGTTAACCTAAGAAGTGTGGTCACACCTGTTTGTAGGTATTTAAGTTTGTGTGTAGTTATTCATTTTTGTATGAACATGAATAAGGGTACATAACCCGAAAAAAAGGTTTGAAACACTACAGTGGTGCTGCTGTGATTTTGTACATTTGATGTAATTTACTGAAGGGTAGAGCTATTTTTATTTTGGGGGGGCTTTTTTTATTTTGTTAAAGGGATTAGATTAGGTGTAATTAGTTTAAAAATCTTGTAATTTCTTTATTATTTTCTGTAATTTAGTGTTGTTGTTTTTTTTGTACTTTAGATAATTTTATTTAATTGTAATTAATTGTATTTAATTTAGGTAATTAATTTAATTGTAGTGTAGTGTTAGGTGTAATTGTAACTTAGGTTAGGTTTTATTTTACAGGTAAATTTGTCTTTATTTTAACTAGGTAGTTAATAAATAGTTAATAACTACTTAAGAACTATTGTACCTAGTTAAAATAAATACAAAGTTGCCTGTAAAATAAAAATAAACCCTAAGCTAGCTACAATGTAACTATTATTTATATTGTAGCTAGTTTAGGGTTTATTTTATAGGTAAGTATTTTGTTTTAAATAGGAATAATTTAGTTAATTGTAGTAATTTTATTTAGATTTATTTAAATTATATTTAAGTTAGGGGGTGTTAGGTTTAAGGTTAGACTTAGGTTTAGGGGTTAATAACTTTATTATAGTGGTGGCGACGTTGTGGGCGGCAGATTAGGGGTTAATAAATGTAGTTAGGTTGCGGCGACATTGGGGGTGGCAGATTAGGGGTTAATAAATATAATGTAGGTGTCGGCGATGTTGGGGGCAGCAGATTAGGGGTTCATAAGTACAATGTAGGTGGCGGAGGTGTCCCGAGCGTAGATTAGGGGTTAATAATATAATGTAGGTGTCGGCGATGTCGGGGCGGCAGATTAGGGGTTAATAAGTGTAAGATTAGGGGTGTTTAGACTCGGGGTTCATGTTAGGGTGTTAGGTGTAGACATAACTTTTATTTCCCCATAGGAATCAATGGGGCTGCGTTAGGAGCTTTACGCTGCTTTTTTGCAGGTGTTAGGTTTTTTTCAGCCGGCTCTCCCCATTAATTCCTATGGGGAAATCGTGCACGAGCACGTTCAGCCAGCTCACCGCTAACGTAAGCAGCGCTGGTATTGAGGTGAGATGTGGAGCAAAATGTTGCTCTTCGCTCACTTTTTTGCGGTTAACGCCGGGTTTCTAAAAACCCGTAATACCAGCGCTGTCTGTAAGTGAGCGGTGAGCATAAACTGCTTGTTAGCACCGCACAGCTTCTAACACAAAACTCATAATCTAGGCGAATATTTTTTAAGTCTAAGTGTAATATTTTTTTGTCCAGTAGTTGTCAGTATTATGCTATGGATGAGGTTTTTTACACACCTGTGAATTGTTACTCCTGTTTGGTATCAATATTGGCATGGGTAACACTATTCAGTTTTTACATGATTAAGGGATTGTTCCCAAAACGTTGGGGAAGCTTTCTTTCACTGTACTAATAAAAAGTGTTTTACTTTTTGACAAGTGCTGCTGCTATTTGCATTTTCACATTGAAAATAATGAACTTTAGTTTATTAAATATATATTTCTATATATATATCTGTTAATGTACATGTAAAATATATATCTATACATATATATCTATAGGAATAAATATACAGGTATATCCCAGATAGCATGTATATTTGCTGCAAGTTTGAAAATGAGTTGCTAATGTCTTGCTAGACTTGCCAAGCTTCAAAAGTTTGCTGCAAATTTGAAGCAAGTCTGCATTGAAAGTCTCCAGAATAGACTTGCTTTATACATTTTCTGCAAGTTTGCTGCAAGTGTGCATAGCATGTATTTTTTTTCTTTAAAAATTTCCAATGAATTGTTAAACTCTTGCTAGACTTGCCAAGCTTCAAAAGTTTGCTGCACATTTGAAGCAAGTCTGTACTGAAAGTCTCCAGAATAGACTTGCTTTACAAATTTTCTGCAAGTTTGCTGCAAGTGTGCATAGCATGTATTTTAATGAATTGTTAAACTCTTTCTAGACTTGCCAAGATTCAAATGTTTGCTGCACATTTGTAGCAAGTCTGCATTGAAAGCTTCCAGAATAGACTTGATTTATAAATTTGCTGCAAGTATGCTACAAGTGATAGCATGTTTATTTTTTTCTTTACAAATTTCAAATGAATTGCTAAACTCTTGCTAGACTTGCCAAGCTTCAAAAGTTTGCTGCACATTTGTAGCAAGTCTGCATTGAAAGTTTCCAGAATAGACTTGCTTTATAAATTTGCTGCAAGATTGCTATAAGTGTGTATAGCATGTTTTTTTTTCTTTAAAAATTTAAAATGGATTGCTAAACTCTTGCTAGACTTGCCAAGCTTCAAAAGTTTGCTGCACATTTGATGACAGTCTGCGTAGAAAGTCTTTAGAATCTTACAGTTATACTCATAATAACACCATCTAATAATAATTATTAAAATAAATTATTGCATAAAAAAGTTATAAGGGCTCAAAGATATGAGGTCTCAGGTGTTACAAAAAAACAAAACAGGCAAAGGGCTTTAACATAGAGATATATACAGGTCTAAAGATGGATATGTATGTGGTATGTTTATATGTGTATACATATGTATTTATATGTGTATATGTGTATTTACAGACATATATACACAGACACATAAATACATATGTACACACTTATGGACATATATATATATATATATATATATATATATATATGTACTGTATATATATATATATATGTTCATTGTAGCCCTTTGCAGTTAAGTAGATGAAAACATGTGAAACATATTTATGCAGTACTCATATATCTATGCCTATATATAATCACATGTGATATATATAGAAATATGTATATGAATATATATTTTTTTATATGAAGAACATTGGAATGTGAAATATATTTTTATTTTCATGTCAGGTTAGCGCACTTGAGAATATGAGATCGTGTTTATGTTCATATAGTGTGTTTTTTCCACTTTTTTTGCTCCATTGACTTCTATGGGAGAATAGATTATCATGATATTGTAAGCTTGGCCTTTTACGATCGTCGGGTTAGCACGCAAGTGAAAACAGTTTACTTTCAACTTGTTATACGAGCGCAAAAAAACTTACTTCTAGCAGAGTTAACTCTCGTGGAGCATTAAATACCGCTGCACTTGTAAACTGGCCTATATATATCTATATATCATGAGTAGTTAATAGCTGCTCTAAATTAAAATTTTGCACCTAATAATTCACTTCCTTGATTTTTCATAATGATTGATTGATTATTGATTTCAAGATACTGATTATCAAAGTGATCAATTATTTTTAGCTGTATTACTCAGGTACATTTTTCATTAATTAAACTTACATTGAAGTCATAATGTTGATGTAATATATTTTTTGACTCGCGCACATCAGTCTTCGCTTGCTCACAAGCTTTTTTACTTTCAACTTGTAATAACCTCACTTCTAATCTGGCACTGCATGTGGTAGTAAGGTGAATTGTCTGTAATTACAATCCTTTCAATACTAAACAGAAAAAGTTGTAATCTTGCTATTTTACCCCTACCATCCATCAGGTGTACAATATATACCTTTATCATCTCACTTAAACCTATCTATTCTGTTTCCCTATATGCAAATCTCACACAAGATTTAAAGCAATAAAACTTGTCTGCTCTGACAGTTACAACTATAAGACCGAAAAGCATGAAGAGATTTCTTACTACGTGACTCATATTCAAAACCGCGCCGGCGTGAAGTGAAATCACACAAACTCTTTGGGATTTTTTTTAGACCTTGTATTGTAATATAGGAGTCTCTGTTTCACATAAAGAACACTACATAGCAACATAAAGATTTCACAAAGTAAAATTAGTGTTCCTATTTTCTTTTTCTTGTGCCTTGCCATACTAACAAGACTTTTAGAATTTTTTTAGAGGTTTTTATTATCAGGCCCTACATGTGCATTATAGAAAACCCAACTGAAAATGTTCTAGCTTCCTCTGAGTATTTTTTATTTACTCTCAAATAAAGAGACAAATGCAAAATTTTATTGTATTAAAAAAAATGCAAGCCTAATTGACTTACACTTCATTTTTATTGTGTAAATAGGTTTTTATTTACAATAAATTGTTTGAAATTACTATTACATTTTGAATTGTGTGCTATGTGAAATGTTGATGAGTGGAGGCCTACAGAATACATATTAAACTGCTATACCAACATTGCAGTTGTATATAATTAGTATAAAGAGATGTTATCAGTAATACTTGCTATAAAGTGATGGTAAAGTTGAGGTGTTTGCTAAACCTATCCCAAATACATATAGGTTTTATATTAAAGTTGCTATTTTATTTTTATATTTATTTATTCCTAAATATGTGTACATTTTTATTTTATTTATTTCTGCTTACCACTCCTTCCTCCATTCCCCCCTTCTATTTCCTTGTATGTAAACTCAGTCACGTAGAGAGCGGCCCCACCCACTCTCTATGTAGGCATCCGGACTCGCTCACGAGGTCAGCAAAGGTGCGCATGCGCAATTCTCCACTTTCTGCTCAGATATAAACCATCACAAGATTCATTATTTACAGCTGGAGCAGACAGCTGTGTTGTGATACTCAGTGGATGCGATCATGATCCCCCTTGACTTAACAAGCTTCAGTCTATAAAGTGTATGATGTATGATTTCCTGTGCTCTGACAGTGCATGCATTTTCCATGAATGTGCACGGAACAGGCACAAAAGGAAGCACAAGCGTATAGCATCAAGCGGCCGTATTGAATTCGGAACTGGGCACCTATCGGCTGGAATATCAATTGGACAAAGGAAGATACGTCATGAAACAAAAGTGCACAATTGCTGAGTGTAAGCTGAATATAGGGAGACAAGACGAAGTGAAGTTAATTTTTAACTGTTTTTTCCAATAATATTGAGAAGATCATTGAAGTTTACCATCACTTTAAACTTCTCTGTCCTCTTTTATAAGCAGATTTATGTAGGCTCCATTACCAGTGTTAAATTTAATATTAATGTACCGTATATCTATAGGCAATTGGAAATCTGCTGCCTACTTTAGCATTTTCTTAACCTTAAGCTGGAAATATATTATGAACACAGCCCCCTGGTGTCAGGAAGAAGAAAAAAAATGGAAAATGTAACGTTTTATTACATTGTGCTCATGATTTATTACATCGTGAGCACGACATATTAAAGGATGTCCACTATTTAACTATTTAGTGCACACATGGGACAATAAGTAAGGTGTGCGTACAAAATGAGTGTCACAAACAATGCAGTTACATTGTGCGCACAAATTAACTATCGCCTAGATTTAGAGTTTTGTCGGTAAAGACCCGCGTAGCTAACGCCGCTTTTTTTCTCAACGCACCTTTAAGACAATGCTGGTATTTAGAGTTGTCTGAGGGGCTGCGTTAGGCTCCAAAAAGGGTGTGTTGAGCCTAATGTACCGCCACTTCAACCCTCAATACCAGCGTTGCTTACGGTAGCGGTAAGCAGCTAAAACGTGCTTGTGCACGATATCCCCATAGGAAACAATGGGGCAGTTTGGGCTGAAAAAAAACCTAACACCTCCAAAAAAGCAGCGTTCAGCTCCTAACGCAGCCCCATTGTTTCCTATGGGGAAACACTTTCTAAGTCTGCATCTAACACCCTAACATGAACCCCGAGTCTAAACACCCCTAACCTTACACTTATTAACCCCTAATCTGCCACCCCCGCTATCGCTGACACCTGCATTATATTATTACCCCCTAATCTGCTGCTCCGTACACCGCCGCCACCTACATTATACCTATCTGCTGCCCCTAACATCGCCGACCCCTATATTATATTTATTAACCCCTAATCTGCCTCCCCCAACGTCGCTGCTACCTTACCTACACTTATTAACCCCTAATCTGCCGACCGGACCTCGCCGCTACTCTAATAAAGTTATTAACCCCTAAACCGCCGCACTCCTGCCTTGCAATCCCTATAATAAATAGTATTAACCCCTAATCTGCCCTCCCTAACATCGCCGCCACCTAACTTCAAGTATTAACCCCTAATCTGCCGACCGGACCTCGCCGCTACTATAATAAATGTATTAACCCCTAAAGCTAAGTCTAACCCTAACACCCCCTAAATTAAATATAATTTTAATCTAACGAAATAAATTAAATATTATTAACTAAAGTATTCCTATTTAAATCTAAATACTTACCTGTAAAATAAACCCTAATATAGCTACAATATAACGAATAATTATATTGTAGCTATTTTAGGATTTATATTTATTTTACAGGCAACTTTGTATTTATTTTAACTAGGTACAATAGCTATTAAATAGTTATTTACTATTTAATAGCTACCTAGTTAAAATAATTACAAAATTACCTGTAAAATAAATCCTAACCTAAGTTACAATTAAACCTAACACTACACTAGCAATAAATAAATTAAATCAATTAACTACAGGTACCTACAATTAACAATTAAATAAACTAAACTAAATTACAAAAAAAACCCCACTAAATTACAAAAAAATAAAAAAAGATTACAAGAATTTTAAGCTAATTCCACATACTCTAAGCCCCCTAATAAAATAACAAAGCCTCCAAAATAAAAAATTTCCCTACCCTAATCTAAATTTAAAATGTTAACAGCTCTATTACCAGCCCTTAAAAGGGCTTTTTGCGGGGCATTCCCCAAAGAAATCAGCTCTTTTGCCTGTAAAAAAACACACAATACCACCCCCCAACATTACAACCCACATACCCCTACTCTAACCCAAACCCCCCTTAAATAAACCTAACACTTCCCCCCTGAAGATCTCCCTACCTTGAGTCGTGTTCACCCAGCCGGGCACCGATGGACCAAAAGAGGACATCCGGAGTGGCAGAAGTCTTCATCCTATCCGGGCAGAAGAGGACATCCGGACCGGTAGACATCTTCATCCAAGCGGCATCTTCTATCTTCATCCATCCGGAGCGGAGCCATCTTCTTCCAGCCGACGCGGATCCATCCTTCACGCCTACTCGCCAAATGAAGGTTCCTTTAAATGACGTCATCCAAGATGGTGTCCCTCGAATGCCGATTGGCTGATAGGATTCTATCAGCCAATCGGAATTAAGGTAGGAAAAATCTAATTGGCTGATTGAGCTCGCATTCTATTGGCTGATCGGAACAGCCAATAGAATGCGAGCTCAATCTGATTGGCTGATTGGATCAGCCAATCCAATTTTTCCTACCGTAATTCCGATTGGCGGATAGAATCCTATCAGCCAATCGGAATTCGAGGGACGCCATCTTGGATAATGTCATTTAAAGGAACCTTCATTCGGCGAGTAGGCGTCGTGGAAGAAGGATGGATCCGCGTCGGTTGGATGAAGAGAGAAGATGCCGCTTGGATGAAGATGTCTACCGGTCCGGATGTCCTCTTCTGCCTGGATAGGATGAAGACTTCTGCCGCTCCGGATGTCCTCTTTTGGTCCATCGGTGCCCGGCTGGGTGAACACGACTCAAGGTAGGGAGATCTTCAGGGGGGTAGTGTTAGTTTTTTTTAAGGGGAGTTTGGGTTAGTGTAGGGGTATGTGGGTGGTGGGTTGTAATGTTGGGGGTGGTATTGTGGGGGTTTTTTTACAGGCAAAGGAGCTGATTTCTTTGTGGCATGCCCTTCAAAAAGCCCTTTTAAGGGCTGGTAATAGAGCTGTTAACTTTTTTAATTTAGATTAGGGTAGGGAAATTTTTTATTTTGGGGGGCTTTGTTATTTTATTAGGGGGCTTAGAGTAGGTGTAATTAGCTTAAAATTCTTGTAATCTTTTTTTATTTTTGTAATTTAGTGGGGGTTTTTTGTAATTTAGTTTAGTTTATTTAATTGTAGATTATTGTAGGTACTTGTAGTTAATTGATTTAATTTATGTATTGCTAGTGTAGTGTTAGGTTTAATTGTAACTTAGGTTAGGATTTATTTTACAGGTAATTTTGTAATTATTTTAACTAGGTAGCTATTAAATAGTAAATAACTATTTAATAGCTATTGTATCTAATTAAAATAAATACAAATTTGCCTCTCAAATAAATATAAATCCTAAAATAGCTACAATATAATTATTTGTTATATTGTAGCTATATTAGGGTTTATTTTACAGGTAAGTATTTAGATTTAAATAGGAATACTTTAGTTAATAATATTTAATTTATTTCGTTAGATTAAAATTATATTTAATTTAGGGGGGTGTTAGGGTTAGGGTTAGACTTAGCTTTAGGGGTTAATACATTTATTATAGTAGCGGCGAGGTCCGGTCGGCAGATTAGGGGTTAATACTTGAAGTTAGGTGGCAGCGATGTTAGGGAGGGCAGATTATGGGTTAATACTATTTATTATAGGGTTTGCGAGGCGGGAGTGCGGGGGTTTAGGGGTTAATAACTTTATTAGAGTAGCGGCGAGGTCCGGTCGGCAGATTTGGGGTTAATAAGTGTAGGTAAGGTAGCGGTGACGTTGGGGGGGGGCAGATTAGGGGTTAATAAATATTATGTAGGGGTCGGCGATGTTAGGGGCAGCAGATTTGGGGTTCATAGGGATAATGTAGGTGGCGGTGGTGTGCGGTCGGCAGATTAGGGGTTAAAAATATTTACTATAGTGGCAGCGATGTGGGGGTCCTCGGTTTAGGGGTACATAGGTAGTTTATGGGTGTTAGTGTACTTTAGAGCACAGTAGTTAAGAGCTTTATAAACCGGCGTTAGCCCATAAAGCTCTTAACTACTGACTTTTTTCTGCGGCTGGAGTCTTGTCGGTAGAGGGTCTACTGCTCACTTCAGCCAAGACTCTAAATACCGGCGTTAGGAAGATCCCATTGAAAAGATAGGATACGCAATTGACGTAAGGGGATCTGCGGTATGGAAAAGTTGCGGCTTGAAAGTGAGCGTTAGACCCTTTCCTGCCTGACTCTAAATACCAGCGGCCGGCCAAAACCAGCGTTAGGACCCCTTAACGCTGCTTTTGACGGCTAACGCAGTACTCTAAATCTAGCCATATGTGTGCACAATGTAACTGTATAATGAGAGCCTCGGTCTCCGACTCCAATAGGCGTGTAGGGTTTTGTGTGCCGAAATATTAATACACAACTTCTGCCTGCTTCTGCACTTTGTGTACTTTTTTCCTACTTTTTCACAAAGACAGGGTATAATACCCACATCTGCCACCGAAGTTCTCTCTTGCATGTAATGTATTACAAATAATAACACAAATGATTCCCAATACTGTTACTAGGGTCTATGTTGTAAATATAATAAGGTGCATGATCGATCAGGAAATCATTAATGTTCATCTTGTCTAGATACCCCTGCTGTCTGGCCTTACCTTGGGCGGATATGAGTTTGCAATGCCACACCACACCTAAGTGAGGAGGGGACTGGGATCCTTATTATACAGTTACATTGTGCACACCAAATAGCTAATTTGTGCGCACTGTGTAACTGCATTGTTTGGGACACTTATTTAGTGCGCACTCCTTACTGATTGTTGCGTGCACACAAAATAGTTAAATAGTGTACACGCTTTCATATGTCTTGCTCACAATGTAATACTGTACATTATGTGAATGGTGTATTAATGCATGGCAATTTTTTTCTTTCTGACTCCGGCAGAGCTGTGTGAAGTTGGCACCCTATGTAATTATATTATGAATACAAATATACCATTCGTTAGTGGTGATTTGTGCTGCAAAAACGAACGTTAGTGCTGGTTTTGTTTCTGAGATATTGCACATTATATTTTATCTCATGTGACTTCAATCTCTACCCACTTCCCACCCCATCTAATTAAATCATGAAAAAAAAAAATATCATTCAATAGTGCTACGCTTGTGCTTATGAATAAAAAAGGTAAGGATTTATTATGGAAATATATATTTTTAATATGATTGCAGACATCCCAACTCTCCAGGAAGGTCCGGGAGTCTCCCGCATTTAAATAGCGGCTCCCTGACACCCGCAAATGACATATAATATCCCGGAAACCAGATAAAAGTACCCCACCATATTTATTATGGGCAAACAATCCTTATGAGCTGTGTAAAGCGTCACAGTTCAAATATGGCTGCTATGCATTCCAGTTTCAAACACGTGTGCGTTCCAGTACAATGTTTTACCCATAGTGCCCTCAGACAAAATGGTGAAGCCAGGTTTTAAGTAGATATGTGCATGATTGAAAAAAAAAATTCGGTTCGGATCGATTCGGAGGTTTTCGAATTTCGTTTCGGATCGATTCGAATTCGGAAAACTTTGAATGAATTCGTTTCGGATTCGTTTCGGATTAATTCGGATTCGAAAAAATTTGGCTGTATTCGGTTCGATTCAGTTCGGGAATTCGGAATTTCGGTATGTGTGCTGTGTATTAGACTAGTATTATGTACTGTATATTAGGTGTAACCCATAGCAGAGTGAAATAACCTAATATACTGTACAATACTAGTGTAATCCATGTCCATCCAAATTTACCGAATAAATCCGAACTAATTCGGATTTATTCGGTAAATTCGGCAGTATTTTAATTCGGAAATTCGGTTCGATACGAATCTCTGAATTTTCTGAATTTTCCGAATTTCCGAATCGAACCGAACCGAACCAAATTGCACATGCATAGTTGCCAACAGTCCCTGATTTCCAGGGACAGTCCCTGGATTTTGTTGTATGTCCCTGGATATTTTTTGTCCCTGGAAATGTCCCTGAAAATCTCTTTTGCACAACATTCGTTGTTTGCACATATATATATATATATATATATATACACACACAATCCAAGTTAAGGACAGCACAATATTACTTGCTCCAGCTGCCAAGGTGCACTACAAACCATAATACATACTTCTTCCAAAAACGTAGGCACTCACTGGTCTTGTGAAAAAATATCCAATTTTGTATGTTCCCGTAGGGTTATTAGATAACTTTTTATAGGTATTACTGTCACTCAGTTGTCTGAGTGCTTCCCGTAGGGTAATTAGATAAGATAAGTGTAGAATCTGTACATTTTTTGGATCTCACCATTTTTAAAGTTGATGCAGAGGGTGTAACTCGATTTGGCACTTCTCTATACACAAAGCCAACAGACCGCAATTCCCTGTTGGATGCGAGGAGCTTTCACCCTTTGCACCAAAAGAAGGGGATTCTTACCTCTCAACTCACTCATGTCATCAGGAACAACAGTGAGTTGCCTATGATGCAACAACAACTTAATGAGATGAATGACAAATTAGTAGAGAGGGGCTATGCCAGGGAGATGGTCACTAAGGCACAAGATGATCTCATGGATCCCACTAAGTCAGGAATGATGAAACATGCAACAAAATCTGACCCTGGGCAAATTAATATGGTTACCACATATACACCAACCTGTAAACATCTCACCAAGGCGGTCCAGAGACATTGGCCTGTCATAAGCACTGATCCCACGTTACCGTTTGAGAGGGTCCCTGCATACCGAAGAACGAGCAACTTGAGGGACATACTTTTTAAATCAGACCCTGTGAAAAACTATAAGAAGGATACCTGGTTGAAGACAACCAAGATGGGCTGTTTCCCATGTGCAGGATGCGTTACTTGTAATGGTATGCTTAGGGGTAATTACCTTCCAGCACCCACATAACAACTACAAGTTTGACATCAGGCATCGTCTAACATGAACTAGCACATATGTAGTGTATATGTTAATTTGTCCATGCTCCAGAGTCTACATCGGTAAAACCGTGACAACTTTCCGTGAACGCATGGTGAATCACCGATGTGCGATACGTGAGGCTCTCTGTACAGGTGAATCAGACCAGCCGGTGGCACGGTATTGCCTTCAGCATAAACATGCGGTTTCCAGCTTGCGCACAATGCTCATTGATCACATACCCCCCTTGCTTAGGGGTGGTGACAGAGGAAATCTCCTGCTTCAATGTGAAACCAAATGGATTTACAGGTTGCACACTCTTATACCCAACGGCCTCAATACCTCTCTGGATTTTAGTCCTTTTTACTAAGATGTTACATATCCTTGGACATACAAATCTCTCATTCTCATCTGTTCATATAGACATATCTATGGACTATAATGGGTCTCACTGTGGTTCCTATGTTTCTATCATACTATGATCAGGTATGAATGTAAGCTCACTAATTGACTAATATATGTATTAGAAATAGTCATCAGATTTTATGATGAATAACCAGTTACAGATTTATTACATTGTGTTGACAGCGATAATGTAATGATACACTTATGTATATAGTTAGTGTTATTTGGGTATTTCACTTAGCCATTTCCTATTGCCGCTGCACTAATATATATGTGTAAGTTTAAGTACTAAATATACATATGCATATTGAGCATGTATAACAGTAGTTGATGTGCGCTCATCGCATTGTATACTTAGCGCAGCACTAGCACTGCCGCACGGACCGAGGTGTTTACATATGTTACCATGGTGATCTCGGCACTGTTGTGTGACGTGGCGCATAGTTATGTGCGCCTTGATGACGTCAGACGCCGACTTCTCTCAGCGCAGTGAATACCGGGGGTATTTAGGTGGAGGATGTAGGTAAGTTTGTTAGGAAGTTTTAATATTTTATATTGTGTTACATTTGATAAAGGTACAGGAATGTACCCAAACGTCATGTAATTCTTTTTCTATGGATTGAATAAATTGGATATTTTTTTCACAAGACCAGTGAGAGTGCCTACGTTTTTGGAAGAAGTATATATATATATATATATATATATATATATATACACACACATGCACACATACATACACACACATACATACACACACATACACACACATACATATATACAGATAGGTAGATGATAAATAGATATAGTGTATTATTTAAATATAATTCATTCTTAATGGAATATTATTATTATTGAATGGGTTCACATATTATTTGTCTTTCTAATTTTGATGCTGTGTTGTAAAAATAACCATATGCCCACAATGTGTTCCAGAGACTGGGTATGTGTAAGAGCTTGGTACTGTGATCTGTATAATAAACTATGGATAAGTCTAAATTATACTATTACTTTCAAATGGGTGTGTTTTGATTGCAGAACTGAGTGGGCGGAGCAGTTGAACAGTAGGTCGTCAATACTCCAGTAACCCGCTTGCTTGCTCTGCTGCAAAGTGTCCCTGGAATTTTTTTTTAAATGTTGGCAACTATGATAGACTGCAATGTAAAGGCACTTATCAGTGCCATTTTTTTTTCTAACATCCCTCACCTTCCAACTTTAGCCCCAAAAAACTGCCTGCTGCAGTTATTTTATAAAAAAAAAAAAAAAAGCTACAGTTTTTATTTTTTAATAAAACACACACCACTGTATTTTGGGGGCATTTGGGGCACGTTTATAAAATTAACCAGAAATCTGATCTCTGGTTAATTTTATAAGTGCTAATTGCTACCACCAGCTACTTGTAATGGCTGATTATTTATTGGCGTGTGATAAATTAGAGCTCCACTTGTAATCTAGCCCATTGTGTGCAATGTGGTTATACCACCACAGAGGGCGCTGTGGCATGCACTGTCTTGTCATTACCAGTCTCACAGCTCACCATAGAGAATGCTTTCTGTGATTGTTATTGCAGACATTTCTTTCATGTAATTGGCAAGAGTCCATGAGCTAGTGACATATGGGATATACAATCCTACCAGGAGGGGCAAAGTTTCCCAAACCTCAAAATGCCTATAAATACACCCCTCACCACACCCACAATTCAGTTTTACAAACTTTGCCTCCTATGGAGGTGGTGAAGTAAGTTTGTGCTAAGATTTCTACGTTGATATGCGCTTCTCAGCATTGTTGAAGCCCGATTCCTCTCAGAGTACAGCAAATGTCAGAGGGACGTGAAGGGAGTATCACTTATTGAATACAATGATTTCCCTAACGGGGGTCTTTTTCATAGGTTCTCTGTTATCGGTCGTAGAGATTCATCTCCTACCTCCCTTTTCAGATCGACGATATACTCTCAATTTACCATTACCTCTACTAATAACTGTTTTAGTACTGGTTTGGCTATCTACTATATGTGGATGGGTGTCTTTTGGTAAGTATGTTTTTTATTACTTAAGACACCTCAGCTATGGTTTGGCACTTTATGCATTTATATAAAGTTCTAAATATATGTATTGTACTTATATTTGCCATGAATCAGGTTCATGTATTTCCTTCTGCAGACTGTCAGTTTCATATTTGGGAAATATAAACATTTAAAAAAAAAAATATATATTTCTTACCTGGGGTTTAGTCTTTTTTTCAATTGACTACTTCTTATAAATTGCGTGCGGTATTAGGCCCGCTGGTGCATCAAATGCTAAACTTTATTGCGTCATTCTTGTCGTGAAATTTTTTTTGGCGCGAAAAAGTTTGTCACTTCCGGCATCATACTTGACACCGAGACCTTTCACACTGTTGCGTCATTAGTGACGCGAGTGTGTCATTTCCGGTTATTTTTTGATGTTTGCCTCTTGCTTTTTTCTATCAGAGGGCTATGCTATTTGCATTTTTTCCCATTCCTGAAACTGTCATATAAGGAAATAGATAATTTTGCTTTATATGTTGTTTTTTTTCTCTTACATTTTGCAAGATGTCTCAATCTGATCCTGCCTCAGAAGTTTCTGCTGGAACATTGCTGCCTGACATCGGTTCTACCAAAACTAAGTGCATTTGCTGTAAAATTGTAGAAATTATCTCGCCGAATGTCATTTGTAATAGTTGTCATGATAAACTTTTACATGCAGATAGTGTTTCCATCAGTAATAGTACATTGCCAGTTGCAGTTCCTTCAACTTCTAATGTGCATGATATACCTGTAAATTTTAAAGAATTTGTTTCTGATTCTATTCTGAAGGCTTTGTCTGCATTTCCACCTTCAAATAAACGTAAAAGGTCTTTTAAAACTTCTCATTTAGTTGATGAAATTTCTAATGACCAACAACATAATAATTTATCCTCTTCTAAAGAGGATCTATCTGATTCAGAAGATCCTTCCTCAGACATTGACACTGACAAATCTACTTATCTATTTAAAATTGAGTATATGCATTATTAAAAGAAGTGTTAATTACTTTGGATATTGAGGTAACCAGTCCTCTTGACGTTCAGTCTAATAAACGTTTAAATGCTGTTTTTAAACCTCCTGTGGTTTCTCCAGGGGTTTTTCCTATTCCTGAGGCTATTTCTGATATGATTTCTAAAGAATGGAATAAGCCAGGTACTTATTTTATTCCTTCTTCAAGGTTTAAAAAATTGTATCCTTTACCAGCAAAATCTATAGAGTTTTGGGAAAAGATCCCCAAAGTTGATGGGGCTATTTCTACTCTTGCTAAATGTACCACTATTCCTATGGAAGATAGTACTTCCTTTAAGGATCCTTTAGATAGGAAGCTTGAATCTTATCTAAGGAAGGCCTATTTATATTCAGGTCATCTTCTCAGACCTGAAATTTCTTTGGCTGATGTTGTGGCTGCATCAACTTTCTGGTTGGAGAATTTAGCGCAACAGGAATTGGATTCTGACTTATCTAGCATTATTCGCTTACTGCAATATGCTAATCATTTTATTTGTGATGCTATTTTTGATATTATCAAAATTGATGTTAGATCCATGTCTTTAGCTATTTTAGCTAGAAGAGCTTTGTGGCTTAAATCCTGGAATGCTGATATGACATCTAAATCTAGATTACAATCTCTTTCTTTCCAAGGTAATAATTTATTTGTTCTCAGTTGGATCTATTATTTCAACTGTTACTGAGGGAAAGGAAGTTTTTCTGCCTCAGGATAAAAAAACCTAAGGGTAAATCTAAGGCTTCTAACTGTTTTCGTTCCTTTTGTCAGAATAAGGAACAAAAACTCAATCCTCCCCCCAAGGAATCTGCTTCCAATTGGAAGCCTTCCTCAAATTGGAATAAATCCAATCCTTTTAGGAAACCAAAGTCAGCCCCTAAGTCCGCATGAAGGTGCGGCCCTCATTCAAGCTCAGCTGGTAGGGGGCAGATTAAGTTTTTTCAAGGATGTTTGGATAAAATCTGTCCAAAATCAATGGATTCAGAGCATTGTCTCTCAAGGGTATCGAATAGGATTCAGAGTAAGACCTCCTGTGAGAAGATTTTTTCTCTCACGTATCCCAGTAAATCCAGTAAAAGCTCAGGCTTTCCTGAAGTGTGTTTCAGACCTGGAGTTTTCAGGGGTAATCATGCCAGTTCCTCTTCTGGAACAAGGTTTGGGGTTTTATTCAAATCTATTCATTGTCCCAAAGAAGGAAAATTTATTCAGACCAGTTCTGGATCTGAAAATTTTGAATCGTTATGTAAGAGTACCAACTTTAAACATGGTGACTATAAGGACTATTCTGCCTTTTGTTCAGCGAGGACATTATATGTCCACAATAGACTTGCAGGATACATACCTTCATATTCCGATTCATCCAGAACATTATCAGTTTCTGAGATTCTCTTTTCTAGACAAGCATTACCCATTTGTTGCTATTCCATTTGGCCTAGCAACCGCTCCAAGAATCTTTTAAAGGGTTCTGGGAGCCCTACTCTCTGTAATCAGAGAACAGGGTATTGCAGTGTTTCCTTATTTGGACGATATCTTGGTACTAGCTCAGTCTTTACGTTCTGCAGAATCTCACATAAATCAACTAGTGTTGTTTCTTCGGAAACATGGTTGGAGGATCAATTTACCAAAAAGTTTCTTGATTCCTCAGACAAGG
This sequence comes from Bombina bombina, assembly GCF_027579735.1. Classification (NCBI taxonomy): domain Eukaryota; kingdom Metazoa; phylum Chordata; class Amphibia; order Anura; family Bombinatoridae; genus Bombina; species Bombina bombina. The sequence continues at coordinate 886,232,129 of NC_069504.1, forward strand.
GTCACCTTTTTTGGCTTCCAGATAGATTCAGTGTCCATGACTCTGTCTCTAACAGACAAGAGACGTTTAAAATTGGTTGCAGCCTGCCGGCACCTTCAGTCTCAGTCATTCCATTCAGTGGCTATGTGCATGGAAGTTTTAGGTCTCATGACTGCAGCATCAGACGTGATCCCCTTTGCTCGTTTTCACATGAGACCTCTACAGCTTTGTATGCTGAAACAATGGTGCAGGGATTATACAAAGATATCACAATTAATATCCTTAAATCCCAATGTACAACATTCTCTGACATGGTGGATAGATCACCATCGTTTAGTTCAAGGGGCTTCTTTTGTTCGGCCAACCTGGACTGTGATCACAACAGACCCGAGTCTTTCAGGTTGGGGAGCTGTTTGGGGATCTCTGACAGCACAAGGGGTTTGGAAATCTCAAGAGGCGAGATTACCAATAAATATTTTAGAACTCCTTGCAATTCTCAGAGCTCTTCAGTTTTGGCCTCTGTTAAAGAAAGAACCGTTCATTTGTTTTCAGACAGACAATATCACAACAGTGGCATATGTCAATCATCAGGGTGGGACTCACAGTCCCCAAGCTATGAAAGAAGTATCTCAGATACTTGCTTGGGCGGAATCCAGCTCTTGTCTAATCTCTGCGGTGCATATCCCAGGTGTAGACAATTGGGAGGCGGATTATCTCAGCCGCCAGACTTTACATCCAGGGGAATGGTCTCTCCATCCAGATGTTTTTTCTCAGATTGTTCAGATGTGGGGTCTTCCAGAGATAGATCTCATGGCCTCTCATCTAAACAAGAAACTTCCCAGATACCTGTCCAGGTCCAGGGATGTTCAGGCGGAAGCAGTGGATGCACTAACACTTCCTTGGTGTTATCATCCTGCTTACATTTTCTCGCCTCTAGTTCTCCTTCCAAGAGTGATTTCCAAAATCATCATGGAACAATCATTTGTGTTGCTGGTGGCACCAGCATGGCCACATAGGTTTTGGTATGCGGATCTGGTTTGGATGTCCAGTTGCCCGCCTTGCCCACTTCCGTTACGGCCAGACCTACTATCTCAAGGTCCATTTTTTCCATCAGGATCTCAAATCATTAAATTTGAAGGTATGGAAATTGAACGCTTAGTACTAAGTCATAGAGGTTTCTCTGACTCAGTGATTAATACTATGTTACAAGCTCGTAAATCTGTCTCTAGAAAGATTTATTATAGAGTTTGGAAGACTTACATTTCATGGTGTTCTTCTCATAAGTTTTCTTGGCATTCCTTTAGAATTCCTAGAATTTTACAGTTTCTTCAGGATGGTTTGGATAAGGGTTTGTCTGCAAGTTCCTTGAAAGGACAAATCTCCGCTCTTTCTGTTTTATTTCACAGTAAGATTGCTATACTTCCTGATATACACTGTTTTGTACAGTCTTTAGTTCGTATTAAGCCTGTCATTAAATCAATTTCTCCTCCTTGGAGTCTTAATTTGGTTCTGAAGGCTTTACAGACTCCTCCATTTGGGCCTATGCATTCTTTGGACATTAAACTACTTTCTTGGAAAGTGTTGTTCCTTTTGGCTATCTCTTCTGCTAGAAGAGTTTCTGAGCTATCTGCTCTTTCTTGTGAATCTCCTTTTCTGATTTTTCATCAGGATAAGGTGGTTTTGCGGACTTCATTTGAATTTTTACCTAAGGTTGCGAATTCTAACAACATTAGTAGACAAATTGTTGTCCCTTCCTTGTGTCCTAATCCTAAGAATCCTTTGGAAAGATCCTTACATTCTTTGGATGTGGTGAGAGCTTTGAAATATTATGTTGAAGCTACTAAAGATTTCAGGAAGACTTCTAGTCTATTTGTTTTATTTTCTGGTCCTAGGAAAGGTCAGAAGGCCTCTGCTATTTCCTTGGCCTCTTGGTTAAAGCTTTTGATTCATCAAGCTTATTTGGAGTCGGGTCAAGCCCTGCCTCAGAGAATTACGTGGGCTTTTAAGAATGAAGCTTCAGTTGATCAGATTTGCAAAGCAGTGACTTGGTCCTCTTTGCATACATTTACTAAATTCTACTGTTTTGATGTATTTGCTTCTTCGGAAGCAGTTTTTGGTAGGAAAGTTCTTCAGGCAGCTATTTCAGTTTGATTCTTCTGCTTTTGTTTTAAGTTTTTTTCTTTCAAAAAATAAAAATAAACTTATTTTTTTGAGTTGTGGACTAATTTTTTCAGCAGAATATTGCTGTTTTTATTTTATTCCCTCCCTCTCTAGTGACTCTTGAGTGGAGATCCACATCTTGGGTATTGATATCCCATATGTCACTAGCTTATGGACTCTTGCCAATTACATGAAAGAAAACATAATTTATGTAAGAACTTACCTGATAAATTCATTTCTTTCATATTGGCAAGAGTCCATGAGGCCCACCCCTTTTTATGGTGGTTATGATTTTTTGTATAAAGCACAATTATTTCCAAATTTCCTTTGTTGATGCTTTCTACTCCTTTCTTTATCACCCCACTGCTTGGCTATTCCTTAAACTGAATTGTGGGTGTGGTGAGGGGTGTATTTATAGGCATTTTGAGGTTTGGGAAACTTTGCCCCTCCTGGTAGGATTGTATATCCCATATGGCACTAGCTCATGGACTCTTGCCAATATGAAAGACATTAATTTATCAGGTAAGTTCTTACATAAATTATGTTTTTGTGCTGTTCTTTCTACTTGCAGTTTAAGTTTGTAGACATTTGAAATCAGGTAAGAATAAGCCATTAGATAAAGGGTAAAAGATAAAAGACAAAGCAAGTTATAGTGCTGCTTGTGACATGTTAATTCTTTGTTTAGCACATGGGATACAACATCAGTCTCACCATGTGCATTTTCATGCTGCAGTAAAACTCAGATTTACAGGGGAATGTCTTTACCTCATACTTTCCTACTTGTGAATATTTCAGTTATGTCTACTTACATTGTTATCCATTACAACAGCTACAAAAGTGCTTAACCAAGCTTAAAGGAACAGTAAACCCAAAAATTTGTTTCATGAGTCAAGTAGAGAATACAATTTTAAACATCATTCCAATTTACTTCTATTATCTAATTTGCTTCATGTTTTAGATATCTTTTGTTTAAGAAATAGCAATGCACATAGGAGAGCCAATCACACAAGGCATCTATGTGCAGCTACCAATCAGCAGCTTCTGAGCCTATCTAGATATGCTTTTCAGCAAAGGGTATCAAGAGAATGAAGCAAAATAGATAATTGAAGTAAATTAAAAAAAAAATGGGTTTCATGTCCCTTTAAATGTGAAGGATATAATCCAGCTAAAAGTAAAATCTGCATATTTACATTTCTGTTTGCAAACACATATTTTTATATGATATACAGACATAAGCAAAAAAAATGCTTATAGAAACTCATCACTGTTTTATATGATAGATTTTATTGTAAGTGCATGTGTCACGTGATGCATTTGTAAGTACTCAGTAAAAAAACCTCACTTGAAATAGTGTCTGTGCAGAGAGCTGCTTACAGAGTGATTTTAATCATTTTCTTGCTGCAAGTGTTTTCATTTAATTTTTAAAAAGTTTCCACTGTGATACAAATCAAAGTGCCAGATTACAAGTGGAGCGCAAATGTTTGCGCAAGTGATAAGGGTTTATTGCGGGGTTTGCGCTATCATCGCACATACTGCTCGTTTTACGAGTTGAAAGTAAGCTTGAGCGCAATCACAATTTACGCAAGCAATTACCATGATTTCAGAACTCTCGTTAACTCTTTTGCAAAACTAAAAAGTTGCATAAAACACATGAAAACTACATTACAAAGTACAGTTACACTCCTAATAACACTAATAAAAAAAAAAAAATATTGCACACAAAAGTTATAAGGGTTTAAAGACAGGAGGTCTTTAAAAAAAGAAAAAAAGGCTGCAAAGGGCTTTATTGAGATAGATACATATACATGTCTAAAGATGTATGTATATATAGTTATATGTGTACATACTGTATGTATTAATATGCAAATATATGTATTTGCAGACATATATACACATAAAAATACAAATACATATGTACACATATATATATATATATATATATATATATATATATATATATACACACCTATATATAATTATAAACAAACAGCAAAGTATTAGCACACATCCAAAATGAAACCACACTTATTAAATAATTGTGGTTTCATTTTGGATGTGCACTAATACTTTGTTGTTTGTTTGTATTTACTCTGGTAATTTTGGCAGCACTCCCACAATATGTGCAATAATATATAATATGTTTTTGTAAGGTGTGCTTAACCAAACCCCTATGTTTTATTTGCTGTATTTCTTACAGGGAGATTGACCAAATCCCTTTAGTTAAAGCACACTACTAAAAACCTGCTCAGGTGTGTTCCAGGCAGTGTCATTAAGGCTATATAAAGCCAGGCAGCCTCATTCAATGAGGCATAGAACCACAGATTTGGAATTCTAGATTAGAATCAAAGGATTCAGCCCCGTAAGGTTAAAATTTATAGTGTTAGGACCAGTCTATTTTGGGACACCTTGTAAGTGGTGACTGGCTGAGCAGAATATGGCCATATTGTGTGACTAAGATCCCAATATTATTTAAGAGTATAGAGTTTTAAACAGGCATTTTTTGCAGACTTTATATCAAAATAAGTGTGGTTTCATTTTGGATGTGCGCTAATACTTGTTTGTATTTACTCTGGTCATTTTGGCAGCACTCCCACAATATGTGTATTAATATATAATATGTTTTTGTAAGGTGTGCTTAACCAAACCCCTATGTTTTATTTGCTCTATAGTTTTATATATATATATATATATATATATATATATATATATATATATATATAAAAAAGTGTTGGTTGTTAAGTTTGTTTTTTTTCCCCCCCTTTTTTTTTTTCTCCATTGTTTTCAATGGGGGAATAAGTGAACTCGCACGCAAGGGTTACATTTTTTTCAATGGGGGAATAAGTGAACTCGCACGCATATATAAAAGTGTTGGTTGTTAAGTTTTTCCCCCCCCCCCCCTTTTTTTTTCTCCATTGTTTTCAATGGGGGAATAAGTGAACTCGCACGCAATATTTTAACTTCTGCTTTTTGCGCTCGTTGGGTTAGTGCTCAAATTAAACAGTTTACTTTCAGCTAGTAATATGAGCACAACCCAAAGAGCGCAAAAAGCTTACTTCTAGAAAAATTAACGCAAGAATGTTAATTAGCGCTCCACTTGTAATCTGGCCCAAAGTCTCTAAATTATATTTGAAACACTTGCAGCAAGAAAATTTGATTTTAAACCAACAAAATCTACTAAATAAAGGAAATTAAACCTATGACCTAAAAGTCTTATTTTTGCTGTTTTTTTTTTTTTTTTAATTTAAAAATTTCCGTATCCACCTAACCTAAGATCAGATCTAAATGGGCCTGTAAGCTATTTCTGAGCCCTTTACTCACATCTGACCTCAGACCTCAGATCAGATTCATCTCTGGTCTAAAAGCTATTTTTAGAGGGTATTGCATAGAATATGAGTTAAAGGAACATACAAATGATATTTATGGAGTTTGCAGTTAAAATAGGGTATTTTAATATGTATTTTTGTTTGTTTCTTAAAATATTGTTGTTCCTGTGTTGAAAAATAAACGTTCTCTGTTCCTATGCCCATGGGTGTGTATATGCACTTCCTGCCGTAAATTGTTTTTTCATGAAACCCCCCCAAACATTTTAACATTTAATTATCACTCTTGATTTTTGCCTTTTTTTTTTACTTTTCAACCCAAAATTTATCATTCCTTATTTTCAGATTTGGAGAGGTGACGCACATTTTATTTACTGCTGTGCAAGCTGTGGCAATTGTCATTAAAAAGTAAAGTATAGTATTTTTATTTTCTTGCTGTGATTTATTATTGTAGTTTATGGCAACTATATCCTGCTATGCAGATGTTGAAGGGTTAATAATGTAACCCTTGCTTGTTTAATTTGGTGCAAAATTTCTCATCTGTCCTTATTTACAGATTTGGAGAGGTGACGCACATTTTATGCAAGCTGTGGCAATTGCAATTTGCAGTGAAAAGTAAGTCATTTATCTTTTAACTTAACTATTTTATTTTAACATTATTAACATTTGATTTAAGCATACTTTTTCTTCTTCGTATTAATCCAGTGGCGTAGCGTGGGGGGGCCACAGGGGTGGTTGCCCCGGGCGTATAATTCTGAGGGGCGCAAAACGCTCAGCTCACAGCCTTCCCAGTCCCCACCATCTCAAGACAGTAGACAGTCACAGTCCCACTCCCAGCGGCGCTACAGGGAGACTAAAAAATCTGACAGGCGCCTGCGCCCATCCGTTCTGTCTCTCAAGTGAACTATCAAGACGTGCTGTGTAATGATTTAATTATCATAATTTATCAGTGTAATCCTATCCAACCGTTACCTGCTGCTAGCCTAGCGTTTACGTCACTAGTTAGCACGGTCCACTCCCAGCGTGCATGTCAGGAGGGAGAAAGAAGTCAGAGCAGCAGAGCCAGAGTGGAGTCAGACTGACTAGCACGCTGCGCCCACAACAATAAGGTAAGTAGTGTCAACCGAAATTACTGAACTCATCACCGGGTCCGTATCAGGCCCAGACCACCAGTGCCACTGCCAGCCAGAATTATAATTAAATTATTATAGCCCCTGTTGCTGTTTTTGCCTGGGCCCTGGGGAATGGGGATTGGAAATAGAAACGCGTGCAAAATGCAGCTTAGCCTCTACCGTTACCCAGGTTACGTCCCAGGGCCAGCGAGCCAAGTTCCAAAAGACCAAGAGTCACTCTGAGCCAGCCAGCCAAGTTCCAACTTCCAAAGGACCCAGAGTCTGAGCCAGCCAGCATGCCAGAGTGTGAGAGTGATCTATGCTGCTTTAAAGTGAAAGCTGGTATACATCTTGTATGTTTTACCCAGGTTAAAAATGAATTTGAAATAAAATAACTGGCTTTCACTTTAAAACAGCATAGATCTCTCACACTCTGGCATGCTGGCTTAGATAGATGTATTTTAAAAATAAAATCCCATGTTTAAATATTGAACCAAAAAAAATGTAATTGTTAAGTTCTATAATGTACTTAATGTATATAATAAAGTAATGGCTGCCTGCAACCATATTGAGTCCTAATTTTTAAGGATGAATGTAGAGTTTACAATTCTATATATAGTATATAGTTTTGTTGTTAAAAATAAAGCTTTGTTTGTTTTAAAACAAAAACCTGTCTCCTAAGTTGTTGAGCTGGCTCCTAGATTCAAAGCAAATTTGCCAATCCCTACTGTGCTGGTGGAAGAGACTCAGTCAGTGCTGGGCTCAATTCTTGCCTTGCCCTGGAGGCAATGTAAAATTTAATTATGTTACAGGCCTTAACTCTCACATTTTGTGAAAGTCTATGATTATTTTTAATAACTGCTGTTGAATTGGCAAGCATTGGCTATTTATTTCATTCTCTGAGCCTGTCTGGTGATCAATTTTTCTACATTAAACATTTGTGTTCTAGATTTTTACTAGGTAAGATGGGAGGGTTTTTTATAGAGTTATGGGAATCTTTGCATCCTCCTAGGGGTAGAGAAGATTAATTCCCATGAGTAATGGATCATGGACTCTCACCACCATAAAATAAATAAATTTATCAGGTAAGCATAAATAATGTTTTTATTTTTCGTGTGGGGGGAAAAACAACTTTAATGAATTGAGAACAGGTACTTTTCTGAATGCCAATTGAGCAGTTGTTCACTCTAGTTCTTATTAACCTTGGAATTGTATTGGGAATTGAACAGATTTAGTCAGTCTGTTTCTGAAGGCATGTTTCTCATTACATTTGTATTCCATGCTTTATTCTTATTATTTACTATTCTATTGTAAAGACACATTAAAAATTTGTGTACAGGTACCCAACATTAAAATGATTCTGTACAGAATATCAAAATCCAGAAATTCTCCATATCCAGAATGCCTAATACCTAGGGATGGGTGAATGTTTCTAAACATTCGAATTTTAAAACAAATTTTCCGATATTCGTTCGTTCGAACCAAATTTTGAATGTTTAGTTAACATTCTAACATTCGATTTTCGAATGTTCGTTTTCAAATTTTTCGCTTACATTCGAAAATATTCGTTCTTATTAATAGAATGTTTTATTTTGGATAATATTATATTCGAATTCGAAATCTATATTTCACATTCGAATTCGATATATAATATTCGTATTCTATTCTATTCAAATTCGAATATTATATTAGAATTCGAAAACTATATTTCACATTCGAATTCGAAATATAATATTCTAATTCGATTCTAATCGAATTCGATGAGATATATCATATTCTAATTCGAAATGTTATATTCGAATTCGATTGAATATATTATATACTATTTGTAATGAGATATTCGAATTCGATTTAAATTTCGAAATAGTATTTGCTTTTCTAATGTACTATTCAAATTCGAATTTGTTATAATAATGGTATTATATTATAAATATTTGAAATTTTCGAATTTGATTTTAATTTCGAAATTGTATTTCTTAACTAAAATTGTATTTTTAAATGTAATATTCGAATTCGAATTATTTAATATTCAAATTTAAATATTTAAATCAAGTTATTCCCTCCCATATGTAAATGTTATAAATAGATGTAGCTCTTAACATTTCATTTGAAAGGTTTAGTTTTGGAGAAGGACGTACTGGTTTTGTGGTCGTGTACTCGTGTTGGATTATTTGGATACAATTTTTTTCTATATACTATTATCTATTTGCTCCTGTGGCATCTTTTTTTGGAATTTTGTGTGGACACATTACACAACTGTGGAGGGTGGACTGCACGCCGTGAGAAGACTCGTTTGTTATCTTCATCTTCAATCAATTTCATCAATATTTGTGGAGGTAATATGCGGTCTATTTATTTTTATAGGCAAAATACAGCCCATATTTTCCTGCTGTCTTAACTAGAGCACTGGTGAAATAATCAGTACCTAAGGTGAGGGCCAATTTAGTTAACATGGTTACTGATTATTTTACCTGTGCTCCAGTTAAAGTGATATGAAACAGATTTTTTTTTTTCATGATTCAGATATTTCTTTCACTTTTACCAAGAGAATTGAGAAACATTGATAATAGGAGTAAAATTGAAAGTTTCTTAAAATTGCATGCTCTGCCTCTGTCTGAATCAGCAAACTTTAATTTTGACTAGACAATCCTTTTAAGACGTTATAAAGATAGCTTACTACTAGCCTAGGTTAACTTGAGGACTGCGGTTGAGAAGTACTGATGTTCATCATAGAGATGTTGTAATTGTTGTAATGTAGTGTTGTTTCTTTTTTACTGTGCTGCCTGCTAGTCCTGTGTTGTAGTATGGAATTGGGTATTGGCAATTTGGCAGCCAGTGATGCTGACTAGGTTCTAATTTATATGTATTGTATATATACTCAATTTTATTTGAGATTTTTGAACTCTGATATGTATAATTAGGTACTGTAATGTAAAAAGCTTATTTTAATATATTTATTTTTTTTTAATTGGATTTTTTCATTTTTTTTTAAAAATGGTATGCATTTTTTTGGCTTTGCATTTTGATGAGTTGATAATGCTGTAGTGCTATATTTACCTATGTAGATTGTATTGTATTGTATTTTTTTCTATTTGAAATTCCAAGTTTTAAACAACATTCCAATTTCCTTCTATTAGCTAATTTGCTTCATTCTTTAGATATCTTTTTTGAAGATATAGTAATGCACATGGGTGAACCAATCACACGAAGCATCTATGTGCAGCAACCAATCAGCAGCTACAGATGCTATCTAGATATACTTTTCAGCAAAGGATATCAAGAGAATGAAGCAAATTAGATCATAGAAGTAATTATAAAGTAGTTTAAAATCACATGCTCTTTCTGAATCATGAAAGAAAAAATGTGGGTTTCATGTCCCTTTAATAAAGTTATGATGGTGTTATTTTCAAATGTTATATCTTTTATAGTTATGGAGTTCATTTCGAATTTAAAGCCAATATAGTAGTTATATGAAGTGATAGATGTGTTTAATTTTTTAAATTTCGAATTTCAGTTATTATTGTGTTAATTTCGAATTATTAACTATTAAAGATGTAAAATTCGATTTTTAATTCTAAATGAACTATCTTCTCTATTATTAATTACTAAAGGTGTTAAAATTCGAATTTAAAATCGAAATCAACACATATCACTTTATATGAGTATATGAAGTGATATAGGTCTTGATTTCTAATTAAAATTCGAATTTTAACACAACTATTAACTATATTAGATATGTTAATTTCGAATTTTACATATTTGTTATAGTTATTGTTTTATTTTCGAATTGTATGTATTATTGTATTATTTTCTAATTTAAAACTATAGCAAAGATGTAAAAATCGAAATTTTATTCGAAATTAACACATCTTATCTATTATAGCTACTAGTGCTGTTAAAATTCGATTTTTAATTCGAAACCAACACTTCCATCCCTTAATCTAACTATTAAGTGATAGAGGTGTTGATTTCGAATTAAAAATCGAATTTTAACACAACTATTAACTATAATAGATATGTTCATTTCAAATTCGAATTTTACATATTTGTTATAGTTATGTTTTATTTTCTAATTGTATGTATTGTGTTAATTTCGAATTTAAAACAATAAGGATAGTGTAAAATTCGAATTCGAATTTTAATTCGAAATTAACACATCTTATCTATTATAGTTACTTGTGCTGTTAAAATTCGAATTTTAATTTGAAACCAACACCTCCATCACTTAATCTAACAATTAAATGATAGAGGTGTTGATTTCGAATTAAAATTCGAATTTTAACAACACTATTAACTATAATACATATATTCATTTCGAATTCGAATTTTACATCTTTGTTATAGTTATTGTTTTAGTTTCGAATTGTATGTAACATTATGTTAATTTCGAATTTAAAACTATTGCAAAGATGTAAAATTCGAATTCAAATTTTATTTCGAAATTAGCACATCTTATCTATTATAGTTACATGTACTGTTAATATTTTCGAATTTTAATTCGAAATCAACACTTCCTTTACTTTCTATAACTATTAAATGATAGAAGTGTTGATTTCGAATTAAAATTCAAATTTTAACAGCACTATTAACTATAAAAGATATGTTCATTTCGAATTCAAATTTTACCTATTTATTATACTTATTGTTTTATTTTCGAATTGTATGTAACATTATGTTAATTTCGAATTTCAAACTATTGCAAAGTTGTAAAATTCGAATTCGAATTTTAATTCGAAATTAGCACATCTTATCTATTATAGTTACAAGTACTGTTAATATTCGAATTTTAATTCGAAATCAACTCTTCCTTTACTTTCTAAAACTATTAAATGATAGAAGTATAATAGATATGTTCATTTCGAATTCGAATTTTATATATTTATTATACTTATTGTTTTATTTTCGAATTGTATGTAACATTATTTTAATTTCGAATTTAAAACTATCGCAAAGATGTAAAATTCGAATTTTAATTCTAAATTAGCATAACTTATCTATTATAGTTACAAGTAGTGTTAATATTCGAATTTTAATTCGAAACCAACACCTCCATCACATAGTATAACTATTAAATGATAGAGGTGTTGATTTCGAATTAAAATTCGAATTTTAACAACACTATTAACTATAATACATATGTTCATTTCGAATTCGAATTTTACATCTTTATTATAGTTATTGTTTTATTTTCGAATTGTATGTATCATTATGTTAATTGCGAATTTAAAACAATAGCAAAGATGTAAAATTCGAATTCGAATTTTAATTCTAAATTAGCACATCTTATCTATAATGGTTACTAGTGGTGTTAAAATTCGAATTTTAATTCGAAATTAACACATCTTAGCTATTATAGTTAATACTAGAAGTGTTAAAATTCGAATTTTAACACCATTCCATTACTAACTATAATAGATAAGATGGTTTTATTTCTAATTAAAATTAGAATTCAAATTTTTTATCTTAGTTATCAAAGTCTAAGACAGTTCGTCTCCCATTTGGCTAAATGTTTGAAATGAGACCCCTCCACGCTTGTAATGTATTTATTAAAATTGCATAAGTACACGTACACACGCACACACAGTCATACACACACATTCTCATACACACACACAATCTCATACACACACTCTCATACACACACACTTTCAGACACACTCATACATACATACTCTCATACACACACACTCTTACACACACACACACTCTAATACACAAACACTGATACAACACACACACAGAATCTCATGCACACACATACTCTCGCACACACGCACTCATACACACACAATCCCATACACACACAATCCCATACACACATACTCTCATACACACACTCTCTCATACACACACAATCTCATACACAGACTCATACAACCACACACACACACTCATACACACACACACTCACTCACATACATACACACACACACACTCACGTATACTACACTACAAGTTTTACCAACCATATAGTTCTACTCTGCTTTGTCAATCAAGAACATTCAAAATCACATAGTCAGCAGACTATACAAAAATGTAATACATTTCTATTAACTTTGGTTTGCATACTAGACATATATGTAATGTTATATGTATTATATATATATGTATTATTTGGGTGTATATGTATGTTTTATCCTAAGTTAAATCATTGTTAATTATAGAGTGAGAAGATTTATACAGCAGCAGCAGTAGCAGCAAGAAATAACGACACAGACGTGCAATAGCATTTTGTTACTCATCAAATTTTATTATTCAATAAAATTAAAGCAGTGTCTTCTTTAATTGGAATCTACCAAGATGCCAAAAAAAGTTGCAAGAAGAATGATTTCAGCTTCCAGCAGCAGCAGTCAACAGCAGCAAAAGCAAATGGAGACCAATAATGATGCAGTTGAAGTAGTTAAAGAAAACAAAGTGTCCGGAACCACACGCAGTGGTCGTCAAAGAATGGCAATTCATGCATTTTTGAAGAAAAAAAATCCCCCAATTGGATCTGAACATGCAGAGCAGCAGTGCTTGCAGGAAGCAGCATTAGAAAAATCCACTTCTATTAATGAATTACCCAGAGAACCAGCAGGTGATAATGGAGTTGATCTTGAAATAACTATGGAAACTTCCGGAAGGAATAGCAGCAGCAGTAGCAGCATCTCTGTAGAAAATGAAAATAATTCTGAATTTGAATTTGAAGATTTTATATCTGAAGGATCTGTGTATACTCCAAATCTCGATTGTGATTCTGATGATTCAGATTGTAGTATCATTGAGGAACCAAATCCACCTTGCACCATCACTTCTACGTATCCACTGTTCCAAAAGCATCTCAAACGTGCTATTCCATCCAAAGAGTCACCAATGTTGCAGTCACAGTCAGATAGAATTCATTCTAATGCTGCCAACGGGGCCAAACAAAGAAAAATTCCCACAATTGAACCACTAGATGCTACACCACCACAAGTTGCAACTTGTGAAATAAGAGCAGCTGGCGCTGCTGTAATGGAAATTCCATCATCATCATCCATTATGACTCCCAGGTCACGTAGTAGTGCAGTAGGTGGTAGTGTAGTTTGGAATTTTTATTCTGTCGATAAACTAGATCAAAGTAAAGCAACATGTAAAATATGTAATAAAAAAATAAGTCGAGGAAAAGCAGGAAGTAATTTGGGAACCACTTCCTTGCGGTCTCATATGAATAGTAGACATAAAGTGATATGGGACAGATATTTAAATAAAAATCTTGCTTTATCCACAGAAAGAAATACTAATGTTATGCTACCACCTACTGCCAATGATGATGGCTTTAATAACACCAGTAGAAGTTCATGCAGCAGCAGCAATCAACTTTTATCAAATTTAGTGCCAAGTTCTGGGAGTACAGCAGTGTCTAAGCGACAGAGTACTTTACAAGTTGCTTTTGAGAGTGGTCAAAAATATCCCCCAAACCATGAACGCGTTCGCCAAATTAATTTTAAAGTTGCAAAAATGCTTGCAATCGATATGCTTCCTTTTAAATTTGTTGAAGGTCAAGGCTTTCGGGAATTAATGCAATCAGTGGTTCCCCGTTGGCAAATCCCGAGTCGTCATTATTTTTCACGAAAAGGTGTTCCAGAAATTCATAAAATTGTTTTACAAAATGTTGGCAAACAATTAGAAATGTCAGAGTGTAACAAAGTTCATATTACAACTGACATGTGGACAAGTCCACAGGGTGCAGACTATATGACTGTGACTGCACATTGGGTATCATTTGCCGTAAGTAATGACTCTAATGAGTATGTTTCCTCAAGGCCAATGCGACGCATATCTTATCGTAAGCATGCAACACTGTGCATGAATAGTTTTGAACGAAAGAATCACAATGCAGCTAATATTCTTAATAAGCTGAATGAAGTAATAAATGATTGGTTTTTGCCACGCAGCCTCACGGTTGGTTTTGTGGCTTCAGACAATGGCTCTAACATTGTTTGTGCACTCAAGAATGGACAAATGATACATGTGCCTTGTTTTGCACATATATTAAATTTGGTTGTTAACAAATTTCTTTCAGATTCAACACATATTCATGACATGTTGAATGCTTCCCGAAAGATATGCTCGCATTTCCACCGTTCCTACCATGCCCAAAATTCGTTACTAACATTACAAGAAAATAATAATTTGCCACGCCATCAACTCATAATTGATGTTTCTACGCGATGGAATAGCACGTTTGACATGCTTCAACGCCTTTATGAACAACGAAAGGCAATAATTGAATACCTTATGACTTTAAGAAAAACATTAGATGGAGTCCATTTGACTTCGGCACAGTGGCATCTTATGAGTGATGTGTGCAAGGTTCTTCAGCCGTTTAAAGAGGCAACATTAATGGTAAGTGAACAAGATGCAAGCCTTAGTCAGGTCCTTCCATTAATTTCGCTTCTTGAAACTAGACTGAGTTCCTTGCATCAAGTGCAAGATAACTGTTTATCTGATTCTGCTGAAGATGAGAATGATATAGAGTTGTTTGATCTTGCTCAGCTTGGAAGAAAATTAATTTTGTGTTTGTTGAAAGATCCAAGGATCATCTCCATCAAAAAAAGAGATGAGTACCTTCTTGCTACTCTGTTGGACCCACGTTTTAAAGGTCAGATGTATAATTTTGTTGATGGAAAAGAACATACGGTTGAGAGATGCAAGGGAGTACTCATCTACAAAGTAAAGCAAGAAATTGAAATTAATCAGCGAGCAAACTCAAACAACTCTACAAATCAGTCTAGCAGCAGTTGCACTGGTAGTGGTCGGACTTCTTTCCCAGATTGTAACAGTTCTGAGTCTGACTCAATATCTGACAATTCAGTGTGCGGTGGTAATTCCACTAACTCATTGTGGGGTCTTTTTGGCAAATATGGCATTATGGCTACAGGTCAAGATGCAAGATTACATGAAGACAATCAGTGTTCTGCAGTGCAAATGGTAACTGCATATATGTTGGATAACACTTTTATCGAGCCTCGTTCTGACCCATTGAGTTACTGGAAATCCAAAAAAATATTATGGCCTGAATTGTCACATATTGCCTTTCAATATTTAAGTTGTCCCCCAACGAGTGTTCAGTCAGAGCGTGTGTTTAGTGCTGCTGGTAGTGTTGTGACTGATCATCGAAATAGACTATCTAGTGTAAATGTTGACCGTTTAACATTTCTCAAAATGAATCAACACTGGATACCAGAACAACATCAGTTGGAGGCTATCAGACAAAACACTACCGGCAGCAGTGATACAGACGACGATGATCCCTCAGAACAAAGACCAATTGTGTTTGCGGTGGATACAAATATGTAAACCTCACCAAAAATTTTTTTTTAAAAGGATATAAAATATAAAAATAATTTTTTAAAAATCAAAGTATAAAAGATCATTTTTATTTTTTATGTCCTTTTACTGCTTCCTCAGCTGTCCTACCGCTACCTACTGCTACTGCTGCTGGATTTCGAATCAGATAAACAGTGTCTTGTACTACTAGAATTTAATGTTATATGATATTTAGCATTCATAATCTACAGTTGATGTTGCTAGTGCTGCTGCTATTTCTGCAAATTATAGTATTTATTTGTAAAAAAAAGAACATGAAAAATCTACCATCATCACCTTGTGAATATTTAAAAAAAATGGCGCAAAACAAAGGGTTTCTTTAAAGAAGAGGACTTCTCCTGCTGAATGCTCCACAAGCTCTCTAAGGTAGGAATGTGGTTATAAATCTAATTTAACTTTTAAATTTTTTTTTGTCTACTGTTTTATTTACTTAAATAACCTGTTTTATTTTTTGATATTATACAGGATCCTTTCAGAATTCTAATGCCGGGCCTGGCCCTTATTTGACTGTGTATTTAATAACTGCTGTTGCTGTTGAGAGTTGGTACAATTTTCTCAAAGGAATTTTCCATCTCTGAAAGGTATATAGTTATTAGTATTGCATACCCCTTTAATTCATTGACTTTCTTTTACTAAGTTTTTTATGTTATTTTTGTGTATTGTTAACTTAATTATTCTGTTTTTCTTTTTTATACAGGATCCATTCAGAATTCTAAAGCCGTCTCTTATTTCACTATGTATTTAATAACTGCAGTTGCTGCTGTTGCGAGATGGTACAATTTTCTAAAAGGCATTCTCCATCTCTGAAAGGTATATAGTTATTATTATTGCATACCCCTTTAATACATTGGCTTTCTTTTACATAGGTTTGCATGTGTTATTTTTGTGTACTATTTACTTAATGAATCTGTGTTTTTCTTTATTATACAGGATCCTTTCAGAATACTAAAGCTGGCCCTTATTTGACTGTGTATTTAATAATTGCTGCTTTTGCTGCTGCTGAGAGTTGTTTCATTTTACTAAAAGGCATTTTCCATCTCTGAAAGGTAATAATATAGTTATTACTATTGCATACCCCTTTAATGCATTGGCTTTCTTTTACCTAGGTTTGTATGTTATTTTTGTTTACTCTTTAATTAATGAATTTCTTTAATTTTTTATTTTTTATACAGGATCCTTTCAGAATTCTAAAGCCGACCCTTATTTGACTGTGTATTTAATAATTGCTGCTTTTCCTGCTGCTGAGAGTTGGTACAATTTTATAAAAGGCATTTTCCATCTCTGAAAGGTAATAATTTAGTTATTAGTATTGCACACCCCTTTAATGAATTGTCTTTCTTATACCTAGGTTTGCATGTGTTATTTTTGTCTACTGTTTACTTAATGAAACTCTGTGTTTTTCTTTATTATACAGGATCCTTTCAGAATTCTAAAGCCGACCCTTATTTGACTGTGTATTTAATAATTGCTGCTTTTCCTGCTGCTGAGAGTTGGTACAATTTTATAAAAGGCATTTTCCATCTCTGAAAGGTAATAATTTAGTTATTAGTATTGCACACCCCTTTAATGAATTGTCTTTCTTATACCTAGGTTTGCATGTGTTATTTTTGTCTACTGTTTACTTAATGAAACTCTGTGTTTTTCTTTATTATACAGGATCCTTTCAGAATTCTAAAGCCGACCCTTATTTGACTGTGTATTTAATAATTGCTGCTTTTCCTGCTGCTGAGAGTTGGTACAATTTTATAAAAGGCATTTTCCATCTCTGAAAGGTAATAATTTAGTTATTAGTATTGCACACCCCTTTAATGAATTGTCTTTCTTATACCTAGGTTTGCATGTGTTATTTTTGTCTACTGTTTACTTAATGAAACTCTGTGTTTTTCTTTATTATACAGGATCCTTTCAGAATTCTAAAGCCGACCCTTATTTGACTGTGTATTTAATAATTGCTGCTTTTCCTGCTGCTGAGAGTTGGTACAATTTTATAAAAGGCATTTTCCATCTCTGAAAGGTAATAATTTAGTTATTAGTATTGCACACCCCTTTAATGAATTGTCTTTCTTATACCTAGGTTTGCATGTGTTATTTTTGCCTACTGTTTACTTAATGAAACTCTGTGTTTTTCTTTATTATACAGGATCCTTTCAGAATTCTAAAGCCGACCCTTATTTGACTGTGTATTTAATAATTGCTGCTTTTCCTGCTGCTGAGAGTTGGTACAATTTTATAAAAGGCATTTTCCATCTCTGAAAGGTAATAATTTAGTTATTAGTATTGCACACCCCTTTAATGAATTGTCTTTCTTATACCTAGGTTTGCATGTGTTATTTTTGTGTACTGTTTACTTAATGAAACTCTGTGTTTTTCTTTATTATACAGGATCCTTTCAGAATTCTAAAGCCGACCCTTATTTGACTGTGTATTTAATAATTGCTGCTTTTCCTGCTGCTGAGAGTTGGTACAATTTTATAAAAGGCATTTTCCATCTCTGAAAGGTAATAATTTAGTTATTAGTATTGCACACCCCTTTAATGAATTGTCTTTCTTATACCTAGGTTTGCATGTGTTATTTTTGTCTACTGTTTACTTAATGAAACTCTGTGTTTTTCTTTATTATACAGGATCCTTTCAGAATTCTAAAGCCGACCCTTATTTGACTGTGTATTTAATAATTGCTGCTTTTCCTGCTGCTGAGAGTTGGTACAATTTTATAAAAGGCATTTTCCATCTCTGAAAGGTAATAATTTAGTTATTAGTATTGCACACCCCTTTAATGAATTGTCTTTCTTATACCTAGGTTTGCATGTGTTATTTTTGTCTACTGTTTACTTAATGAAACTCTGTGTTTTTCTTTATTATACAGGATCCTTTCAGAATTCTAAAGCCGACCCTTATTTGACTGTGTATTTAATAATTGCTGCTTTTCCTGCTGCTGAGAGTTGGTACTATTTTATAAAAGGCATTTTCCATCTCTGAAAGGTAATAATTTAGTTATTAGTATTGCACACCCCTTTAATGAATTGTCTTTCTTATACCTAGGTTTGCATGTGTTATTTTTGTCTACTGTTTACTTAATGAAACTCTGTGTTTTTCTTTATTATACAGGATCCTTTCAGAATTCTAAAGCCGACCCTTATTTGACTGTGTATTTAATAATTGCTGCTTTTCCTGCTGCTGAGAGTTGGTACTATTTTATAAAAGGCATTTTCCATCTCTGAAAGGTAATAATTTAGTTATTAGTATTGCACACCCCTTTAATGAATTGTCTTTCTTATACCTAGGTTTGCATGTGTTATTTTTGTCTACTGTTTACTTAATGAAACTCTGTGTTTTTCTTTATTATACAGGATCCTTTCAGAATTCTAAAGCCGACCCTTATTTGACTGTGTATTTAATAATTGCTGCTTTTCCTGCTGCTGAGAGTTGGTACTATTTTATAAAAGGCATTTTCCATCTCTAAAAGGTAATAATATTTTTATTAGTATTGGACACCACCTTTAATGAATTGTCTTTCTTTTACCTAGGTTTGCATGTGTTATTTTTGTGTACTGTTTACTTAATGAAACTCTGTGTTTTTCTTTATTATACAGGATCCTTTCGGAATACTAAAGCCGGCCCACATTTGACTGTTTTTTTTAATAATAACTGCTGCTGCTGCTGAGTGTTGGTACAATTTTCTCAAAAACATTTTCCATCTCTGAAAGGTAATAATATAGTTATTAGTATTGCACACCCTTTTAATGCATTGGCTTTCTTTTACCTAGGTTTGCATGTGTTTTTTTTTGTGTACTGTTTACTTAATGACACTCTGTGTTTTTCTTTATTATACAGGATCCTTTCAGAATTCTAAATCCGGCCCTTATTTGACTGTGTATTTAATAATTGCTGCTTTTGCTGCTGCTGAGAGTTGGTACAATTTTATAAAAGGCATTTTCCATCACTGAAAGGTAATAATATAGTTATTAGTATTGTACACCCCTTAAATGCAGTTGCTTTGTTTTAGATAGGTTTGCATGTGTTATTTGTACTGTTTACTTAATGAATCTCTGTTTTTCTTTATTATACAGGTTCCTTTCTGATTTATAAGTCTGTGCTTTGTTTGTCTGTGTATTTAAAAAATTGAGGAGCACTGACTACAAGTGCTTCGTTTCTGTACTACTGGAGTTTTCGTTTCTGTACTGCTGGAGTTGTGCTGAGAACAGGATCCTTTCTGATTTCTAAGTCTGGCCTTTGTTTGTCTGTGTATTTACAAAATTAAGGAGCACCAACTAGTCTACAAATGCTTCATTTCTGTACTGCTGGAGTTGTGCTAGAAACGGGAAGATACTTTCAGAAATCTGGCCTTTGTTTGACTGTTTATTTACAAATTTAAGAGCAACAATTACAAATGCTTTGTTTATGGACTACAAATTAATCTACAGACTGCTGATGGAACTGAGCTGAAAACAAATCAGTTTCTGTATTTTTCGAAAAATGCTGCTTACTGCTGCTGCTGACAATATTCTTCCATCTCTATATAAAAATAATTATTCATGCCAATTATTGGTGTTGTGGGGAGGATTGTGGAGAATTTTTTCAAGTGTTTATTGATTATTAAAAATAAAATAATATATAAATACTAAGACCAGTTGTATATCTTTATTTTCTCTATTATTTCAGTTATGATAACTATGAGGGTCATATAAATAAATCAAATAGCTAACACAAATAAAAACACTTATTTTATTCGAAAAAATAAGACAATAAAGAATAAACTTTTTTGATGAAACAACTTTATTGTTGAAAAAAAAATTAAGATGTATATTATTATTGCTATTAAAGTATTGTTCAAAATTTATAATTCACAACTCGAAATTTGATAGTGTTAAAGGGACACTGAACACAAATTTTTTCTTTCGTGATTCAATTTCTGATTTGTCTTTGTTCTCTTGCTATCTTTTATTGGAAAATAAAGTATCTAAACTTTTTTTTGGTTCATACCTGTGGACAGCACTTTTCAATTGGTTGATGAATTTGTCCACCAATCGGCAAGAACAACCCAGGTTGTTCACCAAAAATTAGCCGGCATCTAAACTTACATTGTTGTAATTTAAAATAAACATACCAAGAAAATGAAGAACATTTGATAATAGAAGTAAATTAGAAAGTAGCTTAAAATTGTATGCTCTATCTGAATCACAAAAGAAAAAAATTTGGTTCAGTGTCCCTTTAAGGTAATTGTATTTATTCATGGGCAACAGTGTTCTTCTAACACCAACATGCAATGTGCATTGGCGTATTTAGATTTTGTGCAGCCCTAGGCACTCAAAATTCTGCTGAGCCCCCCCCCCCCCCCCCCCCCCAAGGTCTTAGGCATTTTTTGGAATTTTTTTTTTTATTTGGAATAGTATTTCCAAAGTAAACGTCCACCAGAGCTTGCAAAACACTTGCACAGAGAGTGACCTACATAATCACAGACACATACAAAGTTATGCACATAGACACTGTCACACATGCGCACGTGCACACACACACACATATATATAAATATATACACTCACACATACAAATACACAACTATTACTACAATATATGTAGAAAAACTCAGATTCAATACTTTGCAAGCACAATGCTGAGTGTTGGAAATGCAAGAAAACTAAATGTAATAGCTATTGGAATAAAAGAAAGGTTCAGAGTTACCTCTCTTATTATACTCCCTTGATTTTAAGTTTCGTAAACTAAGTCTCTCATTAGATACCTGTATAATACTTCTAAAATAACTCTATGAAATATAGCCACAACAAATCTACTGCACCGCTCACATATATGCTGCCCTAGGCAAGGGCCTTGTTTGCCAAGGCCAAAATATACACCCCTGCCTCAATAGTAACCTACCTAATCAACTACAGTAATTTAATAGAGGGGGGTTATGAATGAAATAAGACTGTTTCGCCCTATCTTGGGGCTCGTCAGTATGGCGTAGGTTAATTATTTCACTCAATGTGTAATTTGAGTGATTAACATCACCAGCCATAGACAGCCTGTTTGGCCCATATGAGCCTCCTCCAATTAAATATTACTAAGTATCAATGTTTAAAATGTAAAAAAAAAATATTTATGATAAATACATGTGAAATATAAAAAGGACATTACAAAAGAAAGGTTTCATGTCCCTTTAAATGGTTGGTTATAGAGGAAGGTTAGTATAGTAACCGATTAAAAAATACCACCTATGGTAGATTATTTCACATGTGATCCTCTATCAATGATCATCATATCATAAGATTCTGAAGTTTTAAGGAATAAATGAGGAATTGAGTATTTTAATTTTAAATATAGATATAAAATCTCAAAAAGATGAAATGCTTGAGTTGAGTTGAACATCAACCATACAAAAAATAAAATTTTGGAAAATGAATGAGGCACAAAGATGGCGAAACGGGCTGCCTATGGTTGATGTATTTTTATATCTCAACACATTTCACCTTTTTTAATATTATAATAGACTAAAAAACATTACTTTCGGATCTTTTTTTTTTTTTCTTTTTCAAAGTTAGAAAATGTATTTTTTTTGTGGTCACTAATTTCTATACAAGGTATAGATTTTCTTAATCTTACAATAAAATTTAGTTTGACACAAGAGCTGTGGGTGAGACAGAGACTAAAGTCAAGCGTGACTGATTTGATTATCTTCAATGAACAAAAATTTGTCAATAAAATTATCAATAGTTGTTTTGTTTTACTTTAGAGATAATATGTCTAAATATTTCTTGTCTACAAGAAAAAAAAGGAACCAACTTGTAACTGCTTCATCTCTGTGCTGTGTGACTGTCTGAGAATGAACAATTTTGAACATTTATTAAATATTTCACTCAGTAAATGTGTATTTGTGCACTGCAGTGTTTATCCACTGGTTTTGTGTAATATTTCTTTTTTTGATTAGCTCATCTTTTTATATATTCTGTTAATCTTAAAGATGATCAATAACTAAGTCAATTAGCAAGACTCAGGCTGAGTATTTGTGATGTGCACTGCACATTTAGATGCAATCTTCAATGTTAAAATTGAACTTGCACAATCCTTAAAACAATTAATTAATTTATTATTAGCTGTTTTTAAATAGCATGTGATGTCCCTTTAAGAGGTCCGCTATTACAGACCATAATCAATTGCAAAGTATTCTTCTCAGATTCCTAAAAAGGATAACTGGAAGGAAGCAAATTTACAGGGGAATTAAAAATCCATTCCATTCTCGGCATGTTTCAAAAGTAAACTACCATGGTGGCATGGATGGCACAATACCATATGCATTTTAAGAGAGAGGCTTTTAAAAAGGTGTGTCAAGCATTAAAAAGATAATGTCAAAATTAAACTTCAAATTGTTGATTAGATAAAGATTTGAAAATTTTTCAACATTAATTTCTTTTTAAATATACAATTGTACACCTTTTGTTTTAAATTATTGGGGGTGAAATGTTTGGCCTAAATCATGCCATCCTTGGTGTTAGAAAAACTTCCAAGTTAGCAAGGTGATCATGTGATTCATTTTAAATTAATAATGTACCTAGTACTTACCGTACCAAACCACAAAAAAAAGATATAAAAGCCTTCAATTTCATATGCATAATGAGTGACGCCCAACTACAGAGCGCAGCAATTTTCAATAAGTTTCCGATTAAATTCTATTTAGGAAATGTACAACAAATATTGCTTGATAATCTATGTTGAAAACAAGATACCTAGGTAGAGGCAAGGCATTCTGGGCCCCTAAATGGCAGGAAATAGTGCAGACTGCAGACATCCAGTGCTGTTTCAATTCATTCTTGCAAGACTGCTGCCATTTAGTGATCAAGAGACGTGCACACTCCTGAGCTTTTATTCATACTTAATTTCAACAAAGATACCCAGAGAAAACAATGTCAGTACAGTAGAAGTAACTAGAGAACTTAAAACTTTTGCTCTGTCTGAACAGTGACAAATTTAGGGTTAAATAATAAATATACCATTCCCTGCAAAGAAATTGTCAAGGCAAACTGCTTTAACTAACACATAAAAGGGATTGGTTTTGATTTATTTGTTTTTGTTTAGTTTTTTTGTGTATGTGTGTGTATGAGACAGAGTGTGTGCGTGTAAAGTAGAGAAAAGACAACAGAGTTTAGAATAAGAGATATAATTAAACACATAAAAATTCATGAGGACAATGTGAGACGCCCTTTAATGAGTGCAGCAATTTAAAATAGGTTTCCCATTTAATGTACTTTTATTTAGGAAATGTACATAAAATATTGCTTGATAATCTTTTTCTGAAAAGTAAAACTAGATACCTAGGTAGCAGGGACGTGCAGTCAGGGGCACTGGCCATATGCGGTCAAAACTGAATGAATACAAACAATTAATATTTCTAAATAACAAATACATATATTTTATTCACTTGTTAAGTTATGGAGAGAGGCAGTGAGTGAGCACTACAGGTCTGCTTAGATCCATTGCTCACCATGACTAGTATTTCCTATGAGCCGCGAGCACCAGCGTCCAGCACCACCCACAGAGTTGTTGCAGCTCAGAGCAGACAAGAATAAACCCAATCTGAGGCAGCTCCCATAGTGTGTATAAAATATGTGTCAGAGTGTGTTGGTAGTGTACGTGTGTGTGTATATATATATATATATATATATATATATATATATATATATATATTTATATTGAAAGTAATGCATTCATTTTGCAAACTGCAAGTCACATAAAATTAATATGATAAGTGATAGAATAAATTAAAAGTAGCGCTACAATAGCTTTAAGTATTAAAAACTATGGGTAAAAGTAATAACAAAATTTGATGATAATAAGTAATAATTATAAAATTCTTACACAATCAATATAAAGTAATGTGTGATGATAATATACAAATAAACCACAATAGGAGAATTAGCTAGAAAAACATAGATTGATTTAATATAAAAAGATGATAAACGAATAACACTTGATAAAAGGAAGCAGAAAAAAAATTAAGCATATAAAAAATATTTTTGGTAGATTTAGCTTTTTTAATAATGCATGGACAAACAAAATAAAATAAGACAATCAAATGAAAGAATGTCTACATCAAACCAACTTAATGAATTTGGTTGCAAAATTCATATATAAAAGAGAGAGAGCCCAGAATTTAAAAAGTCTTGATCGACATAAAATGATTACTTTCTTAAAATAATTAATCCAATGGATCATTATAGAGAATTACCTTTTTTTAAAAAAAAAAAAAGCATGTCAAATAGGTAGGCGTTTTGGTATCTTTAGCTGTACCTATAGTTAAAGCTAATAGTCTTTTAGCGTCCCAAAAATGTAGTTTCAATTTATCACTTAAAAGTTGTTTTGTATCTTAGCTGTACCTATAGTTAAAGGTAATAGTCTTTTTGCGGTCACAATTTGTAGTTTCAATTTATTTCTTAAAAGTTATGATTAGTAGTTCAGTAAAAATAGTAGTGGACAGCCACTATTAAAACTTTCAGAGTCCCGCTGTGAAATGTTAGGAGCACAGTTTAGTACACACAGATCTTACTTGTCAGATTCATACATTAGGTGGATATATACCTGGCATGCTGTGCATGCAATCTCACCCTTCAGCGTCCACAATCTGAGATCTGGCAGGCTTCTGATGTCGGTGCTCGGTAATGATTGTAGATGATTGTTGGACCCAGTTTTTTTCAGACTTGCGCAAGTCACCGTGGTAAACCGGTGTTTCTTTATACCATAGGTGGATATATACGTGGCCTGCTGTGCAGGTAATCTCACTAGACATGTGCGGTTCGTTTCGGATTAATTCGGAAATTCGGTAAATTCGGTAAATTCAGAGATTCGGATCGATTCGGATTTCCGAATTAAAATACTTCCGAATCTACCGAATGAATCCGAAATAGCTGCCGTATCTCAGAATAAATCCGAATTAGCTCGTTAAAATTCGGCATTTCCCCATAGGAAACAATGGGAGTTTCGGCTGAACACCGCAGCCCCATTGTTTCCTATGGGGAAACACTAAGTCTGCACCTAACACCCTAACATGTACCCCGAGTCTCTAAACACCCCTAATCTGACACTTATTAACCCCTAATCTGCCGCCCCCGCTATCGCTGACACCTGCATTATTTTATTAACCCCTAATCTGCCGACCGAATATCGCCGCCACCTACATTATAACTATTAACCCCTAATCTGCTGTCCCTAACACCGCCGACCCCTACATTATAGTTATTAACCCCTAATCTGCCCCCCCCCCAACGTCGCCGCAATCTAACTACAAGTATTAACCCCTAATCTGCCGACCCGATATCGCCGCCGCCTACATTATAGCTATTAACCCCTAATCTGCTGTCCCTAACACCGCCGACCCCTACATTATAGTTATTAACCCCTAATCTGCCTCCCCCAACGTCGCCGCAATCTAACTACAAGTATTAACCCCTAATCTGCCGACCCGATATCGCCGCCGCCTACATTATAGCTATTAACCCCTAATCTGCTGTCCCTAACACCGCCGACCCCTACATTATAGTTATTAACCCCTAATCTGCCCCCCCAACGTCGCCGCAATCTAACTACAAGTATTAACCCCTAATCTGCCGACACGATATCGCCGCCGCCTACAATATAGCTATTAACCCCTAATCTGCTGTCCCTAACACCGCCGACCCCTACATTATAGTTATTAACCCCTAATCTGCCTCCCCCAACGTCGCCGCAATCTAACTACAAGTATTAACCCCTAATCTGCCGACCGCAAATCGCCGCAACTATAATAAATGTATTAACCCCTAAACCGCCGCACTCCCGCCTCGCAAACACTATAATACATTTTATTAACCCCTAATCTGCCCTCCCTAACATCGCCGCCACCTACCTACAATTATTAACCCCTAACCTCACGCCCGCACCGTTGCCGCTACTATAATAAGGTTATTAACCCCTAAACCTAAGTCTAACCCTAACACTAACACCCCCTAACTTAAATATAATTTAAATAAAACGAAATAAGTTTACTATAGTTAAATAAATGAATCCTATTTAAAACTAAACACTTACCTGTAAAATAAACCCTAAGATAGCTGCAATATAACTAATAGTTACATTGTAGCTATTTTAGGATTTATATTTATTTTACAGGCAACTTTGTATTTATTTTAACTAGGTACAATAGTTATTAAATAGTTAATAACTATTTAATAACTACCTAGCTAAAATAAATACAAATTTACCTGTAAAATAAATCCTAACCTAAGTTACAATTACACCTAACACTACACTATCATTAATCAGATTAGAATCCAATCGGATTGAACTTGAATCTGATTGGCTGATTGAATCAGCCAATCAGATTTTTCCTACCTTAATTCCGATTGGCTGATAGAATCCTATCAGCCAATCGGAATTCAAGGGACGCCATCTTGGATGACGTCACTTAAAGGTACAGTCACCTAGTCGTCGGATCAAGAAAGAAGAGGATGCTCTGCGTGGGATGTCTTCAGGATGCTGCCGCTCCGCTCCCGATGGATGAACAGAGAAGATGCCGCCTGGATCAAGACTTCTGATGGATGGAAGACCTCTTCTTGCCCCGCTTGGATGAAGACTTCTGCCGGTCTGGATGTCCTCTTCTGCCCGATCGGATGAAGACTTCGGCCCGCTGGGTGAAGACACGGTAGAGAGATCTTCAGGGGGGTAGTGTTAGGTTTATTTAAGGGGGGTTTGGGTTAGAGTAGGGGTATGTGGGTGGTGGGTTGTAATGTGGGGGGGGGTATTGTGTTTTTTTTTACAGGCAAAAGAGCTGTTTTCTTTGGGGCATGCCCCGCAAAAGGTCCTGTTCAGGGCTGGTAAGGTAATAGAGCTGATTACTTTTGTAATTTAGTATAGGGTAGGGCATTTTTTTATTTTGGGGGGCTTTGTTATTTTATTAGGGGGCTTAGATTAGGTGTAATTAGTTTAAAATTCTTGTAATTTTTTTTATTTTTTGTAATTTAGTGTTTGTTTTTTTTGTACTTTAGTTTAGTTTATTTCATTGTATTTAATTGTAGGTACTTGTAGTTAATTTATTTAACGATAGTGTAGTGTTAGGTTTAATAGTAACTTAGGTTAGGATTTATTTTACAGGTAATTTTGTAATTATTTTAACTAGGTAGCTATTAAACAGTAAATATCTATTTAATAGCTATTGTACCTAGTTAAAATAAATACAAAGTTGCCTGTAAAATAAATATAAATGCTAAAATAGCTACAATGTAACTATTAGTTATATTGTAGCTATATTAGAGTTTATTTTACAGGTAAGTATTTAGTTTTATATAGGATTAATTTATTTAGTTAATTTAATGACAGTGTAGTGTTAGGTGTAATTGTAACTTAGGTTAGGGTTTATTTTACAGGTAAATTTGTATTTATTTTAGCTAGGTAGTTATTAAATAGTTATTAACTATTTAATAGCTATTGTACCTAGTTAAAATAAATACAAAGTTTCCTGTAAAATAAATATAAATCCTAAAATAGCTACAATGTAACTATTAGTTATATTGTAGCTATATTAATAGCTAGTAGGGGGCTTAGATTAGGTGTAATTAGTTTAAAATTATTGTAATATTTTATTATTCTTGCTAATTTAGTGTTTGTTTATTTTTTTGTACTTTTCTGATGGATGGAAGACCTCTTCTTGCCCCGCTTGGATGAAGACTTCTGCTGGTCTGGATGTCCTCTTCTGCCCCATTGGATGAAGACTTCGGCCCGGCTGGGTGAACACGACTCAAGGTAGGGAGATCTTCAGGGGGGTAGTGTTAGGTTTATTTAAGGGGGGTTTGGGTTAGAGTAGGGGTATGTGGGTGGTGGGTTGTAATGTGGGGGGGGGGTATTGTGTTTTTTTTTAACAGGCAAAAGAGCTGTTTTCTTTGGGGCATGCCCCGCAAAAGGCCCTGTTCAGGGCTGGTAAGGTAATAGAGCTGTTAACTTTTGTAATTTAGTATAGGGTAGGGCATTTTTTTTTATTTTGGGGGGCTTTGTTATTTTATTAGGGGGCTTAGATTAGGTGTAATTAGTTTAAAATTCTTGTAATATTTTTTTATTTTTTGTAATTTAGTGGGGGGGTTTTTGTACTTTAGTTTAGTTTTTTTAATTGTATTTAATTGTAGGTACTTGTAGTTAATTTATTTAATGATAGTGTAGTGTTAGGTTTAATTGTAACTTAGGTTAGGATTTATTTTACAGGTAATTTTGTAATTATTTTAACTAGGTAGCTATTAAATAGTCAATATCTATTTAATAGCTATTGAACCTAGTTAAAATAAATACAAAGTTGCCTGTACAATAAATATAAATGCTAAAATAGCTACAATGTAACTATTAGTTATATTGCAGCTATATTAGGGTTTATTTTACAGGTAAGTCTTTAGTTTTATATAGGATTCATTTATTTAGTTAATTTAATGATAGTGTAGTGTTAGGTGTAATTGTAACTTAGGTGATGATTTATTTTACAGGTAAATTTGTATTTATTTTAGCTAGGTAGTTATTAAATAGTTATTAACTATTTAATAACTATTGTACCTAGTTAAAATAAATACAAAGTTGCCTGTAAAATAAATATAAATCCTAAAATAGCTACAATGTAACTATTAGTTATATTGAAGCTATATTAATAGCTAGTAGGGGGCTTAGATTAGGTGTAATTAGTTTAAAATTATTGTAATATTTTATTATTTTTGGTAATTTAGTGTTTGTTTGTATTTTGGTACTTGTATGATGGATGGAAGACCTCTTCTTGCCCCGCTTGGATGAAGACTTCTGCCGGTCTGGATGTCCTCTTCTGCCCCATCGGATGAAGACTTCAGCCCGGCTGGGTGAACACGACTCAAGGTAGGGAGATCTTCAGGGGGGTAGTGTTAGGTTTATTTAAGGGGGTTTGGGTTAGAGTAGGGGTATGTGGGTGGTGGGTTGTAATGTGGGGGGGGGGAGATTGTGTTTTTTTTTTACAGGCAAAAGAGCTGTTTTCTTTGGGGCATGCCCCGCAAAGGGCCCTGTTCAGGGCTGGTAAGGTAATAGAGCTGTTAACTTTTGTAATTTAGTATAGGGTAGGACATTTTTTTATTTTGGGGGGCTTTGTTATTTTATTAGGGGGCTTAGATTAGGTGTAATTAGTTTAAAATTCTTGTAATATTTTTTTATTTTTTGTAATTTAGTGTTTTTTTTTTTTTGTAATTTAGTGGGGGGTTTTTGTACTTTAGTTTATTTAATTGTAGATAATTGTAGGTACTTGTAGTTAATTTATTTAATGACAGTGTAGTGTTAGGTTTAATTGTAACTTAGGTTAGGATTTATTTTACAGGTAATTTTGTAATTATTTTAACTAGGTAGCTATTAATTAGTCAATAACTATTTAATAGCTTTTGTACCTAGTTAAAATAAATACAAAGTTACCTGTAAAATAAAAATAAATCCTAAAATAGCTACAATGTAACTATTAGTTATATTGCAGCTATATTAGGGTTTATTTTACAGGTAAGTATTTTGTTTTAAATATGATTCATTTATTTAGTTAATTTAATGATAGTGTAGTGTTAGGTGTAATTGTAACTTAGGTTAGGATTTATTTTACAGGTAAATTTGTAATTATTTTAACTAGGTAGCTATTAAACAGTAAATATCTATTTAATAGCTATTGTACCTAGTTAAAATAAATACAAAGTTGCCTGTAAAATAAAAATAAATCCTAAAATAGCTACAATGTAACTATTAGTTATATTGTAGCTATATTAGAGTTTATTTTACAGGTAAGTATTTAGTTTTATATAGGATTCATTTATTTAACTATAGTAAACGTATTTCGTTTTATTTAAATTATATTTAAGTTAGGGGGTGTTAGTGTTAGGGTTAGACTTAGGTTTAGGGGTTAATAACCTTATTATAGTAGCGGCGACGTTGGGGGCGGGAGATTAGGGGTTAATAATTGTAGGTAGGTGGCGGCGATGTTAGGGAGGGCAGATTAGGGGTTAATAAAATGTATTATAGTGTTTGCGAGGCGGGAGTGCGGCGGTTTAGGGGTTAATACATTTATTATAGTGGCGGCGATTTGCGGTCGGCAGATTAGGGGTTAATACTTGTAGTTAGATTGCGGGGACGTTGGGGGGGCAGATTAGGGGTTAATAACTATAATGTAGGGGTCGGCGGTGTTAGGGACAGCAGATTAGGGGTTAATAGCTATAATGTAGGCGGCGGCGATATCGGGTCGGCAGATTAGGGGTTAATACTTGTAGTTAGATTGCGGCGACGTTGGGGGAGGCAGATTAGGGGTTAATAACTATAATGTAGGGGTCGGCGGTGTTAGGGACAGCAGATTAGGGGTTAATAGCTATAATGTAGGTTGCGGCGATATCCGATCGGCAGATTAGGGGTTAAATAATGTTATTATAGGGTTTGCGATGTGGGGGGGCCTCGGTTTAGTGATTCATAGGTAGTTTATGGGTGTTAGTGACTTAGTGTACTAAATGGGTGTTAGTGTACTAAAAACATACCGAATTTCGGAACGGAATAGAACCGAATTCAGCCGAATCAGAATAAATCCGAAACGAATTTATTCGGATCCGAATAAATCCGAAACGAATTTATTCAAATTTTGCCGAATCCGATTCGATCCGAAACGAAATTTGAAAAGTCCGAATCGATCCGAACCGAAAACGAACCAAATTTTTTAGCCATGCACATGTCTAAATCTCACCCTTTAGAGTCCACAATATGATATCTTGCAGGCTTATGATGTCGGTGCTCGGTAATGATTGTAGATGATTGTTTGTCCCAGTTCTTTTCAGACTTGCGCAAGTCACCGTGGTAAACCGGTGTTTCTTTTCTCAGTGGTTTTCCTGCTCTTATTACTTAAATGTACGCAGGAAGCAGTAGACAGTTTGCAAACTTCCCAGTTTGGTTCGGGATCTTTATTTGATATAAGGAAACAAATCCTGGGTACAGCTTTTCAAAATACACAGCTTTCTAAGCGTTTCACCCGATTTCAGGTCTTTTTAAAAAAAAAATGTTATAAGTAAATTTTCTATACTGATCCATTGTATTATTTTTTTTCAGAAAGGATTCATTTTATGTCAATTAAGAATATTTATAATATGTGCTCTCTCTCTTTTATATATGAATTGTTCAGTTCAACAAAATTCATTAGGATGGTTTGATGTATTGTATAGATTGTTTATTTTGATTGTCCATGCATTATTGAAAAAGCAAAATCTACAGAAAATGTTTTCTATATGCTTAAATTTCTTGCTGCTTCCTGTTATCAAGTGTTATTCGTTTATCATCTTATTATATTAAATCAATCTATGTTTTTGTTGCTATTTCTCCTATTGTGGTTTATTTGTATATTATCATCACACATTACTTTATATTGAGTGTGTAAGAATTTTATACTTATCACTTCTTATCATCAAATCTTGTAATTACTTTTAACCATAGTTTTTAATACTTAAAGCTATTGTAGTGCCACTTTTAATTTATTCTATCACTTATCACATTTTTTATAAGCAGGAGGAGGTTATCATAAAAGAGGCCTAAGTATTTGAAGTCCAGCGCTGAAAACTTAACACACATAGAATTAATATCAAACAGCTGAAGCTGACAACTGACAATTATCCATGTAACAACAACCAGTTTCATCATTGATAACATAACAGTGCAAGGAGTTGTATTGTAACTTTATAACATATCCATGAAAGCAGAAATGTATACACCATTACAAGCACAAAACCATTACTTTAATATTTCATAACAGCTTATTATTTACTGCATGCATAACCATTATTCTTGGTTTTTCAAAAGATACTTCAGAAGAACAACAATATGAAAAGAAAGTTCATATCAATAATTGTGCCTTATACATAACATTTGAAGCCATATTAATGAAGAGTCCATGTCCATATAATGCTAACTGTCTATCACAGCAAATACCCTGGGGGGACCGTTAAGCTCCGACTCCGAGTCCGTCTAGCAAATCGAATCACTCGATTGGTATTGTGAGATAACTATTGGAATTTGTAAATTTCTCCTATATATGTGGTTAAAAAGGAATGAAGGGGCGCCCTAGACGAGAGTCAAACAGCTCACAACAAATACCGAGGGGGACCGGTGAGCTCTGAGTCGCTCCAGTATATCGAATCACACGATTGGTATTGTGACGTGAGATGGAATTTGCAAATTTCTCCTATATCTGTGGTTAAAACAGAATGAAGGGGCGCCCTAGATGAGAGTCAAACAACTCACAGCAAATGCTGAGGTGGACTGGTAAGCTCCGAGTTGCTCCAGCATATCGAATCACGCGATTGGTATTGTGACGTGAGATAACTTATGGAATTTACAAATTACTCCTATATCTGTGGTTTGCTTAGGAGCATAAATTTTTGACAAAGTTATGGCTTTAATGTTATTTATAAGGTATCATTATTGATATGAACTATCTTTCCATATTGTTGTGCTGAAGTATATTTGAAAAAAAACAGAATAATGGTTAATGCATGCAGTAAATAATAAGCTGTTATGAAATATTAAAGTAATGGTTTTTTTGCTTGTAATGGTGTTTAAATTTCTGCTTTCAATGATATTTTATAAAAATACAACTCTGTACACCCTTAAGGAATGATGAAACTACTTGTTACTTGTTATATGAATAACATCACTTGTCCACTTAAGCTATTTGCTATTTTAACTCTATATTACAATTATAGTGTATATTAGTGTATGAGTGTGTATGTTTGGACATATCATAAATGTTGATGATGAGATAGTTACAAAATAAAAGTTTCATTGTATACAGGCCTGTGAAAATAGTTTACTTACAATGCAAACAAAAAATTAAAACAATATCTAGGATAAAAATGAATGTCATCCAGCCTTGTACACATATTAACTGCCAGGCTGTATACCAGCACAGCCCATACTCTAGCTGTAAGTGCTCATACGCCTCAAACCCATATCACTTTGCTCTGTGTACCATTTGTGTTGATAAGTATAAATATTGGAACTACATTTGCATATATTTAACAACTATTTAATTATTTTCTTACCTGTATGCGATTGCGTGTGTTGTAAAGAATGCTAATTGTCATGTAATTTAATCGTAACTTTAAAGGGACAGTAAAATACAAAAGAAAATTTACATGATTGAAATAGGGCATGTAAATTTTAAACAACTTACAAATTTAGTTTTTTAAAAAAATTTGATTTGTTCTCTTGGTATACTTGAAAGCTAAACCTAGGAGGTTCATAATCATATACAGCAATTACTAATTTCTTAGACCTTGAAGACAGCCTCGAATCTGAATGCATTTTGACCGTTTTTCAACACTAGAGGGCATTAGTTCATGTATTTCGTAAAGATAACATTGAGCTCACGCATGTGAATTTACCTAGGAGTGAGCACTGAATGGCTAAAATGTTAGTCGATCAAAGTGACTGAAATAACAGGGAAGTTTGCATAGGCTTACATACAAGGTAATTACAGAGCTAATACGTCTATTATTATTATAGCTGTTTTGGTTTATACAAAACTGACGAATGGGTAATAAAGCAAAGGGATTATCTATCTTTTTAAACAACAAAAAATCTGGTGTTGACTGTCCCTTTAAGCTAACTCTATTGGGTTTATATATATGTGTCTTGTGCGTTTTATAGCCGTTGGCAGTGCCCTACAACAACCACCAGGCTCTGACCTCAGTCACCGTCTACTGCACGTCACTGCTAGGTAGAGGCAAGGCATTCTGGAACCCTAAATGGCAGGAGATAATGAAGACATCTAGTGCTCTTTCAAATCATTCATGCAAAACTGCTGGCATTTAGTGTTGATCAAGAGACGTGCACACTCCTGAAATTTGGTACCTGCTTATTTTCTTAAAAAATAATACCCAGAGAAGACAATACATGTTGTCACTTGTCAGTACAGTAGAAGTGAATTGGGAACTTAACCATATGCTCTTTCACAGGCTAATTTCTTAGACCTTGAGAGCCGCCTCTATTCTGAATGCATTTTTACATTTTTTCACCAATATAGGGTGTTAGTTCATGTGTGTCAAATAGATAACACTGTGCTCAGACACTTTAAGTTAGCTATGAGCCAGCACTGATTGGATGAAATGCAAGTCTATCAAAATAACTGAGATAAGGGGGCAGTCTGCAGAGCCTTAAATTAAAGGAAATCACAGAGGTTAAAAGTGTATTAATATAACCGCAATGGTTATGCAAAACTAGGGAATGTGTAATAATAAAGGGATTATCTATCTTTTTATACAACAAACATTCTGGTTTTGAATGTGCCTTTAACAAAAAAAAAGGATTTGATTTTTTATTATATTTTTGTTGAAGGTTTTTTTTCATTAGAAAGAGTAGAGGAGAATAGAGAGTTTAGAATAAGAAAGAGATACAAACCGAAAATGTAATGTGGACAATGAAAGACGACCCCTACATAGCGCAGCAATTTTAAAGGGACAGTCTAGTACAAAATAAACTTGCATGATTCAGATAGGGCATGTCACTTGAAACAATTTTCATATCTACTTTTATCACCAATTTTACTTTGTTCTATTGGTATTATTATTTGAAAGGTAAACCTAGCAGCAGGTTTATATACTAATTTCTTAGACCTGGAGAGCCGCCTCTATTCTGAATGCATTTTTATATTTTTTCACCAATAAAGGGTGTTATTTCATGTGTGTCAAATAGATAACACTCTGCTCAGACACTTTAAATTAACTATGAGCCAGCACTGATT
This sequence comes from Bombina bombina, assembly GCF_027579735.1. NCBI lineage: Eukaryota > Metazoa > Chordata > Amphibia > Anura > Bombinatoridae > Bombina > Bombina bombina. Next base: position 886,267,819 of record NC_069504.1, read on the forward strand.
GGATGAAATGCAAGTCTGTCTAAAGAACTGAGATAAGGGGGCAGTCTGCAGAGGCTTAAATAAAAGGCAATCACAGAGGTAAAAAGTGTATTAACATAACAACATTGGTTATGCAAAACTAGGGACTGGGTGTGTAATAAAGGGATTATCTATCTTTGAAAAAAATAACAATTCTGATGTATACTGTGACTTTAAATAAGTTTACCATTTTATTCTATTTAGGAAATGTATCACAAATATCGCTTGATATTATTTGTTGAAAACAAGATAGCTAGGTAGAGGCAAGGCATTCTGAACCCCTAAATGGAAAGAAATGGTGCAGAAATCTAGTGCTCTTTCTAATCACTCTTGCAAAACTGCTGCCATTTAGGGATCAAGAGACGTGCACACTCCTGAGCTTTTGTTCCTGCTTGATTTTAACAAAGATACCAAGAGAAAACAATATCTGTACAGTAGAAGTAAATAAAGAACTGAAAATGTATGCTGTCTGAACAGTGACAAATTTAGTTTTAAATATCCCTTTAAAAATAAAAAGGGAAAATGCAAAAAAAGGAACTTTTTTTTTTTTTTTTTTATATTTGTTTTATATATATTTTTTTTTATATATATTTTTAATTTTTTTTTTATATTTTTGTTTTTTATATTTTTTTTTATATATATATTTTTATATATATATATTTTTATATATATATTTTTTATATAACAGTATATATATATATTATTAAAATAAACTATGCTACCTATGACCTAAAAAAGTGATGGAAGGCAAGGTAGTGGTTGGTACTGTTAGCACTAGGACATAAAAAAATACAAAACAGAAAAAAACACAGCAAGCAGCAATTCCAGCAAACAATAATCCCTTTAAGAGGGTAAACAAAACAAACAGGGAAAATAAACCTAGAGGAGTAGTATATTTTTTTTTGTGGGAGAGGGTTGTTCTAAAATTAGTCTGACTCTTGACATATAAGAATGCAGGACCCGCGTCACTTCCGGTGACATGACATCTGCTGTTGGAGGTGTGTGGTGCTCACTGCACATGCGCAAGAAGCCCATCCTCCTAAAATCAGCAGTTGAAGCCTACACAACGGGTCAAGGAATTATATGGGCAGTATACTTCATTGCACAGGCACACAGAATACCGCACATGTGGACACACACAACCCGACTCCTCACGCTCAGTTTAATAAACTGCATCAGATGGTCCATAATTTTTACAGGTAATTTGGCCTTTAGTTTGCATGCACACACTGCCGTAAACATGCATGCGCACTAAAGGCCAAATCACCGGTAAAAATTATGGACCATCAGATGCAGTTTATTAAACTGAGCGTGAGGAGTCGGGTTGTGTGTGTCCGCATGTGCAGTATTCTGCGTGCCTGTGCAATGAAGTATACTGCCCATATAATTCCTTGACCTGTTGTGTAGGCTTCAAATGCTGATTTTAGGAGGATGGGCCTCTTGCGCATGTGCAGTGAGCACCACACACCTCCAACAGCAGATGTCATGTCACCGGAAGTGACGCGGGTCCTGCATTCTTATAAGTCACAACTAATTTTATAACAGGGGCAATGGACAAAGGGAAATAATACCAATAATGTTGTGAAAGCTAAAAATTGCTTTCAGCAACAAGAAGACCCCTTTAAGTGCTCTCAAAATGAGGCACTGATTTTTTTTTTTTTTGGGGGGGGAGGTTAACTATAACAAGCCCTCTTCTAATCTCCTGAGCTCCTCAGGGTGCTTCTCAGCCAAATGAGCACGAAAAGCGGCATATCTGCTTGAAGCAACACAGTCTCCACATGACACCACCTTCAAGCACACACCACATACTAAGCCACAAAGGCGAAAAATCCTTTGACAGCCACCTGCAGTAAGGTCAAAAGATGACCCTACCTGCATTGTATGTGTAGGGGACTGGGGGGGGGGGGAAACCGGTGAAAAAGGTGCTGGTGATGTAGCCGACCCAGCTATTACAGCTGAGGCTGGCGTTACAGAGGACTGTAGAGGAGAAGAGGAAGGAAGGGGCACAGCTACACTTGTCGTGGCTGTCATTGAGCTTGTTGACGGCACCACTGGTGCCGCAACACTTCCAGGACGGGGTCTTATCCTGGAAGTACGCAACCCCTTCGACTGTCCAGCAACAGTTTTGGATTTCCGAAACCGAGATTTCTTGGAGATTCCAGAACTAGTTGATGGACTATCCACCACACTCCTGCTGGATGTAGTGCCTGTGGTTTGTGAAACTGGAGGAGGGGGTCCAACCACTGGGGAGCTCGCTCCTTCTCCACTGTCAGCACAAGGAGTTGCAAGTCCTTTTTTAGGACCTGGCCTCTCTATCTCCTTGTGCACAATGGAGAGGTGATGCGTAAGGGCAGTAGTGCCCAATCTCCCTCCTTTCCCCCTCTTGATGCTCTTCCCACAATGAATACACTGCACCTGCAGTGCTTCATTTACACTGGAGCTGTCAGGAATACAAAAATGTTCCCATAACCACGACCTGAGTCTGGATTTAACAACTCCAGCGTCATGCCTGCGCTGTGATTCAGCAGGCATGGTGAGAGACACCGGTACATCAGAAGAGGGTAAGGTAGTGGCAGATGTAGAAATAGTGGTGTCGTCAGAAGCAACTATTGTACCTGTAACACCTGGAGTTGCTGGGCGGTGGACCCCGGCCTCCACAGGCGCAGCAACACCAGAGTGCTGGGAATTTACACCACACTCAGGTACAACAACTAATTCTGACCCCATTGCATCTGATGTGTCAGCTGACACATCATGCAAAGAAGCATCAAGTCCCAATTGCACCGAATGGTGGATGACATCCGCCGCCATGGGAGAAGAAGTTCGCATAGAACTTAACTTCTCCCCGGAATCATCTAAATTGGCACTTGATTCTTCCCCACTTAAGTCAATATCAAAGGTTGGAAAAGCCTTGACTTGACTTGCTGCAGAATGAGGAATCCCAGTAACATTAGGAGACAACATATCCTGCAGGTCCACATCAGTTAGGAATGAGTGCTCTTCAAATCCTGCAGCCAAAGAAGTACTTGGATCACCAGCGGTATGCGATCCATTTCCATCATTAACTGAGGATTTCAAAGCAACATCATTGCTAAAACCCGCAACAACATCAGCACCAGCTGATGCACTCCTCCTATCTTGCCCATCAGGGGAGATACTACCAACAGGTAAAGACATGTTTTGTTTTTTTTAAGTTAAACTAAGAATAAAAAATATACTACTCCTAAAAAGTTTTCTGTTTGTTATACTAAATTTGCTGCTTGCTGTGTTTAAAAAAGACAACAAAATAAAACAAAAGCACACAAACAAAGAGAAATTATATCCAAATAGAAAAATAAATACAGAAGCTATGCGACAAACCAACCTGTCTCACCCACAGCTCTGAAGTGTTTGATATTAGTTGTTTTTCTCCCTGAAAAAAATTTTGTTCTGGAACACAGCCAAAAAGATACATTTTTTGATACATTTCGAAAATTCGATTTAAATCGAATTTTTCGAATGTGATAATCGAAATAATGTTATTCAATTAGATTTAAATATGTTTAAAAATCGAATACATATTTTCGAATTTCGAATGTATATTATTTCTTTTATTTTAAATCGAAATCGAAAATGACATTCGAAATCGAAAGTGCATTTCGAAAACGGAAATACGCATTCGAAAAAGGAAGTTACATTCGAAATCGAATATGCACTTTCGAAATGGAATATGCACATTCGAAATATAATATACAAATTCGAAATTGAATGTCACATTCGATTTCGAATGTCACATTCGATTTCGAATGTCACATTCGATTTCGAATATCACATTCGAAAACGAATGTGACATTCGAAAACGAATGTCACATTCGGAACCTAGAAAAAAATTCGAAAATCGAATTGTATAGAATCTTCGTTCTTACCGACATTCGAATTTATAATTCGAATTTCGATAATAACATTCGTTCTATTTTTGAAATTCGAAATTTTACACATTCGCCCCTCCCTACTAATACCTAAACAATTCTGGATTTGGGTTCCCAGACCTGTATAGGCATTTACATGGTTTAAGATTTGCATACAATTAATCTTTCAGGGCTTTTTTAGATTGGCCGTAACTTTTTTTTTTTTTTTATATATAAGAGCATTATAGCTCCACATGATGTGTTTAGAGAATCTTTTTTTATTGTATACTTAAAGGAATAGTCTAATCAAAATTAAACTTTCATGATTCAGAGCAGCAATTTTAAGTAACTTTCTAATTTAATCTAATCTAAATTTTAATCGCTGTAGCGAATCGTGTCCTCCCAACATCGCTGAATGACGACAGCATACGCTACAGCCCTCATGCAGATTCATGGCCAATCGGCTACTAGCAGGGGATGTCAATCAACCTGATCATATCCGATCAAGTTGATTACTGTTCACCGCACTAGTTAAGGAGCAGCAGTCTTAAAGGGACACTAAACCCAAAATGTTTCTTTCATGATTCAGAGAGAGAATACAATTTGAAACAACATCCCAATTTACTTCTATTATCTAGTTTGCTTCATTCTTTAGATATCCTTTGTTGAAGAAATAGCAATGCACATGGGTGAGCCAATCACTTGAGGCATCTATGTGCAGCCACCAATCAAAAGCTAATGAGCCTATCTAGATATGCTTTTCAGCAAAGGATATCAAGAGACTGAATAAAATTAGATAATAAATGTAAATTAGAAAGTTATTTAAAATTACATGCTCTTTCTAAATCATGAAAGAAATAATTTGGGTTTCATGTCCCTTTAAGACAGCTGCTTCTTAACTGCTGTTTCTGGCAAACGTGAAGGCTCGTGCGGAAACAGGGGGATCAGGGGCCAATCGGCCCCTATGTAACTTACAGCCTGGATAAATATGACTAAACAAACCTCCATTTTCTTCAGGGTTAGGGCTTCAAAATTCAGTGAAGGTTGGCTAGTAATTACTTGAAAGAAAAAAAAAAAAGATTTTTCAGGGCCAAAAAAGTCAATGTGGGACCAATTTTAAAATATTTAAGTTTTACAAAAGTTAGACTTTAAAAAAATAAAGTTGATTTCATATGTAATGACCCACCCATCTTTTTTTCATAAAACGCCATTACTAATTTGATGGTAGTCCCAACTAAAATGTTGCTGACACTCTTGCCTGCAATATATGGTAAAACTACACACACAGTTTTTAAGTTAACTATGTACTGGATAGCTTTACATTTATTCTATATTTTTGATAAACTACAACTTTTAGGAAGTATGCTAAGAATTCTTACTTAGTTTTTTTGTAGTTTTTAATTTTTCTTTAAAGGGACATAAAACCCAATTTTTTTTTTCTTTCATGATTTAGATAGAACATACCATTTTAACCCCTTAACGACCGACGACGTATGCCATACGTCCTCAAAAAAAAAGCACTTAACGACCGAGGACGTATGGCATACGTCGTCGGTTTAACAGAGCACTGGAAGCGATCGAAATCGCTTCCAGCTGCTCTAACAGTATTGCAGGCTTGCCTTGAGGTCTAGGCATCCTGCAATACTGTTCCCGAGTGCCGGGACCGGATTGATCACTCCCCCACGAGTGATCACTTCCGGTTTCGCTCCACGTGGAGCCCGGCAGTGTTTCAGAGCATCGGAAGCGATCGGACACGCTTCCGATGCTCTGCTTGTGTGCTAAGTGCCTCGGTGGGTCGAGGCACTTAGTTAGTTATAAATAAAAGTAAAAAATATTAAAAAAAAAAAACGTATATATATAAAAAAAAGCCCTAAATAGCCCCCCCCCTCCCCCTTCACTAGGCATCCAAGATGGCGATGCCCAGTGCATCATGGGGCCTCTGGGGGTGTCCCTAGCCTGCCTCATCATAGGGGCAAGCTAGGGTCACCCAATCTGAGCCTCCCACCCAAAAAAAATAATAATAATAAAATACCCCATTTGTCTGATCATGCCAATATTTGTAAATATTGACACTGATCAGTGTGGATCTCCCTCCCTCTCCTCACTTGCGATTTTGTTGGAGAGAGAGAGAGACCTGTTTTTTTGCAGAGAGAGATTTAATTCTTTTATTTTTTAAAAAAATATAGAACCAAAGGCTCTTTTCAGAGCCATTAACCCCTAGCTTGCCAGTGATCACTATAAATCACTGGCATTAGCATAGCTGCACTTTTTTTTGCTGTCTGTGCATTTTTTTAGGGGTTAATTTTTTTTGTTATAATTTTTTTAAAAATCCAGAGGCTCTTTTCAGAACCATTTAGTTAATTTAATTTAATTTTCAGAGCCATTAACCCCTAGCTTGCCAGTGATCGCTATAAATCACTGGCAGTAGCATAGCTGTACTTTTTTGCTGTCTGTGCATTTTTTTAGGGGTTAATTTTGTTGTTGTAATTTTTTAAAAATACAGAGGCTCTTTTCAGAACCATTTAGTTAATTTAAATTAATTTTCAGAGCCATTAACCCCTAGCTTGCCAGTGATCGCTATAAATCACTGGCAGTAGCATAGTTGTACTTTTTTGCTGTCTGTGCATTTTTTTAGGGGTTAATTTTGTTGTTGAAATTTTTTAAAAATCCAGAGGCTCTTTTCAGAACCATTTAGTTAATTTAATTTAATTTTCAGAGCCATTAACCCCTAGCTTGCCAGTGATCGCTATAAATCACTGGCAGTAGCATAGCAGTACTTTTTTGCTAGTTTATTTAGTTAATTAATTTAGGCCTAGATTTAGAGTTCGGCGGTAGCCGTGAAAACCAGCGTTAGAGGCTCCTAACGCTGGTTTTGGCCGCCCGCTGGTATTTGGAGTCAGTGATTAAAGGGTCTAACGCTCACTTTCCAGCCGCGACTTTTCCATACCGCAGATCCCCTTACGTCAATTGCGTATCCTATCTTTTCAATGGGATCTTTCTAACGCCGGTATTTAGAGTCTTGGCTGAAGTGAGCGTTAGAGCTCTAACGACAAAACTCCAGCCGCCTGAAAATAGCAGGAGTTAAGAGCTTTCTGGGCTAACGCCGGTTCATAAAGCTCTTAACTACTGTACCCTAAAGTACACTAACACCCATAAACTACCTATGTACCCCTAAACCGAGCTCCCCCCACATCGCCGACACTCGATTAAAATTTTTTAACCCCTAATCTGCCGACCGCCACCTACGTTATACTTATGTACCCCTAATCTGCTGCCCCTAACCCCGCCGACCCCTGTATTACATTTATTAACCCCTAACCTCGTCGCCGCCAGCTACTTAAAATAATTAACCCCTAATCTTCCGACCGCAAAGCGCCGCCACCTACGTTATCCCTATGTACCCCTAATCTGCTGCCCCTAACACCGCCGACCCCTAGATTATATTTATTAACCCCTAATCTGTCCCCCTCAACGTCGCCAACACCTGCCTACACTTATTAACCCCTAATCTGCCGAGCGGACCTGAGCGCTACTATAATAAAGTTATTAACCCCTAATCCGCCTCACTAACCCTATCATAAATAGTATTAACCCCTAATCTGCCCTCCCTAACATCGCCGACACCTACCTTCAATTATTAACCCCTAATCTGACGACCGGAGCTCACCGCTATTCTAATAAATGTATTAACCCCTAAAGCTAAATCTAATCCTAACACTAACACCCCCCTAAGTTAAATATAATTTAAATCTAACGAAATAAATTAACTCTTATTAAATAAATTAATCCTATTTAAAGCTAAATACTTACCTGTAAAATAAATCCTAATATAGCTACAATATAAATTATAATTATATTATAGCTATTTTAGGATTAATATTTATTTTACAGGCAACTTGGTAATTATTTTAACCAGGTACAATAGCTATTTAATAGTTACCTAGTTAAAATAATAACAAATTTACCTGTAAAATAAATCCTAACCTAAGATATAATTAAACCTAACACTACACTATCAATAAATTAATTAAATAAACTACCTACAATTACCTACAATTAACCTAACACTACACTATCAATAAATTAATTAAACACAATTCCTACAAATAAATACAATTAAATAAACTAGCTAAAGTACAAAAAATAAAAAAGAACTAAGTTACAAAAAATAAAAAAATATTTACAAACATAAGACAAATATTACAACAATTTTAAACTAATTACACCTACTCTAAGCCCCCTAATAAAATAACAAAGCCCCCCAAAATAAAAAATTCCCTACCCTATTCTAAATTAAAAAAGTTAAAAGCTCTTTTACCTTACCAGCCCTGAACAGGGCCCTTTGCGGGGCATGCCCCAAGAATTTCAGCTCTTTTGCCTGTAAAAAAAAACATACAATACCCCCCCCCAACATTACAACCCACCACCCACATACCCCTAATCTAACCCAAACCCCCCTTAAATAAACCTAACACTAAGCCCCTGAAGATCTTCCTACCTTGTCTTCACCATCCAGGTTCACCGATCCGTCCTGAAGAGCTCCTCCGATGTCCTGATCCAAGCCCAAGCGGGGGGCTGAAGAGGTCCATGATCCGGTCAAAGTCTTCATCCAAGCGGGGCAGAAGAGGATCTTCCATCCGATTGAAGTCATCATCCAGGCGGCATCTTCTATGGTCTTCCATCCGGAGCGAAGCGGCAGGATCCTGAAGACCTCCAGCGCAGAACATCCATCCGGCCCGACGACTGAACGACGAATGACTTTTCCTTTAAGGGACGTCATCCAAGATGGCGTCCCTCGAATTCCGATTGGCTGATAGGATTCTATCAGCCAATCGGAATTAAGGTAGGAATTTTCTGATTGGCTGATGGAATCAGCCAATCAGAATCAAGTTCAATCCGATTGGCTGATCCAATCAGCCAATCAGATTGAGCTCGCATTCTATTGGCTGATCGGAACAGCCAATAGAATGCGAGCTCAATCTGATTGGCTGATTAGATCAGCCAATCGGATTGAACTTGATTCTGATTGGCTGATTCCATCAGCCAATCAGAAAATTCCTACCTTAATTCCGATTGGCTGATAGAATCCTATCAGCCAATCGGAATTCGAGGGACGCCATCTTGGATGACGTCCCTTAAAGGAACAGTCATTCGTCGTTCAGTCGCCGGGCCGGATGGATGTTCCGCGCTGGAGGTCTTTAGGATCCTGCCGCTTCGCTCCGGATGGAAGACCATAGAAGATGCCGCCTGGATGATGACTTCAATCGGATGGAAGATCCTCTTCTGCCCCGCTTGGATGAAGACTTTGACCGGATCATGGACCTCTTCAGCCCCCCGCTTGGGCTTGGATCAGGACATCGGAGGAGCTCTTCAGGACGGATCGGTGAACCTGGATGGTGAAGACAAGGTAGGAAGATCTTCAGGGGCTTAGTGTTAGGTTTATTTAAGGGGGGTTTGGGTTAGATTAGGGGTATGTGGGTGGTGGGTTGTAATGTTGGGGGGGGTATTGTATGTTTTTTTTTACAGGCAAAAGAGCTGAAATTCTTGGGGCATGCCCCGCAAAGGGCCCTGTTCAGGGCTGGTAAGGTAAAAGAGCTTTTAACTTTTTAAATTTAGAATAGGGTAGGGAATTTTTTATTTTGGGGGGCTTTGTTATTTTATTAGGGGGCTTAGAGTAGGTGTAATTAGTTTAAAATTGTTGTAATATTTGTCTTATGTTTGTAAATATTTTCTTATTTTTTGTAACTTAGTTCTTTTTTATTTTTTGTACTTTAGCTAGTTTATTTAATTGTATTTATTTGTAGGAATTGTGTTTAATTAATTTATTGATAGTGTAGTGTTAGGTTAATTGTAGGTAATTGTAGGTAGTTTATTTAATTAATTTATTGATAGTGTAGTGTTAGGTTTAATTATATCTTAGGTTAGGATTTATTTTACAGGTAAATTTGTTATTATTTTAACTAGGTAACTATTAAATAGCTATTGTACCTGGTTAAAATAATTACCAAGTTGCCTGTAAAATAAATATTAATCCTAAAATAGCTATAATATAATTATAATTTATATTGTAGCTATATTAGGATTTATTTTACAGGTAAGTATTTAGCTTTAAATAGGAATAATTTATTTAATAAGAGTTAATTTATTTCGTTAGATTTAAATTATATTTAATTTAGGGGGTGTTAGTGTTAGGATTAGACTTAGCTTTAGGGGTTAATACATTTATTAGAATAGCGGTGAGCTCCGGTCGTCAGATTAGGGGTTAATAATTGAAGGTAGGTGTCGGCGATGTTAGGGAGGGCAGATTAGGGGTTAATACTATTTATGATAGGGTTAGTGAGGCGGATTAGGGGTTAATAACTTTATTATAGTAGCGCTCAGGTCCGCTCGGCAGATTAGGGGTTAATAAGTGTAGGCAGGTGTCGGCGACGTTGAGGGGGGCAGATTAGGGGTTAATAAATATAATCTAGGGGTCGGCGGTGTTAGGGGCAGCAGATTAGGGGTACATAGGTATAACGTAGGTTGCGGCGGTTTATGGAGCGGCAGATTAGGGGTTAAAAAAAATATGCAGGGGTCAGCGATAGCGGGGGCGGCAGATTAGGGGTTAATAAGTGTAAGGTTAGGGGTGTTTAGACCCGGGGTACATGTTAGAGTGTTAGGTGCAGACGTAGGAAGTGTTTCCCCATAGGAAACAATGGGGCTGCGTTAGGAGCTGAACGCTGCTTTTTTGCAGGTGTTAGGTTTTTTTTCAGCTCAAGCAGCCCCATTGTTTCCTATGGGGGAATCGTGCACGAGCACGTTTTTGAGGCTGGCCGCGTCCGTAAGCAACTCTGGTATCGAGAGTTGCATTTGCGGGAAAAATGCTCTACGCTCCTTTTTTGGAGCCTAACGCAGCATTTGTTTGAACTCTCGATACCAGAGTTAAATTTATGGTGCGGCCAGAAAAAAGCCCGCGGAGCGTTAACAGCCCTTCTACCGCAAAACTCCAAATCTAGGCCTTAGTTAATTAATTTAATTTAAAAAAATGTAGTACATTTTTTCTGTGACAGATACAAGAATGTCACAGAAAATATATAGTGCTGAGGAGGCGTATGCCATCCTTGCGTCAGAGTCAGATGCCTCTATGTCTGACTCAGACCCCAATTTTGACCCTGCCATATGCTCAGATACATCACTAGATGCAGTCTCAACTGATAGTGATGTATCTGTGGCTGCTAGACCCCCTACCAGCCCCCCTGCTAGCCCCCCTGCCAGAAGGAGGCGTGTTGCTGCCATTGCTGCTGAAGAGTGGGTAACACCTCATCTCCAGAGGCCAGATATCCCACCCTTCACAGCAAATGCTGGCATAAATATAGATGTGGCAGGTTTTAGCCCCCAGCAGTTTCTGGAAGTGTTTCTGGGCGATGATGTATTGGGGAACATTGTCGCCCAAACTAATTTATATGCCCATCAGTTCCGTGCTGCAAAGCCTGGAACATATTTGGCAAAGCAGCAATGGGCCCCCATCAATGTGCCAGAATTCAAAAAATTCTGGGCATTGACCATGCTGATGGGCATCATAAAGAAACCCTCCATTCGCTCCTACTGGAGTACTAGCCCCATCTGCTCTACCCCCATTTTCTCCCAGATTATGTCGAGGAAGAGGTATGAAATGATTCTGCATTTCATGCACTTCAGCGACAACAGCCTGTGCCCCCCTAGGGAGCATCCCCAATTTGACAGGCTGTATAAAATCCGCCCCCTGATAACCCACTTTTCTGCCAGGTTTGCAGAGGCTTATACACCTGGAAGGAATATATGTGTTGATGAATCCCTAATGAAGTATAAGGGAAGGCTGGGATTCAAGCAGTTTATTCCTTCCAAGCGCTCCAGATATGGGGTAAAGGTGTATAAGCTCTGTGACAGCGAGAATGGGTATACTCAGGCCTTCCGGGTGTATGAGGGAAAGGATAGCCAACTTGACCCTCCAGGTTGCCCAGAACATATGGGAACCACTGGCAAGATTGTCTGGGACCTGATATTACCCCTAATGAACAAAGGGTATCACTTGTACTTAGACAATTTTTATACAAGTGTCCTTTTGTTCAAGCTACTGTATTGCTTTGATACAGTAGCTTGCGGTACAATTAAAAAGAACCGCGCAGGTTTCCCAGGACAGCTTGTACGCACCCGGCTACGAAGGGGGGAGACCTCAGCTCTGCGCCAAGAGGAGCTGTTGGCACTGAAGTACAGAGACAAGAAGGATGTATACCTTCTTACCACCATCCACACAGAGAGGACGGTGGCGGTTTCTGTACGTGGCAGAGCTGAGATCATAAGGAAGCCAGTGTGCATCAAGTCTTATAACCGGCATATGGGTGGGGTTGATCTGGCTGATCAGCTGCTGCAGCCCTACCTAATTATGCGGAAGACAAGGGCCTGGTACAAAAAGGTTGCAATTTACCTAATGCAGATTGCAACCCACAACGCTTTTTTGTTGTTCAAAAAAGCAAACCCCAGAGTTAAAAAGATTTTTTTACAGTTTCAGCTCCAGATTATTACGGGGATTTTGTACCATGATGCACCTGCTCCCCGGGCAGTGATGGGAGAGAGCAGAGTTGGGGCTACCCATTTTATTTTTAAAATCCCCCCTACTGCCGCAAAGCAGAAACCACAAAAAAAATGCAGAGTCTGTACCAAGAGGGGGAAGAGAAGGGACACCATATATCACTGTCCTGATTGCCCTGGACAGCCTGCACTCTGCATTGGGGACTGCTTCAAGCGGTACCATACAATGGTCAATTTTTAAAAAAATAAATACATTTGCTGTTATATATATATATATATATTTTTTTTGGTTATGTTTACAGTTAGATGTTTTTTTGGTTTTTTTACTTTTACTGTGCCAGATTTTTACATTTCACTACTACTATTTTTTTCTAAAATTGGGCCTGTTTTTTTTTAACCAAAACCCCTGTAAAACCTATGCATGGGGGACATAGGTGTTCTCAGGGTGCCTTGCAGAAAACAACCTGAAGTATGTTTTTGTAATAACTTACAACAGTCTCTCCTAAATCATAGTCAAAAAGCAATGTGTCTGTAAAAATGAAAATTGAAAAATTACCACCATACACTTTCTCCAATTTTTTGGGCTAAAACGGTTGCTTCAAAGGCATCAAAGCACACCATATACAATACCTTGGGGTGTCAACATTTAAAAAATATACACTTTGAATGCAATAAATAAAAGTGGGGTATGCGATAGGCCCCAAACTAAAGATAGGCCTATCAGAAGAAATACTCTCATTTTTAATAACTAAAATCACAAGTCATAAAATTGTAACATAACCTTCCCAAAATCCTGGCAAACCTATGCATGGGGGGCATAGGTGTACTCAGGGTGCCTTGCAGAAAACAACCTGAAGTATTCTTTTGCAATAACTTACAACAATCTCTCCTAAATCATAGTCAAAAAGCAATGTGTCTGTAAAAATGAAAATTGAAAAATTACCACCATACACTTTCTCCAATTTTTTGGGCTAAAACGGTTGCTTCAAAGGCATCAAAGCACACCATATACAATACCTTGGGGTGTCAACATTTAAAATATATACACTTTGAATGCAATAAATAAAAGTGGGGTATGTGATAGGCCCCAAACTAAAGATAGGCCTATCAGAAGAAATACTCTCATTTTTAATAACTAAAATCATGTAACATAACCTTCCCAAAATCCTGGCAAACCTATGCATGGGGGGCATAGGTGTACTCAGGGTGCCTTGCAGAAAACAACCTGAAGTATTCTTTTGCAATAACTTACAACAGTCTCTCCTAAATCATAGTAAAAAAGCAATGTGTCTGTAACAATGAAAATTGAAAAATTACCACCATATACTTTCTCCAATTTTTTGGGCTAAAACGGTTGCATCAAAGTCATCAAACCACTCCATGTATAATACCTTGGGGTGTCAACTTTTTAAATATAATCACATTTATGGAAAACAAATAAATTGGGGTATGTTAAAAGACCCCCAAAAAAGACAATAGGCAAAGAAAATATGTTAAATGTGAAAAAAAATCACAAACACATGTCAGACATTTGGCATTGCACCGCCCAAACAAGCCACCAAACCTATGCATAGGTGGTATCACTGAACTCAGGAGATGTTGGTGACCACATATTGGTGTCTTCTTTGGTAGTAACACATAACAGGAGCTGTGAATCCATGTCTAAAGTACAATGTATGTGAAAAATAACACAAATAAATGAATGTCCAATAGTTTGACAAAGACTAGTGGTTGAATTAGTGTATGTAAAGTGTTAAAATACCTGCATTTGAAATACCCTAGGATGTCTACTTTTCAAAAATATATGGTTTTATGGGGGTAAATTACATTGGCCGGCTTCAGAAATGTCTTAAATAGAACATGGGTGCATGGGATGTGAAAATGGGAAGTGTAAAAAATGGAATGCGCTTCCTAAAAATAAGGCCTTCTAGCCCCCAGAGAACCCAACACACCTATACATGGGTGGTATCACTGTACTCAGGAGATGTTGTTGAACACATATTGAGGTCTTTTTTGGCAGTAACACATAACAGGAACTGAGAATCCATGCCTAAAGTACAATGTGTGTGAAAAATAACACAAAAAAAATGACTACCCAAAAGTTTGACAAAGACTGGTGGTTAAATAAGTTCATGGAAAGTGTGAAAATACCAGCATTTCAAATACCCTAGGGGGTCTACTTCTCAAAAATATATGGTTTTATGGGGGTAAATTTAATTGGCCGGCTTCAGAAATGTCCCAAATAGGACATGGGTGCATGATGACCGATGTGAAAATTCCAAGTTGAAAAACTGGAATGTGCTTCCTAAAAATAAGGCCTTCTAGCCCCCAGAGAACCCAAAAAAACCTATACATGGGTGGTATCACTGTACTCAGGAGATGTTGTTGAACACATATTGAGGTGTTTTTTGGCAGTAACACATAACAGGAACTGAGAATCCATGCCTAAAGTACAATGTGTGTGAAAAATAACACAAAAAAATGACTACCCAAAAGTTTGACAAAGACTGGTGGTTAAATAAGTTCATGGAAAGTGTAAAAATACCAGCATTTCAAATACCCTAGGGGGTCTACTTCTCAAAAATATATGGTTTTATGGGGGTAAATTTCATTGACCGGCTTCAGAAATGTCCCAAATAGGACATGGGTGCATGATGACCGATGTGAAAATTCCAAGTTGAAAAACTGGAATGCGCTTCCTAAAAATAAGGCCTTCTAGCCCCCAGAGAACCCAACACACCTATATATAGGTGGTATCACTGTACTCAGGAGATGTTGTTGAACACATATTGAGGTGCTTTTTGGCAGTAACACATAACAGGAACTGAGAATCCATGCCTAAAGTACAATGTGTGTGAAAAATAACACAAAAAAATGACTACCCAAAAGTTTGACAAAGACTGGTGGTTGAATTAGTGCATGGAAAGTGTTAAAATACCAGCATTTGAAATACCCTAGGGTGTCTACTTTTCAAAAATATATGGTTTGATGGGGGTAAATTCCATTGGCCAGCTTCAGAAATGTCCCAAATAGGACATGGGTGCATGATGACCGATGTGAAAATTGCAAGTTGAAAAACTGGAATGCGCTTCCTAAAATTAAGGCCTTTTAGCCCCCAGAGAACCCGACACACCTATACATGGGTGGTATCACTGTACTCAGGAGATGTTGTTGAACACATATTGAGGTGTTTTTTGGCAGTAACACATAACAGGAACTGAGAATCCATGCCTAAAGTACAATGTGTGTGAAAAATAACACAAAATAATGACTACCCAAAAGTTTGACAAAGACTGGTGGTTGAATTAGTGCATGGAAAGTGTTAAAATACAAGCATTTGAAATACCCTAGGGTGTCTAATTTTCAAAAATATATGGTTTGATGGGGGTAAATTCCATTGACCAGCTTCAGAAATGTCCCAAATAGGACATGGGTGCATGATGACCGATGTGAAAATTCCAAGTTGAAAAACTGGAATGCGCTTCCTAAAATTAAGGCTTTTAAGCCCCCAGAGAACCCGACACACCTATACATGGGTGGTATCACTATACTCAGGAGATGTTGTTGAACTCATATTGAGGTGTTTTTTGGCAGTAACACATAACAGGAACTGAGAATCCATGCCTAAAGTACAATGTGTGTGAAAAATAACACAAAAAAATGACTACCCAAAAGTTTGACAAAGACTGGTGGTTGAATTAGTGCGTGGAAAGTATTAAAATACCAGCATTTGAAATACCCTAGGGTGTCTACTTTTCAAAAATATATGGTTTTATGGGGGTAAATTCCATTGGCCAGCTTCAGAAATGTCCCAAATAGGACATGGGTGCATGATGACCGATGTGAAAATTCCAAGTTGAAAAACTGGAATGCGCTTCCTAAAATTAAGGCCTTTTAGCCCCCAGAGAACCCGACACACCTATACATGGGTGGTATCACTGTACTCAGGAGATGTTGTTGAACACATATTGAGGTGTTTTTTGGCAGTAACACATAACAGGAAATGAGAATCCATGCCTAAAGTACAATGTGTGTGAAAAATAACACAAAATAATGACTACCCAAAAGTTTGACAAAGACTGGTGGTTGAATTAGTGCATGGAAAGTGTTAAAATACAAGCATTTGAAATACCCTAGGGTGTCTACTTTTCAAAAATATATGGTTTGATGGGGGTAAATTCCATTGACCAGCTTCAGAAATGTCCCAAATAGGACATGGGTGCATGATGACCGATTTGAAAATTCCAAGTTGAAAAACTGGAATGCGCTTCCTAAAATTAAGGCTTTTTAGCCCCCAGAGAACCCGACACACCTATACATGGGTGGTATCACTATACTCAGGAGATGTTGTTGAACACATATTGAGGTGTTTTTTGGCAGTAACACATAACAGGAACTGAGAATCCATGCCTAAAGTACAATGTGTGTGAAAAATAACACAAAAAATTACTACCCAAAAGTTTGACAAAGACTGGTGGTTGAATTAGTGCGTGGAAAGTGTTAAAATACCAGCATTTGAAATACCCTAGGGTGTCTACTTTTCAAAAATATATGGTTTTATGGGGGTAAATTCCATTGGCCAGCTTCAGAAATGTCCCAAATAGGACATGGGTGCATGATGACCGATGTGAAAATTCCAAGTTGAAAAACTGGAATGCGCTCTCTAAAAATAAGAGCTTTTAGCCCCCCGAGAACCCGACACACCTATACATGGGTGGTATCACTGTACCCAGGAGATGCTGCTAAAGACATATTAGGGTGTTATTTGGCAGTAACCCTTAATATTATCAGTAAATGTATTCTTAAATTGCTATTTTGTCAAAAAATCTAATTTTTTTTTTTTTCCCCCCAAACTTTGGCATAGATTGGTGGTAAAATGGTTGCATGAAAAAAGTCAAAATACCCCAAGTTTAATACCTTAGGTTGTCTTCTTTTAAAAAATATATACATTTGAAGGGTTATTCAGGGATTCCTGACAGATATTGGTGTTACAATGTAACTATCGCCAATTTTGAAAAAACATGGTTTTGAAATAGCAAAGTGCTACTTGTACTTATTGCCCTATAACTTGCAATAAAAGCAAAGAACATGTAAACATTGGGTATTTATAAACTCAGGACAAAATTTAGAAACTGTTTAGCATTGGTATTTTATGGTGGTTGTAGATGTGTAAGAGATTTTGGGGCTGAAAGTTAGGAAAAGTGCATTTTTTTTCATTTTTTCCTCATATTTTTTTTTTTTTTTATAGTAAATTATAAGATATGATGAAAATAATCATATCTTTAGAAAGTCCATTTAATGGCGAGAAAAACAGTATATAATATGTGTGGGTACAGTAAATGAGTAAGAGGAAAATTACAGTTAAACACAAACATCGCAGAAATGCAAAAATAGCCTTGGTCCCAGATGGTCAACAAATTGAAAAGTGGTCTGGTCACTAAGGGGTTAAACAACTTTCTAATTTACTTCTATTTTCCTATTTTGTTCGTTTTTTTTGTTATCCATTGTTGAAAACCAAAAATGTAAGCTCAAGAGTGTGCACGTGTCTGCAGAACGATATGGCAGCAGTTTTGCAACAATGTTACACATTAGCAGGAGCACTAGATGGCAGCACTATTTCCTGTCATGTGATGCTTCAGGCATATGCACGCAACCTACCTAGGTATCTCTTCAACAATGAATAACGTGAGAATGAAATAAATTTGATAATATAAATAAATTGGAAACTTTTTAAAAATGATATTCTCTATCTGAATCATGGAAAAAAAAAATTGGGGTTTAATGTCCCTTTAAGTTCCTGAATAAGGGTCAGATTACGAATAGAGCACCAATGTTTGTGCCTGAGCGATAAGGGGTTTATCGCGGGTGTTTGCACTCTTACGCTTACTGCTGGTATTACGAGTCGAAAGTAAATGCGATCGCTAGAGCACAGTCACAATTTACACTAGAATGATTACCGCGTCTTCACAGCTCTGGTTAACTGTTTCGCGGAACATAAAAGTTACACAAAACACATAAACAATGCATTACAAGGTACACTTACATTTAAAATAACACTGTCTAATAAAAATTATTCAAAAAAATATTGCACACAAAAGCTATAAATGCTCAAAAATATGAGATCTCAGGATTTAGAAAAAAAAGGCTGCAAAGAGTTTTAAAGGGGCATGAAACCCAAAAAATGTCTTGTGATTCAGACAACTTTCCAATTTGCTTCTATTATCTAAATTGCTTCAATCTCTTGGTAACCTTTGTTGACAATCATATATAGGTAGGCTCAGGAGCAGCAATGCATTACAGGGAGCTAGTTGCTGATTGGTGGCTGCACAAAAATGCCTCTTTTCGGTGGTTCAGAAGATGTCTTTAGAATGCTCCCAGTAGTGCATAGCTGCTCCTTCACAAAAGGATACAAAGAGAATGAAGCAAATTGGATAAAATAAGTAAATTGGAAAGTTGTTGCATTTGAATAATGAAAAATAAGAAAAAGAAAAAGGTTGGTTCCATGCCCCTTTAACATATATATATATTTACATATACACACATATAAATACATATGTATAGACATATATTTGTGCATTGGAGCCCTTTGCAGTTAAGTAGATGAATACATGTAAAAGCATATTAATGCAATATTCAGTTCCAGGAGCCCGGCCAGCCTAGAAGAGTTTTCCCGGTCACAGATCGGCTCTTCTCTTACAAGATACAACATAGCAAAACAACATATAGCAAGAGTCAGTGAGATCCCGTAAACCATAAAATGACCAAATCTGATGTAAAAAGGAGTCAGCCAGGCAGTAGGGGGGTGGGGGTAGCCTTGGCTGTCTGGTATCAGTGACACTGCGTTTTTCGGTTGTTAGGTTAGCGTGATAGCGAAAACCGTTTATTTTCAACTCGTAATTTGAGCGCAACCCGACAAGCTCAAAAAGCTTACTTCTAGCGCAATAAACATTTGAGCAGAAGTTTTCATTTGCGCTTCACTCGTAATCTGGAAAGAAATGTTTTATTTTCCTCACCTAAACTATGCATCTTTTTATTTTAATTAACTTTTAACTATGAATATTATGAGTTTTTACTATGATGATAATTGGTAATACAGGGTTCAGATGTCACATGACCAGAGATCTACATCTCTTTAATTGGCTTTAGCAGTGGATTTGTGAGAACATACAAAAAATTGTTTCTGAAAGTGACTAGAGTGATTATCACATGAAGTATGTCGGGATTAGCTCCTCCAAATAAGGAAAATTGTAGGTGAAGTTTAGCCACTGAAAAGTGTTTGCATAAACAATTTAACATAAATAAAGTGTGTGTGTGTATATATATATATGTGTGTGTGTGTGTATGTATATATATATGTGTATATATGTATATGTGTGTGTGTGTGTGTATGTATATATATATGTGTATATATGTATATGTGTGTATATATATATTTATATGTATATGTGTATATATATATATATATATTGTATATATACTGTGTGTGTATGTATATATATATATATATATATATATATATATATATATACTGTGTATATACACAGTGTGTGTATATATATATATTGTTTATATATACTGTATGTGTGTGTGTGTGTGTATATATATGTGTGTGTGTATGTATGTGTATATGTGTATATATATATATATATATATATATATATATATATAGTATAATTAAGCAATTGCCATTATATTGTCAAAGTGTATCTTGTCACTTTAACAGGGGACACACTTATTTCTGAATATACTGTACTTCATATCTAACTTATACTCATTTAATTAATGTTTTGTTTTTTTCCATTACAGAAACTTATCAAAAGGTATCTAAAGATATCACTGGCCATAAAATGAAAAAAATCATTGGAGATTGGATTAACCAAGCACACACAAGAGTTGTTTGTTGTCCTAGGTGGGTAGTATTGTTCTTGTTTAATTAACCTGAGTCATGTATTTTCAAATTATTTTATTTCTGTTTATACAACAGGTTTATATGGATATTATACAGCAGAAGAGTGTGTTTTTCCACTTCCCGAATGCTCCTCGGGCTGTGTGATATGTTTGTCTTTTTACATAAAAACGTATTGTTTGATTTGTAGATGCTTTTTGCTACAGCACTGGAGAGCATAAGAGCAGCCATGTTGGAGTTACAGTATCTCTGTGCTTGCATAGAGCTGACCTTTTGACAAGAATGTTCCATCTAAACAGGGGTGCTTCTTTGTGACATAATTGATCCAGGTGGATGGTTGGATTTTATGGCATTATCAAGTGATGTCAATTCAAATTGTAATGAATAAGAAATCCTGTCAAAAAAGAACCATCCCTGTAATAACAACAATAAGTGGTACCACCCATATTTAAGCTCCAACATGACTGCTCCATTTGGTATTTTCAGTTCTTCAGTAACATGCAACTAATGGTTAAACAATTAAGGCTAGATTACAAGTGGATCACTAAATTAGCGCTCCACTTGGTAATACCAGCGCACAATATTATCGTGCGCTGGTATTACAAGTTGATCAAACACGTACCCATTGTTAGGAAGCATTGCGCTCACGAGACTGCGCTTCCATAGGCTCCTATGGGAGCCTCATTTTGATGCTCTCATATCAGAACCTCACTCAACGAAGGGGATAAGTAGCGCAGCGATAGGCAGCATTTTTAAATATATATGTATATGCTTATATATACACATATTTATATTAACACATGAATATGTATACAGTATAAGCATATACAGTGTGTGTGTGTGTATGTATATATGTGTGTGTGTGTATGTGTGTGTGTGTGTGTGAATGTATGTATGTATGTGTATATATATATATATATATATATATATATATATATATACATTGCTGTCTATGAGAACACACAGTTCCCATAGCCTGCAATGTAAAGGCACTTTTCAGTGCCTTTTTTTTCTAATACTACGCTCCCACCAACTATAAAGCCCCAAAACTGCCTAGTGCAGTTATTTTTTTTTTTTATAAAAATCCTAGACTTTTAGAAAATTAACCAGATATCGGATCTCCACTTAATTTACTGAGCGCTAATTGCTAGCCACTTGTAATGGCTGTTTAATTTTTCGCTCTCCCACAAACGGGCAATAATTTATCACCCTATATGTTTCTTTAAATAAGCAAACACTTCACACTGTATTATGGCATTGTGGAAGTGAATAAAACACTCCCTTCGAAAATGGTTCTCTAATATATCAGATCCCTTTGGGAAGGACCACTGCTCCTTAACTTCTGCTGCTCTAACTTCTTCGCCACCTTTTAGGTTGCGGACTGCAATTATCCTGATCCGATCTGGATAATTGACACCCCTGCTAGCGGCCAATTGACCGCGAATGTTCAGGGGGCAGCATTGTACAAGCATTTCAATAGAAATGCTTGTGCAATGTTAAATGCAGACAGCGTATGTGTAGCGATGTCAGGCGGACATGATTCACTACAGCGAATCATGTCTGCCCGGCATTTAATAAATCTACCCCCATATATGTATGATAAGGACTGTGGAAAATTGAATTAATGTGAGAAATTAATCTGACTATATATATATATAATATATATATATATATATATATATATATATATATATATATAATGTATTCTTCACAACCTTGAAGTTGAAATACTGCTATGTGTTGTACCATCTGTCAAATTCACTTTTTTAGATCTAATAATTATAGTTCTGCTTTAGGCTAAACAATTGAGACAAGGTGCTCCCATTTATATATATTTTTTTTATTTTACAGGCCGGTGCCAAATTTAACAGCATAGCAGAGGACATCATCTTTTATATTTTTTGTTCTGTTAAAATTATTGTTTGTCTTGTAACTTAGGACGTTATTTTGTTTTTTACAATGCCATGTTTAAAACGTTATAATCACTGGAAAATTTGCAACTAATAAAAGTTTGAATTACTTGTGTAAGAGTTAATGCTGTTTTTGAGTGATTTTTAAAACCCTTTTTAATCAATATTTTTTTTATATTCATATAGTATTGAGGTTAACCCCTCACATTAACCATAAAAGCAAAAATGAATTCAGTTCTGCAAATGTATGAAATCAAGAAAAAATGTATATGATTGTCAAAGTTTACATTCTGGCTAGGTTATTTACACACAACTTCAGTTAGTTGTATACATTGATAATTGTTTTTTATATAACTAACAGAAATAGATAAGGTAATAATTGTAAAACTAATATTCAGAAACAATTAAAAAAAAATCAAGTAAAAATGTAAAATCATTATTTTCCAAGTTTTAATATATTAAAGCAGGGCCCAATTTATACAGCAGGTTAGATTCCAGACCCCACCAAAATCGCTGTAAGTAGAGCAAAGAAACATAGACTTCTTTATTTGTAAATCCATATAAAAACATAATCAGATGTTTGCATTTTCATATATGTGCACAATAAAACTAGGCCTTATACATATACAGTACACACAATGCTGTCAAAAACCACTGAAATAGAGGTGCAAGCATTAAACATATCGAACATGGGCAGAGCTGACAATGGCTGTATAAGCAGAATGCCTTAAGCCTGTCCTACTGTAACTGAGATAATGATATTTGTGTTATAACACTAATATTAGAATACTTCAAGTAATATATTACCTGACATAGTATATTCTCTCAGATAATATATAGCTACAACTCTGAAATTAATTAAATTCATACAAATAACTTACATAATTTTTGAAGAAAAACATTTTAATATTAACAAATTATTAATTTGTAATTATAATCTACACAGACACGTGTGACAGACACTGCACTTAATTGTGACATACATGTCAGAGATTTGCCACAGACTTACAGCACTCTTACTATTGAGTTGTCTGAGATTTGCAATAGAATTGCAGAGCCCTTGCTATCAACTTGTCAACATATTGAAGGAGACTTGCTGAGCTCTTGCTGTTGACTTGTCAGAAAATTGCAGGAGACTTGCAGAGCTCTTGCTGTTGACTTGTCAGAAAATTGCAGGATACTTGCAGAGCTCTTGCTGTTGACTTGTCAACCATTTACAGGAGACTTGCAGAGCTCTTGCTGGTGAGGTGACTTGTCAAAAATTTGCAGGAGACTTGCAGAGTTCTTGCTGTTGACTTGCCAGAAAATTGCTGCAAACCTGCAGAGCTCTTGCTGTTGACTTAACAAATATTTGCAGGAGACTTGTAGAGCTCTTGCTGCTAACTTGTCTCAAAATTACAAATTACCTCTTGCTAGAGACTTCCCACGCAAAATTGCTGCAAGTTGAAAAAGCGTCAACTAGAACTTGTGCAGCAATTATGCTGCAAGTAAACACACTTGCCAGTTCAAACTTGCAGCAAGTTAAGCAGACTTAAAGTGAAAACTTGCTACAGGTTTGTGGCAAATTATCCTTGCTATCTGGGATATATATATATAGATAGATAGATAGATAGATAGATAGATAGATAGATAGATAGATAGATAGATGAAGTCCTGACTGGAAGACCGACTGACTGACTCATCAACGCCCAGCTCAAACCGCTTAACCTAGGGACAGGACATTTGTAAGGATTTTGGGAAATTACGTCCTTAAGGGGGTGAATTTTTTTATGAGGATACCTTTATCTCAGAAACAGAAGATGTTACAGACGTGAAAAATGGTATTTAGATTCTCCTTTAAAAATAAAGTATTTTACCATTTCCCAAAAATCCACTTAAGGGGATCAAAAGGGGGATGGTTTATGAGGATACATATATCTCAAACACCAAAGATGTTACAAATGTGAAAATTGGTAGATTCTCCTTTAAAAATAAAGAAACACACGCCTAGATTACGAGTCTTGCGTTATGAGCTGTCTGGTGCTAACGAGCAGTTTTTTCTCACCGCTCATGTAATGCAGCTTTTCCTATGGCTTAAGTGAACTTAGGATCTCAACTGCAGATATAAATATCGCCTATTCTTTTACTAGGAAAGAGTTAATTAGGAAAATCCCTCCTGGGTATGATTATTATTTGGTTACAGGAGAGAAGAGAGAAGCTCCTGTAGGTATTTGGCTGCAGAGGATAATCAATTCAGGTAAACTGAGAGAGAGTTCTTATATTTGGTTGCTACCCCTTTAATCTTCTTAATCTGGAAATATTGCGTGTATAAGTAGTTTGAGTTTGCAGCGTGTACCTGAGAGGTGTGGAAGTGCTGACCAATCCGCCTTGAGCTGAAGTCTAGCAGTGTAAACAGAGCTGGAGCAAGCTGTGCGTGAGAGAGAACGGAGCGTCCGTGACGTCACTGACCTGAAGGTGTGTTAGCGTTTGCCAATCAGGAGCGAGGAAAGTCGGGAGCTCCGATAATGATATATAACAAGATCAAAAGTCTCTTAGCAGTTACGGCAGTGACCGCAATAACGATAATCTAGTAAGTAGGTCCTTATCTTTTGTTGGTAACAAGACTGTAGTGCTGCAATGGCATATATCCAAGTTAAATGCTGGCGATATAACACATGTTGGTTGTTTGTAGAGAATGAGCCAGCGATGTCTGCAGGATGTCAGCTTGTTGATATATTAGGATAATGGTGTAAATAGCTCAAGTTGAAACAGAGCTTGTAGTCCAATTGTTTTTGGGAATCAAAACTTCAGGGTTCTGGCATGAAGAGATTGCTTCAATACAGCTACACGTCTGAAATAATTGACACAGAGCCAGAGAGGATCATGGGTTATAAGGAGAGGAATTAAAGGGACGTACTCAAAGAATTAAAGGGACATAGTCAAGTAAAATCTTCCTGACAGCTCACTTACCTGCAGCGCTGGTATTACGGGTTTTTACAACCAGGCGTAAAAAGGCAAGAAGTGAGCGTAGAGCAAAATCGAGCTCCACACTGCACTCCAATACCAGCGCTGCTTAAGTCAGTGGTGAGCTGATCGTACGTGCTCGTGCACGATTTCCCCATAGACATTAATGGGGAGAGCCGGCTGAGAAAAAGTCTAACACCTGCAAAAAAGCAGCGTAAAACTCAGTAACGCAGCCCCATTGATTCCTATGGGGAAACAAAATTTATGTTTACACCTAACACCCTAACATGAACCCCGAGTCTAAACACCCCTAATCTTACACTTATTAACCCCTAATCTGCCGCCCCCGACATCGCCCACACCTACATTATACTTATTAACCCCTAATCTGCCGCTCGGACATCGCCGCCACCTACATTATACTTATTAACCCCTAATCTGCTGCCCCCAACATCGCTGACACCTACATTATATTTAATAACCCCTAATCTCCCTCCCCCAATGTCGTCGCAACCTACCTACATTTATTAACCCCTAATCTGCCGCCCCCAACGTCGCTGCCACTATATTAAATGTATTAACCCCTAAATCTAAGTCTAACCCTAACACCCCCTAACTTAAATATAATTTAAATAAATCTAAATAAAAATTACTATTAATAACTAAATTATTCCTATTTAAAACTAAATACTTACCTATAAAATAAACCCTAAGCTAGCTACAATATAACTAATAGTTACATTGTAGCTAGCGTAGGGTTTATTTTTATTTTACAGGCAAGTTTGTATTTATTTTAACTAGGTAGAATAGTTACTAAATAGTTATTAACTATTTACTAAGTACCTAGCTAAAATAAATACAAATTTACCTATAAAATAAAACCTAACCTATGTTACAATAACACCTAACACTACACTACAATTAAATAAATGACCTACATTAAATACAATTAAATAAATTAAATTAGCTAAATCGCAAAAACCCCCCCACTAAATTACAAAAAATAAAAAAACAAATTACAGATCTTTAAACTAATTACACCTAATCTAAGAGTAAAGTAAAACCCACCACCCACACAACCAACCCCCCAAATAAAACCCTATTTAAAAAAACCTAAGCTCCCCATTGCCCTGAAAAGGGCATTTGAATGGGCATTACTCTTAAAAGTGCATTTAGCTCTATTGCTGCCCAAAGCCCTAACCTAAAAAATAAACCCATCCAATACACCCTTAAAAATTCCTAACACTAACCCCCGAAGATTCACTTACCGGGAGAAGTCTTCATCCAAGCGGCAAGATGTCCTCAATGAAGCCGGCAGAAGTGGTCCTCCAGACGGGCAGAAGTGGTCCTCCAGACGGGCAGAAGTCTTCATCCAGACGGCATCTTCTATCTTCATCCTTCCGACGCGGAGCGGCTCCATCTTCAAGACATCTGGTGCGGAGCATCCTCTTCAAACGACGTCTTGTAATCAGCCAATAGGATTGAGCTGGCATTCTATTTGCTGTTCCAATCAGCCAATGGAATGCGAGCTCAATCCTATTGGCTCATTGGATCAGCCAATAGGATTGAAGTTCAATCCTATTGGCTGATTGCATCAGCCAATAGGATTTTTTCTACCTTAATTCCGATTGGCTGATAGAATTCTATCAGCCAATCGGAATCTAAGGGACGCCATCTTGGATGATGTCACTTAAAGTGATATTCATTCTGAAGAAGATGTTGTTTGAAGAGGATGCTCCACGCTGGATGTCTTGAAGATGGAGCCGCTCCGTGTCGGAAGGATGAAGATAGAAGATGCCGTCTGGATGAAGACTTCTGCCCATCTGGAGGACCACTTCTGCCCATCTGGAGGACCACTTCTGCCGGCTTCGTTGAGGACATCTTGCCGCTTTGATGAAGACTTCTCCCGGTAAGTGAATCTTCGGGGGTTAGTTTTAGGATTTTTTAAGGGTGTATTGAGTGGGTTTATTTTTTAGTTTAGGGCTTTGGGCAGCAATAGAGCTAAATGCCCTTTTAAGGGCAATGCCCATCCAAATGCCCTTTTCAGGGCAATGGGGAGCTTAGGTTTTTTTTTAGTTAGGGTTTTATTTGGGGGGTTGGTTGTGTGGGTGGTGGGTTTTACTGTTGGGGGGTTGTTTGTATTTTTTTTTACAGGTTAATTGTAGTGTTAGGTGTTAGTGTAACTTAGGTTAGGTTTTATTTTACAGGTAAATTTGTATTTATTTTAGCTAGGTAGTTATTAAATAGTTAATAACTATTTAGTGACTATTCTACCTAGTTAAAATAAATACAAACTTGCCTGTGAAATAAAAATAAAACCTAAGCTAGCTACAATGTAACTATTAGTTATATTGTAGCTAGCTTAGGGTTTATTTTATAGGTAAGTATTTAGTTTTAAAAAGGAATAATTTAGTTAATGATAGTAATTTTATTTAGATTTATTTAAATTATATTTAAGTTAGGGGGGTGTTAGGGTTAGGGTTAGACTTAGATTTAGGGGTTAATACATTTAATATAGTGGCGGTGACATTGGGGGCGGCAGATTAGGGGTTAATAAATGTAGATAGGTTGCGGCGACATTGGGGGAGGGAGATTAGGGTTTAATAAATATAATGTAGTTGTCGGCGATGTTGGGGCAGGAGATTAGGGGTTTATAAGTATAATGTAGGTTGCGGCGATGTCCGGAGCGGAAGATTAGGGGTTAATAAGTATAATGTATGTGGCGGCGATGTTAGGGGCGGCAGATTAGGGGTTAATAATATTTAACTAGTTTTTGTGAGGCGGGAGTGCGGCAATTTAGGGGTTAATATGTTTATGTCCGGAGCAGCAGATTAGCGGTTAAAATTTTTATTATAGTGTTTGCGATGAGGGAGGGCCTCGGTTTAGGGGTTAATAGGTAGTTTATGGGTGTTAGTGTACTTTTTAGCACTTTAGTTATGAGTTTTATGCTACAGCGTTGTAGTGTAAAACTCATAACTACTGACTTTAAAATGCGTTAGTAATCTTGATGAGTTAGGGTGTACCGCTCACTTTTTGGCCTCCCAGGACAGACTCATAATGCTGGCGCTATGGAAGTCCCATAGAAAAAAGGGTTTACGAACTTTACGTAAGTCGTTTTGCGGTAAGGCCAAACAAGTGTGCGGTGCCCCTATACCTGCAAGACTCGTAATACCAGCGGACGTAAAAAGGCAGCGTTAGGACCTGTTAACTCGTAATCTAGCCAACAGGTTTTACTATTTCCTGAAAATCCACTAAAGAGGGGGCAAAAGGGGGGGGGTGATTTATAAGGATACCTATATCTGAAAAACCGAAGATGTTAGAAAAGTAAAAATTATAATTTAAAATCTTCATTATAATGTAAGTTTACATGCTAAATTTCTTGCTCCTAACGTCAGTAGTTCTCAAAATATGGATATCACTAAAAAAATGAATAGTCTTTTCTTCTACAAGATACGACGAGTCCACGGATTTAATTCTTACTTGTGGGATATTATCCTCCTGCTAACAGGAAGTGGCAAAAGCACCACAGCAGAGCTGTGTATATAACTCCTCCCTTCCCTCCACCCCCAGTCATTCTCTTTGCCTGTGTTAGTAATAGGAAGAGGTAAAGTGAGGTGTTAGTTTTAGTTTCTTCAATCAAGAAGTTTTTTATTTTAAATGGTACCAGTGAGTACTATTTTCCTCAGGGAGATATGGAAGAAGATTTCTGCCCTGAGGTTGATGATCTTAGCAGCTGTAGCTAAGATCCATATCGGTTCCCACAGAGCTTCTGAAGGTAGTACAAGAGAAATCTTCAGTGTGGAGAACGGTTTGATGCTACAAGCAGCATTGAGGTATGTTTAGTCCTTTATTTCTGAGGAGACTTGGTATATCAGAACTGGCTGACATTTTTTCCCTGCAAGGGAAGGGGTAAGCAGTAGACCTGTTAACAAAAGCGTATTACTGAAAAACCTGTGTTTATTTTATTTTAGTTGACATAGTACCGGGCTAACATTTATATAGGGCTTAAAAGCAGCTATATAAAGGGACACTGGGAGAGGCAGCTTAACGGTTTTTATTTGTGAGTCCAAATAAGCAGTATGGCTGTATTTCGTGTGCTTTGGGGTAAAACATATCCACATGGCTTTATTACTAAACCGCTTCCCATGCGGTTGTACAGTATGATGTGATCGTCGTCCATGATAGGCGGGGACTATTTTCGCACGCTTAGACGCGCACTTTACTCTGGCTAAGAAGGCAGCAGGCATTAGCTCCAGTTGGGCCTAGACTGGTTCTCTGTTAACCGGATCATTGTCGAGTCATTTGGCAGTACCCTGGGGGCAGGTAGGCGCCACAGCAGAGCTGTGGCAAGGTGCAGGGGTTATTTTTCAAATCAAACATATTTTGACTATAAATATATTTTAGAGGTTAATTTCTCCCCTTGCTCTTGGGGTGCAATGATTTTTGGCACTATTGATTATGTGTAGTTAGTTTTAAAGCGTTAATTAACGTTTTTAGACAGTTTTGGAAAAATTGTGCGCTTTTTTATACCTTAAAGGCACAGTACACGTTTTTCAAAAAATTGTTTAAATAAATAAATAGAGTGTTTAACGACTATTGTGGTTATTGCTAGTCTGTTCAACATGTCTGACATTGAGGATACTAATTGCTCTATGTGTTTAGAAGCCATTGTGGAATCCCCTCTTACGTTGTGTACCTCTTGTACTGAAAGGGCCTTACAATGTAAAAAGCATATTTTTAGTAAAGTAAGTGTGCCTAAGGATGATTCTCAGTCTGAAGAGAATCAGGATATGCCATTCAATTCTCCCCAAGTGTCACAACCTTTAACGCCCACACAAGCGATGCCAAGTACCTCTAGTACATCTAATTCTTTTACTCTGCAGGAGATGGCTGCAGTTATGTCAACTACCCTTACAGAGGTATTATCTAAATTACCAGTGTTACAGGGTAAACGCAGTAGGTCAGGTATTAATGTGAATACTGAATCCTCTGATGCTTTATTGGCTATTTCCGATGTACCCTCACAGTGCTCTGAGTTGGGGGTCAGGGAATTGCTGTCTGATGGAGAACTTTCAGAATCAGGAAATATGTTACCTCAGACAGATTCGGACGTCATGTCCTTTAAATTTAAGCTTGAACACCTCCGCCTGTTACTTAAGGAGGCTTTAGCGACTCTAGATGATTGTGACTCTATTATGATACCACCAGAGAAGTTGTGTAAGATGGACAAATATCTAGAGGTGCCTACTTACACTGATGTTTTTCCGGTTCCTAAAAGAATTTCGTAAATAGTAAAAAAGGAATGGGATAGACCAGGTATACCGTTCTCCCCTCCTCCTAATTTTAAGAAGATGTTTCCCATAGCAGACACCATTCGGGACTAGTGGCAGTCAGTCCCTAAGGTGGAGGGAGCTATATCTACCCTGGCTAAGCATACAACTATACCTATCGAGGACAGTTGTGCTTTCAAAGACCCTATGGATAAGAAGTTAGAGGGTCTTCTAAAGAAATTATTTATTCATCAGGGTTTTATTTTACAACCTACAGCCTGCATTGTTCCAGTTACTACTGCAGCAGCTTTTTGGTTTGATGCTCTAGAAGAGTCTCTGAAGGTTGAGACCCCATTAGAGGACATTTTGGATAGAATTAAGGCTCTCAAGCTAGCTAATTCTTTTATTACAGATGCCACTTTTCATATTGCTAAATTAGCGGCGAAAAATGCAGGATTTGCCATTTTAGCGTGCAGAGCGTTATGGCTCAAATCATGGTCTGCTGATGTGTCATCAAAGTCTAAGCTTTTAGCTATTCCTTTCAAGGGTAAGACCCTATTCGGGCCTGAACTGAAGGAAATTATTTCTGATATTACTGGAGGTAAGGGCCATGCCCTACCTCAGGATAAATCTGTTAAGATAAGGGGTAAACAAAATAATTTTCATTCCTTTCGAAATTTTAAACGAATACCCTCTGCTTCCTCTTCCTCCACAAAGCAAGAAGGGAATTTTTCTCAATCCAAGTCCGTTTGGAGACCCAATCAGGCTTGGAATAAAGGTAATAAACAATCCAAGAAGCCCGCTGCTGATACAAAGACAGCATGAAGGGACGGCCCCCGATCCAGAACCGGATCTGGTAGGGGGCAGACTTTCTTTCTTTGCCCAGGCTTGGGCAAGAGATGTTCAGGACCCATGGGCATTGTAAATCGTGACCCACAGGTATCAACTGGAATTCAAGGATTTTCTCCCAAGAGGGAGATTTCATCTTTCACGATTGTCTGTAGACCAGACAAAAAGAGAGGCATTCTTACACTGTGTAAAAGACCTCTCTACCATGGGAGTAATTTGTCCCGTTCCAAAACTGGAACAGGGACAGGGGTTATACTCAAATCTTTTCGTGGTTCCCAAAAAAGAGGGAGCTTTCAGACCCATTTTAGATCTCAAGTGTCTAAACAAGTTTCTCAGAGTCCCATCGTTCAAGATGGAGACTATACGAACAATCTTACCAATGATCCAGGAGGGTCAATATATGACTACCGTGGACTTGAAGGATGCATACCTTCATATCCCTATTCACAAGGATCATCATCAGTTCCTAAGGTTTGCCTTCCTGGACAAACATTACCAGTTCATGGCTGTTCCCTTCGGGTTGGCCACAGCACCCAGAATCTTCACAAAGGTTCTAGGGTCTCTTCTAGCGGTTCTCAGACTGTGGGGCATTGCAGTGGTGCCTTATTTGGACGATATTCTGATTCAGGCGTCAACTAATCATCTGACAAAATCTCACACGGACACAGTGTTGTCTTTCCTGAGAACTCTCGGTTGGAAGGGGAACTCTGATAGACTCGGTAGACATGAATATTTTTCTGACGGAGGTCAGAAAATCAAAGATTCTGAATACTTGCCGAGCACTTCAGCCCATTCCTCAGCCATCAGTGGCTCAGTGTATGGAGGTCATTGGATTAATGGTAGCGGCAATGGACATCATTCCGTTTGCTCGCTTTCATCTCAGACCACTGCAGCTGTGCATGCTTGGACAGTGGAATGGGGACTATGTGAATTTATCTCCTCAGATAAATCTGGATCAGGAGACAAGAGACTCTCTTCTTTGGTGGTTGTCACTGGATCATCTGTCCCAGGGGACGTGTTTCCGCAGACCCTCGTGGGTGATAGTGACAATGGATGCCAGTCTTCTGGGCTGGGGTGCAGTCTGGTATTCCCTGAAGGCTCAGGGTGTTTGGACTCAGGTGGAGTCTCTTCTTCCAATCAATATTCTGGAACTGAGAGCAATTTTCAATGCGCTTCAGGCGTGGCCTCAGTTGGCTTCACCCAAATTCATCAGATTCCAGTCGGACAATATCACGACTGTGGCGTATATCAATCATCAGGGGGGAACAAGGAGTTCCTTAGCGATGATAGAAGTATCAAAGATAATCTGATGGGCGGAGGCCCACTTTTGCTATCTATCAGCAATCTACATCCCAGGAGTAGAGAACTGGGAAGCAGATTTTCTAAGTCGTCAGACTTTTCATCCGGGGGAGTGGGAACTCCATCAGGAAGTGTTTGCCTCATTGATTCGCCAATGGGGCAGACCAGAATTAGATCTGATGGCATCTCGTCAGAATGCCAAGCTTCCACGTTACGGATCCAGGTCGAGGGATCCTCAGGCTGAACTGATAGATGCCTTGGCAGTGCCTTGGTGGTTCAGCCTAGCTTATGGGTTTCCACTGTTTCCTCTCCTTCCACGCATGATTGCTTGGATCAAACAGGAGAGAGCTTCAGTAATCCTGATAGCACCTGCGTGGCCACGCAGGACTTGGTATGCGGATCTATGGACATGTCCTCTCTGCCACCGTGGAAACTTCCTTTGAGACAGGACCTTCTCATTCAAGGACCTTTCCAACATCCAAATCTAAATTCTCTGCAGCTGACTGCTTGGAGATTGAACGCTTGATTTTATCCAAGCAGGGATTCTCTGATTCGGTCATCAATACTTTGATACAGGCTCGTAAGCCTGTCACTAGAAAGATCTATTTTAAGATATGGCGCAACTATCTTTATTGGTGTGAATCCAAGGGTTACTCATGGAGTAAAGTTAGGATTCCCAGGATTCTGGCCTTTCTCCAAGAAGGATTGGAGAAAGGGTTATCAGCAAGTTCCTTAAAGGGACAGATTTCTGCTTTGTCAATTTTGCTTCACAATCGTTTGGCAGATGTGCCAGATGTTCAGTCTTTTTGTCAGGCTCTATCCAGAATTAAGCCTGTGTTTAGACCAATTACTCCTCCCTGGAGTTTGAATTTAGTTCTTCAAGTTCTTCAAGGGGTTTCGTTTGAACCCATGCATTCCATAGATATTAAATTGTTATCTTGGAAAGTTCTGTTTTTGGTTGCTATTTCTTCTGCTCGAAGATTTTCTGAGCTTTCAGCGTTACAATGTGATTTGCCTTATCTTATATTTCATTCTGATAAGGTGGTTTTACGTACCAAACCTGGATTTCTTCCTAAGGTTGTTTCAAATAAGAATATTAATCAGGAAATTGTTGTTCCTTCCTTGTGTCCTAATCCTTCTTCTAAGAATTAGCGTCTGTTACATAACCTGGACGTGGTTCGTGCCTTGAAGTTTTACTTACAGGCTACCAAGGATTTCCGTCAATCATCTTCATTATTCATTGTTTATTCTGGAAAGCATAGGGGTCAAAAAGCTACGGCTACCTCTCTTTCTTTTTGGCTGAGGAGTATCATCCACCTGGCATATGAGACTGCTGGACAGCAGCCTCCTGAAAGAATTACGGCTCATTCTACTAGGGCTGTGGCTTCCACATGGGCCTTTAAAAACAATGCTTCTGTTGAACAGATTTGTAAGGCTGCGACTTGGTCGTCCCTTCATACTTTTTCCAAATTTTACAAATTTGATACTTTTGCTTCTTCTGAGGCTGTTTTTGGGAGAAAAGTTCTTCAAGCAGTGGTGCCTTCCGTTTAGGTCTCTGTCTTGTCCCTCCCGTTTCATCCGTGTCCTGTAGCTTTGGTATTGTATCCCACAAGTAAGGATGAAATCCGTGGACTCGTCGTATCTTGTAGAAGAAAAGGACATTTATGCTTACCTGATAAATTGATTTCTTCTACGATATGACGAGTCCACGGCCCTCCCTGTCATTTTAGACAGATTATATTTTATTTCTCAACTTCAGTCACCTCTGCACCTTTAGCTTTTCCTTTCTCTTCCTAAACCTTCGGTCGAATGACTGGGGGTGGAGGGAAGGGAGGAGCTATATATACAGTTCTGCTGTGGTGCTCTTTGCCACTTCCTGTTAGCAGGAGGATAATATCCCACAAGTAAGGATGAAATCCGTGGACTCGTCGTATCGTAGAAGAAATCAATTTATCAGGTAAGCATAAATTTCCTTTTTCACATCTGACAATTGAGTCACAATATATAATTACAACTTTAATATTAAAGTAATTGTAAACAGAATTGCCCCACCCACAACTTAGCTGATTGGTGCCCATGTAGAAAAAGCACAGAGAATTTATGAAAACTCCCGAAGTTCATGTCGGAGCGTGCAACCTAAACGTCGTTGTGAGTGGTCGCGTTTTTTACAAATCACAAAATCCACGCGAGCAAAGGTGCGGGCAACAGCTAGTGTGTGATATATATATATATATATATACTGTATATACAGTATATATAAATATGTATTTACAATAAAAAGTACATTATTCTGTAAATGAAGAACATTGGAATTCATGTTGGGTTGAGCGCACTTGATTAACCCCTTAATGACCAACGACGTATGGGGTACGTCCTGCAAAAAAATGCAGTTAACGACCCGAGGATGTACCCCGTACCTCGTTGGTCTTTGAAAGTGGTGGAAGCGATCCTGATTGCTTCCAGCCGCTTTCCTGTTATTGCAGTGTTGCCTCGATATTGAGGCATCCTGCAATAACTGTTTTTAGCCATCCGACGCAGAGAGAGCCACTCTGTGGCCCACTCTGCATCGGACATCGATGGCCGTAATCGTTGGTGGGTGGGAGCCGATGTGGGAGGCGGGTGGGCGGCCATCGGTGTTGGCAGATCAGTCTTGAAAGGCGGGATTGTGGGCGGAGTCATCGTGGGAGCATGGGGCGTGCACGGGGCGGGAGCGGGTGGGAACTGCTACACTATGGAACAATTTTGTGATATTAAGTGGGAGAAAGGAGGGAGGGAATTGGTATATAAAAGATCTAAGGGATCTGGGAGGGGGTGGGGGGTTGGTCTTTGGGGGGGGAAGCTACACTACAGAAAAATAAAAATTAAAAAATAAATTAATTTTTTTTTTTTTATTGTAAACTGGGTACCCAAGATGACTCCCAATATGGTAGAGGGGGAGGGTTAGAGAGCTGTTTGGGGGGATCCTACACAGTAGAATCATTTTAAAAACAAAAAAAAACACCTTTTATTTTATTACTGGCAGACTTTCTGCCAGTACTTAAAGGATTACTTTCTGTTATAATTTTTAAGCTAAACAACTAACATTTTAAAGTTAATAAACATTAATTAAAACCTACTGAGTACTGACCTATATTTTCTCCAAAACGAAGTTTCATAACGTTCTAAAAGTTATATCTTTTATTCGCCGATGATGTCACGTTATCCTGCCCACTATTTTCAGCACTGCATGTTCAAAATACTTAAACCAATAACTTTGTGTTTAAAGCGCCATTTTGAAACCTAGGTATTGTAAACGGATTGGTACAGAGCAAAGGATACCCACGGAGTGGGTTTGGAAAACAATTCAATTTGCAGACAAGATTTCTGATATACGGTAGAGATATGTTAATGAAATGCTATTGATAAAAAGCGTATTTGGGGTAGTTAGTTAGTAACAGGCATAGAAAATATTTACTTACAGTGGCCCTTTAAGATGGTGGGGACAATTGTGGGCTGGTGTAGGGTTGCCACCTCGGCCATGTTTTCCTGGACACTTATGAGTTATACATGCTGCAGGGTGTGTAGAGAGGGATATGAATAGTGCTGTTCAGTGTCACTATTTGTTTGCTGTCCAGGGTTTAAATTCATGTTCCTACCAGCACACCCTGCAGCATGTATAACTCATAAGTGTCCAGGAAAACATGGCTGAGGTGGCAACCATAGCTGGGGGAGATAAGAGAGCTGTTTGGGAGGGATTAGGGGGTGTGATGTGTCAGGTAGGAGGCTGATCTCTACACTAAAGCTAAAATTAACCCTGCAAGCTCCCTAATTAACCCTTTCACTGCTAGACATAAGTTTGTGAAAAAGTGAAAAAAAAATGTATTTGATCGCATTTGGCGGTGAAATGGTGGCATGAAATATACCAAAATGGGCCTAGATCAATACTTTGGGTTGTCTACTACACTACACTAAAGCTAAAATTAACCCTACAAGCTCCCTAATTAACCTCTTCACTGCTGGGCATAATACATGTGTGGTGCGCAGCGGCATTTAGCGGCCTTCTAATTACCAAAAAGCAACACCAAAGCCATATATGTCTGCCATTTCTGAATGAAGGGGATCCCAGAGAAGCATTTACAACCATTTGTACCATAATTGCACAAGCTGTTTGTAAATAATTTCAGTGAGAAACCTAAAATTGTGAAAAATGTAATGTTTTTTTTAATTTGATCGCATTTGGCGGTGAAATGGTGGCATGAAATATACCAAAATGGGCCTAGATCAATACTTGGGGTTGTCTACTACACTACACTAAAGCTAAAATTAACCCTACAAGCTCCCTACATGCGCCCTAATTAACCCCTTCACTGCTGGGCATAATACATGTGTGGTGCGCAGTGGCATTTAGCGGCCTTCTAATTACCAAAAAGCAATGCCAAAGCCATATATGTCTGCTATTTCTGAACAAAGGGGATCCCAGAAAAGCATTTAGAACCATTTATGCCATAATTGCACAAGTTATTTGTAAATAACTTCAGTGAGAAACCTAAAGTTTGTGAAAAAAAATTGTGAAAAAGTGAACGATTTTTTTATTTGATCTCATTTGGCGGTGAAATGGTGGCATGAAATATACCAAAATGGACCTAGATCAATACTTTGGGGTATCTTCTAAAAACAAATATATACATGTCAAGGAATATTCAGGGACTCCTAAAAGATATCCGTGTTCCAATGTAACTATCGCTAATTTTTTAAAAAAAAGTTATTTGGAAATAGCAAAGTGCTACTTGTATTTATTGCCCTATAACTTGCAAAAAAACAAAGAACATGTAAACATTGGGCATTTCTAAATTCAGGACAAAATTTAGAAACTATTTAGCATGGCTGTTTTTTGGTGGTTGTAGATGTGCAACAGATTTTGGGGGTCAAATTTAGAAAAAGTGTGTTTTTTTCATTTTTTCGTCATATTTTATAAATTTTTTTATAGTAAATTATAAGATACTAGTCCTAAAGCCCGTTCACACGGGCCATTTTTTGCGGCTCCATCTTCAAGATATCCGGCGCGGAGCATCCTCTTCAAACGACGTCTTGCAATCAGCCAATAGGATTGGGCTGGCATTCTATTTGCTGTTCCAATCAGCCAATAGAATACAAGCTCAATCCTATTGGCTCATTGGGGGGCTGGCGGTTTAGAAGTTAATATGTTAAGTTTAGTATTAGTGATGTGGGGGGGGCGGTGGTTTAGGGGTTAATAACTTTATTATAGTAGTAGCGGTGGAGGGCAGCGGTTTAGGGGTAAATAGGTTTATTTAGTGTCGGCAGTCAGGGGCGGCGGTTTAAGGGTTAACAGGTTTATTTAGGTGTTAGCGATGTCGAGGGGCGGCAGATTAGTGGTATTTAGACTAGGGGTTTATGTTAGGGTGTTAGGTTTTTACATAACTTTCTTCTCCGCATAGACATTTAATGGGGATTGCGTTATAGCGATCGCCATTTTTGAAACACTTTCTCTCCATTAATATCTATGGGGGAAAATGTGCACAAGCACGTCAAGTCAGGCCTTGGGTTTTGTGCGGTATGGAGCTTAACGTACCATATTGCACAACAAAAGAAAGTTTTTCAGTAACTTGTAATAGCAGCGCTATGGAGAGTGCAATACTGCTCATTTTTTGCGTTATTTACGCACCCAGTTTAGCACACAACTTGTAATCTTGCCGATTGTGCTCACTTCTGTGAATTTACCTATGAGTCAGCACTGATTGGCTAAAATGCAAGTCTGTCAAAACTGGGGAATGGGCAATAAAATTATTATCTATCTTTTTAAACAATTCACATTTTTGAGCAGACTGTCCCTTTAAATTGGTGTACTGCTTTGCTTTGAGTCCTTAATTCCTTCCCTCTCTATTGTGATTAGGGATGGGCGAATGTTTCGCAACATTCGAAAAACGGCACGAATTTTAACATATTCGTTCGTTCGAATCGAATTTCGAATGTTTACATAACATTCTAACATTCGATTTTCGAATGTTCGGTTTCGAATTTTACGATTACATTCGAAAATATTCGAATTCGAAAAATTCGAATTTAGATTGTAATAGTATTTCTAATGCTTTTTCTTTAAATGTAATATTCGAATTATGCAATATGCGAATTCGAAAAATTCGAATTTAGATTGTAATAGTATTTCTAATGCTTTTTCTTTAAATGTAATATTCGAATTATGCAATACGTGTATTCGAATTCGAAAAATTTGAATTTAGATTGTAATAGTATTTCTAATGCTTTTTCTTTAAATGTAATATTCGAATTATGCAATACGTGTATTCGAATTCGAAAAATTCAAATTTAGATAGTAATAGTATTTCTAATGCTTTTTCTTTAAATGTAATATTCGAATTATGCAATATTCGAATTCGAAAAATTCGAATTTAGATTGTAATAGTATTTCTAATGCTTTTTCTTTAAATGTAATATTCGAATTATGCAATACGTGTATTCGAATTCGAAAAATT
This sequence comes from Bombina bombina, assembly GCF_027579735.1. Taxonomy (NCBI): domain Eukaryota; kingdom Metazoa; phylum Chordata; class Amphibia; order Anura; family Bombinatoridae; genus Bombina; species Bombina bombina. The sequence goes on from NC_069504.1 coordinate 886,306,936, forward strand.
TGAATTTAGATTGTAATAGTATTTCTAATGCTTTTTCTTTAAATGTAATATTCGAATTATGCAATACGTGTATTCGAATTCGAAAAATTTGAATTTAGATTGTAATAGTATTTCTAATGCTTTTTCTTTAAATGTAATATTCGAATTATGCAATACGTGTATTCGAATTCGAAAAATTCGAATTTAGATAGTAATAGTATTTCTAATGCTTTTTCTTTAAATGTAATATTCGAATTATGCAATATTCGAATTCGAAAAATTCGAATTTAGATTGTAATAGTATTTCTAATGCTTTTTCTTTAAATGTAATATTCGAATTATGCAATACGTGTATTCGAATTCGAAAAATTCGAATTTAGATTGTAATAGTATTTCTAATGCTTTTTCTTTAAATGTAATATTCGAATTATGCAATACGTGTATTCGAATTCGAAAAATTCGAATTTAGATTGTAATAGTATTTCTAATGCTTTTAAATGTAATATTCGAATTATGCAATATTCGAATTCGAAAAATTCAAATTTAGATTGTAATAGTATTTCTAATGCTTTTTCTTTAAATGTAATATTCGAATTATGCAATACGTGTATTCGAATTCGAAAAATTCGAATTTAGATTGTAATAGTATTTCTAATGCTTTTTCTTTAAATGTAATATTCGAATTATGCAATACGTGTATTCGAATTCGAAAAATTCGAATTTAGATTGTAATAGTATTTCTAATGCTTTTAAATGTAATATTCGAATTATGCAATATTCGAATTCGAAAAATTCGAATTTATATTCGAATTCGAAAAATTCGAATTTCGAATGTAGACATTCGATACAATTATAAACATTCGAATTCGAAGGTGACATTCGAAAACTGTAAATAACATTCGATTTTCGAATTTTTAAGAATATTCGTTCTTATCGACATTCGAATTTAGAATTCGAATTTCGGTAATAACATTCGTTCTACATTCGAAATTCGAAAATTTGCACATTCGCCCATCCCTAATTGTGATGACACCGAGTTCCTGCCAACTGCCATGAAGCAAAGGGATTCTGGACATGGTGTTGCTTTTGTTAGCAGTGGATCATGACTATAAATAGTTAACATGTTTTTAGAGGCCTGGCAGAAGATCAGTTTGGCTGACAACCTTGGGCAAAGATTTCACTTCTCTCTCAAACATTGCCAAACTTGTCAGTGGGAGAGAGAGAGCTGAAATCCTTACTTTTTGTCCTGATTGTTTTGTGTCCATATGACCTTTTGTCACTCTAGTGAGCACTGTGTTCTGGTTAACAGCTCTTTCCCTTGGATTGTGAACTTATATGGGTCTGGAGGCTTTTCACTGGGCTTGATACCCTGTGCTGCTGGTAAGCACCTTTGTATGCTGGAGAGAAGCCCTTTGGAATATCCAGACTAAAAAAAAAATCAGGAAGGGGAAGCAGCTTTTTTTTCATGATAAAAAGTGTAAATTTAAAGTCATCAACTCCTGATAAAAATAAAAATGAAGAAGAATGCACGTGTAAGAAGAGTGTTGTGTCTGTGGAAAACAAAGAAGGTCTTCATTTAAAAGCACGTGAACAATCACAAGCACAAGAAAAAAACAAAGCTGCCTTAAAGAGACATGATAGAACATTCAGTTTTAATTGACTTTTCAATTTACTTATATAATCAAATTTAAATTGTTCTTGTTGCATCCTTTGTTGAAAAGCATAGTTAGGTATTCAGGAGCAGCAATGCAAGAATGGGAGCTTGCTGATGATTGGTGGCTACACACAACTGCCTCTTGTTGTTGGTTCACCAGATGTGTTTCACTAGCTCTCAGTAGTACATTGCAGCTATGGAGCTGATATCAGTTAAGTGTTTAACCCAAGTGGTTAAACATACATTTATATGCAAGCAATACTGCAATAATAAAATCCCCTAACAAACAAGTAGAGTTGCCAGGTGCCCAGTATTAAGATGGACAGTCCAGTATTTCATCAGGCTGCCCAGTAACATTTATACAAACATACTGGGCACTTAAATGTCCAGTTTTTTAAAGTCTGCTGAGTGGCAAATACATTTAAAAGTCTTCTATGCCCCTATGCATTAGCAATATGACCAAAAAGAAGTATCATTGCACATACTCTGTGTGTGTGATGTTTAGCCACTGGAGTAGTTCTGCTCTGTGCGTACTACTGGAAGTCAAGAGTGGATCAAATTGTTTGTTGCTGGCAGGTAAAATGATTGATTTGCATGTTACTTGCAGCCAAGGGGATTAAATCACTGCTCAGTTGTGAAAAGTATATATAATAAGGTCTAGGTGCAGTCTGAGGTCGAGCTTTGGGGAGGGCCACTGTATAACCCCACCTACCACATCTGTCCATTTACCTACAGTGTGTCCAGTATTTTTATGGAGGACAGTTGGCAACCCTACACATTTATGTACTTTTATGTACCTTTATTACTCCAAATGACAGTACATTCATTATTCAAACAAATTCAGCAACAAATGTTAATGCAACTGAAAAAGCATTATTATTTCATCCTCTAAAAATTCACCAATAAAATAGATAGAAATTAACTTTGATTATTAAAGGGACAGTCTAGTCCAAAATAAAATTTCATGAATCAGACAGGGCATGCAATTTCTTTCCAATTTACTTTTATCATCAATTTTTATTTTGTCCTCTTGATATACTTAGATGAAAGTTAAACATAGGAGGCTCTCATATGCTTTTCTTAGACCTTGAAGGCCGCCTCTTATCTGAAAGCATTTTGACAGTTTTTCACCACTAGAGGGCGTTAGTTCATATATGTCATATAGATAACATTGTGCTCAAGCATGTGGAGTTACCTAGAAGTCAGCACTGATTGGCTAAAATGCAAGTCTGAAAGACAGCAGCACCACAAGGTGTGTATCAACATCCTTTATTAGTGAGACATCACACGGTACAACAATGTTTCGGTCACAAACTGCCCTTAATCATGTTTTACATACAAATATCCTTAACCACTTTATATACCCCCACAAAGGGGAGGGACCTGTTACCTATACAGATGATGTTAATTCTGTGTTTCCCTTAGTTGACAGGAAATTACACTTCCCCATCTAGTGGTCACAGAAATATTTATCTCATTAACACATTATAACCTGAAAGATAGCATACATTAAAAAACAAATCCAATTTAGCATAATTACATCCAATATGTTTCATATTCCATCAACAGTAAAAAGTGATTTTAGGCAAGAATAACCACCTTAGTACAGTTCATACAATTCATAATCATATAATATTTACAAAGTAACATTCCAGTCAATTTCCCTATTCATCCCCAAAGGGAAGAGAGACTGAAGAGTGTAGATCCAAAAGGTTTCCCTAGATTTTAGGATTCTCTGTCTATCACCTCCCCTCCTTGGTTTCCTGACCTGTTTAATAACCTGATATCTAAGTTGGGAGATGGTATGGCCAGCCTGTAAAAAATGGTTAGACACAGGAGCATCCCTATTATTACAGTGAATATTTGATTTGTGCTCATTTATCCTGTCTCTGATCCTACGTATAGATTCACCAATATATATTTTAAAGCATGGGCACTTAATGAGGTATATCACAAAGTCTGAATTACAGGTATAAAAACCAGGGATCTTTAATTTTTTTCCAGTCATTGGATGTATAAAATGATCTCCTTTTATAACACTATTGCAATTGCAGCAACTGAGACATGGAAAACATCCAACTTTAGGGGTAGAGATATAGGTCTGTGTCATTCCCCTTTTCGGGTCCTATATCAGCTCTTACTAATGTATCTTTTAAATTCCTACATCTATTATAGGCAGGCATAGGTGATTCCTCAAACTCTTTAATGTGGGCATTTAAATCCTTCACTATAGGCCAATGTTTTCTAATAATCCTAAGGACTTAATTACTAAGACGATTATATTGGGAGACAAAGACTAATCTCTTATTCTCTCTACCTCTATCCTTCCTCATCCCCCTAAGGATAGATTGCCTAGGGATAGCATTAACTTCTCTAATTTGTTGTTGCACAAGCTGCTCGGGGAAACCTCTCTCCAGAAAACAATCACCCATCTCCTGTAATCTAGCCTTCCTATTGTTTAATCTGATACATTTTTTTTCACTCTTAGTAGTTGGCTCCTTGGTAAACTCTTAATTAATGTGGGGGGGGATGTGCACTTTCATACCTTAACAGGCTATTTTTATCACTACCCTTCCTATAGAGATCTATTTCTAAATCCCTTCAATTTTTAATAACAGTAGTATCCAAAAAAGCCACTGACTCCTCACTATACGTGAGTTTAAATTTAATATGTCTCATAGAGACATTAAGATCAGCCACAAAACTAAGCAAGGAGTCGATGTTGCCCCCCCATATGCCAAATAAATCATCTATATATCTAAACCAATATAAACCATATTGTTAGAACATCTTATTAGTGTATACAAATTTCTCCTCATACACATTCATGAATACATTGGCATATGTGGGGGCGACATTCAACCCCATAGCAGTACATTGACACTGAATAAAGAATTGATCTTGAAAAAGAAAATAATTACAATAGAGGATAAATTGTAATAATCCCATTGCAAAATCACATTGAGCATTCAACAATATACCATTGGATTTGATAGCATGCCTCATAGCACCCAGTCCGCTGTTATGGGTGATGGACGTATATAAGCTGAAAAAGAGGAGAAGAGCGCAGACTCAAGTGTAGAGTAATAAGTTCTTTAATACTTGCGTACACAGGGAATAAGGCAACTCACAAGAACAACAGTTAAAATCAACACAGCACACAATGTGTTAAAAGCGTTGTTAAAACTTATCCCAACAGCATTGGTTCAGCAGTCAGCGGTTTCCAACTCCTTTACACACTCCAATGGTCCTGGGTAGTTGTCACGGTAACCCAATTAAGGCAGGTGAGCTGTAGCCACAAAGTCCATTTGGATTCCGTTAGAAGAACTGTTAGGGGCTGGTGATATCTCTTTCAGCTAACAAATGCCAGATGTAGTGGGATAATTTCACAAAAACCCTCGGCCAACAAGCTAGTAGTTTCCTAACTACGTGTTTCATCCCGACACAGCAGGACTTTCTCAAGAGTGAAGAGTCAAGGTATTGTGTTGCTCCTTATGAATGGTGTGGCAAGCACACTCCCACATATTAGACCAATGCCGTCAGATCATAACCGGGAACAATTACAAACATTCATAAGGGGCATATCGAAAAATAAAATACAATTGATAATCTATATCACTTAAGAAAAGCCACATTGGATATACAAATAAATATTAAAAGTGATACAGTGTCTCGGCCAGCATAAAATATGAATTGTTAAAAACAAATTACTACAATATATGTTCTTACTGAAAATTCTAAAAACAATAAAGAGCAACTGTTATAAAATCCTACAAATATGTAATTACAAATAATTATGTTTTTAAAAAGCTAAACAAAGTGAATCAAATCCAAAAACAAATTACTACAATATATGTTCTTACTGAAAATTCTAAAATGGGAATAGACCTGATCTGTTCTAAAGTCCTCTAAATCTCGCTGACGTTTTTTAATCTTAGTTGTTTCCAATTCTTTCGAAAAAGTGTCAACCCTTTTTTGAATATTTACGTTTAAATCTTTCCATTGTTGTATATGTTCAAACGGTTGGACTTTGGCAACTACAGTATCTATTTCTGTTTTCAGACAATCAAGCTTGTGTTCTCTATACTTAATAAGTCATTTTATTAGTGCTTTTGAACAATTATATAGAATCTGCTCCCATTCAGGTATTCAACCTCTTCCAAGTCAAATGCAGGGAACTTGAAGATTCTCAAACCTCTAGGTATTACATTGTGTAATATATAATTGTCCAACAGCACTAAGTCCTGCCACTCCATAGCATCTTTCATAAGTAATTTTTCTAGTTCTCTAAATATTTGTATAGGATCCTCAGATGTATTGGTGGGGTTTCCCACTAAAAGATTTTGTGATCGTTGGTGACTAGCTCGAATAGTATTAGTACCAAAAGTGGAAAGAGTTGAGGCAATTTCCTCCATGTCAGATAGTGGTAATAAAAGTGATCAATAATAACAAAAAAAACAAAACAACTAAATTAAGACAGCAAAATCAAGTAGGTTCTCTCACTAGTTGGTGTGGCGGAGCTAATGGTCTGTATCCGTGTAAAACATCAGAATGTATTATGTGTCCCCTTATAGGAAATAATAGTGCATCATTTAGTAATTATGATGGCAGTAAAACATACACATGTAATAGTAGGTGTACTTGTCATTCTACATACGTTGTATACCAGTTAATCTGTAAATGTGGGCATATTTATATAGGTCGCACGAAACGTAAAATTAAATATAGACTTAGAGAACATATCAGGAATATTGGCTTTGAAAATCACAGTGTATTTTACCATTTTAAATTACATCACAATTGCAACCCACAAGATTTGAGTATTAAAATTGTTGAATGGGTTGCACCAAATATCTGGGATACTAATAGGCTACTAAGACTTAGGAAAAGAGAGACCTTTTTGATAAAAACTCTTAACTGTATGGAACCTCATGGGTTAAATATCGAATTAGATATACAGGCTTAGATATACAGGCTTTTCTACGACATAATTTTAAATGTATTGATTAATGTATTTATTTGTACGAGGATTTGATTCACTTTGTTTAGCTTTTTAAAAACATAATTATTTGTAATTACATATTTGTAGGATTTTATAACAGTTGCTCTTTATTGTTTTTAGAATTTTCAGTAAGAACATATATTGTAGTAATTTGTTTTTAACAATTCATAGTTTATGCTGGCGGAGACACTGTATCACTTTTAATATTTATTTGTATATCCAATGTGGCTTTTTTTAAGTGATATAGATTATCAATTGTATTTTATTTTTCGATATGCCCCTTATGAATGTTTGTAATTGTTCCCGGTTATGATCTGACGGCATTGGTCTAATATGTGGGAGTGTGCTTGCCACACCATTCATAAGGAGCAACACAATACCTTGATTATTCACTCTTGAGAAAGTCCCGCTGTGTCGGGATGAAACGCGTAGAGAACCGCCCCTTGTTGTCTATTTTTGACCCTGTGAGGCCACCGTAGTTCCTAATCTGCAGTTAGGAAACTACTAGCTTGTGGGCCGAGGGTTTTTGTGAAATTATCCCACTACATCTGGCATTTGTTAGCTGAAAGAGATATCACCAGCTCAAACAGTTCTTTTAACGGAATCCAAACAGACTTTGTGGCTACAGCTCACCTGCCTTAATTGGGTGTTAAGGAGTTGGAAACCGCTGACTGCTGAACCACTGTTGTTGGAATAAGTTTTAACAACGCTTTTAACACATTGTGTGCTGTGCTGATTTTAACTGTTGTTCTTGTGAGTTTGAAACAAATTGAATACAGCACCCACTATTCACAGAAGCACGGAGAAGGCTTACCAAGCCTATATAGATCCAAGTAAAGAATTAGTCTCCAGCTGTGGTGAAAAATTGACCTTTATTTTAAATACAAGGACCAGTGAAGCAACGTTTTGGGCTAACAATAAGCCCTTTCTCAAGCCTCAAGGTTCTTGTGAGTTGCCTTATTCCATGTGTGCGCAAGTATTAAAGAACTTATTACCCTACACTTGAGTGTGCGCTCTAAAAGACTGGTATAGAAAACGTACTTTGAACTAGGAACTTTTGTTCCTTTTCAGAAATCAAGCCATTACACATTGCCTTAGAAATACATTTTTCAAGCTCTTTTTTCACCTCAAAAGAAGGATCCCTATATAAAGGTTTATAAACCTCCCTGTCTTGTAATTGGGTTTTTATTTCTTGCACATAGTAACATTTATCTAAGATAACTGTTGCTCCGCCCTTATCATAATATCATAATATTTCTGTGACCACTAGATGGGGTAGTGTAATTTCCTGTCAACTTAGGTAAACACAGAATTAACATCACCTGTATAGGTAACAGGTCCCTCCCCTTTGTGGGGGTATATAAAGTGGTTAAGGATATTTGTATATATAACATGATTAAGGTCAGTTTGTGACCAAAACGTTGTTGTTCCGTGTGATGTTTCACTAATAAAGGATATTGATACACACATTGTGGTGCTGCTGTCTTTCACATATTGCATTGATTTGGGATCTGTGCAGGGTCCTGACAGCGTGCACCTGGATACTGGCAGTAAGTGCTGTGCTATTTTCTATGATTGATATAGATTTTGCTGCACCTGACTACTTGCACTTTTAAATCTGCCTACATACTATGGAGAATAGAATTGAAGAGACTGAGCCTCAGACTTTTACATATAGTGACCTGGAGGCTGCAAGAATTATCACTTTGGTACATGACTCTAGGAACTTTCTTCAGACTCCACCTACAGAAACCTCTACTAAAGAGTATGAAAAACTAAAAAAGAAAAATCTGGCCTTTGAACTTCATGCCACAACTCTAGCGGAGTATCACAGAGTCCGGCGGATACCAAGAGGCCTGCACATGAATGTGAGACCAACGCTAATGCGAGACAACAAGAAGTATTGTGAAAGGTTTAGTCACGTTTTGAAAAAGTGTTCCTTCGACCTCCTTGTGTTGACAGTGGAGTTCCTACAGGGGGATCTGGATAAACAGAAAGAGGAGATCATGCGCCTGGAAGGGGCTTTGAGATCCATAATGTCCGCTGACGAGATGGGAAAACTGTTAGCATCTGTAAATACAAGCATTGGGGAGCTGCAAAAGATTATTGAAGCCTGCAAACGCCAGAAATTCCAAAGAGATGAGGAAGACTATCGCAATGGAAATGTGTACAGATGGTCCAAAGAGGCATACAATGATAGGAGGCGACAAACAACAACAAATTGGCGGAGACAACATCGCGCACGCGACACCAACACAAGCTCTATGTCATCAACCAACGACTCATCGGGGGACTCAGAAGGAAGCACAGGGGAGGTCGGAAACACCACCGCAAGCGTTTTTGCCTCAGGGACAGAAATAACAAAAGTCCCGAAGGATGACCCGCAACAAGACCAAGCAGACTTAGTGGTAAATATATTGAAATATGAATTGACTGATATAGAAAGGAAGGTCATTAATAAGGGATTGTCTTTTTGCCCTGAACCGAAATGTGATTTTTTTCCAGTTACAGAAAGACTTACTTTCATTATTTCGTAATGTTAAACTGAAAATCCATTTTGGTAATCCACAGTTACCACAGAGGGTTAACTCGAATCTAGAGGATAATGTGAATACTCAGAGAGAAATTGATGTGTTATCATTGAACAGGCTTGACCTTAGAGTTAAAAGTAACTTTAATCCTAGCATAAGTATTAACAGTATTGAAACTTTTATGCAATTGGTTCTAAAAGATGTAGATGCTTTAAAACGAAAGGATAGAATATTCAATAGGGGTAAGAGTTTTGCACAGAGTAACTTTACTAGATTGGAAGGTAAAGCCCTGCTGGACTTAAAATAAAAGCTAACAAACAAATCATATGTAAGTCGGCTGATAAGGGCAGAGCAACAGTTATCTTAGATAAAAGTTACTATGTGCAAGAAATAAAAACCCAATTACAAGACAGGGAGGTTAATAAACCTTTATATAGGGATCCTTCTTTTGAGGTGAAAAAAGAGCTTGAAAAATGTATTTCTAAGGCAATGTGTAATGGTTTGATTTCTGAAAAGGAACAAAAGTTCCTAGTTCAAAGTACGTTTTCTAGACCAGTCTTTTACACATTGCCTAAATACATAATGATAAAACCCCTCCAGGTCGCCCTATTGTGGCAAGCACTAATTCTATCCTTACGAATGTATCTATTTACCTTGATAAATTGTTTAGACCTCTTGCCACTGAATCAATGTCATACATTAAAGATACTGGAGACTTTTTGATAAAGCTTGAGGATTTGGTTATGCAAAGTGATAAATTCATTCTATACACAGTGAATAGCTTATATACGTCCATCACCCATAGCAGCAGACTGGGTGCTATGAGGCATGCTATCAAATCCAATGGTATATTGTCGAATGCTCAATGTGATTTTGCAATGGGATTATTACAATGTATCCTCTATTGTAATTATTTTCTTTTTCAAGATAAATTCTATATTCAGTGTCAAGGTACTGCTATGGGGTCGAATGTCGCCCCCACATATGCCAATGTATTCATGTTCATTGTTCATTGTTCCGAAATATCAGACATATATGGCTTTGGCATTGCTTCTTGGTAATAAGTAGGCTGCTAAATACCGCTGCGCTCAACACTTGTATTATGCCCAGCAGTGAAGGGGTTCATTAGGTAGCTTGTAGTGAGCTTGTAGGGTTAATTTTAGCTTTAATGTAGAGATCAGCTTCCCACCTGACACATCCCACCCCCTGATCTCTCCCTGATCCCCCTCTAACAGCCTATTTTCCCTCCCCCACCTCACAATTGTCACCGCCATCTTAAGTACTGTCACAAAGTCTGCCAGTACTAAAATAAAAGGCAATTTGTTTTATTTTTTTTATATTTATTTTGCAGTGATGGATACCCCCTCAGCCCCCAACCTTCCTGATCCCCCCATACAGCTCTCTAACCCTCCCCCCCTTTACCTATCTTCCACCATCTTGGGTACAGGCAGCTGCCTGCCAGTACCCATTTTGCCATAATACATGTGTTGCTTTTTTCCTAAATCATTTTCTGTAGTGTAGCTGCCCCCCCCCTCAACACCCTCCCCCCTCCCCCTCCCTGATCCCTTTACAAAAAATAATTTACCTCTTCCTCCCTCTCTCACATTAATGTAGCGTGCGCGTTAAGGGGTTAAAGAATTATGTTAACTAGCATCTCAGTCTAATTGGTCATTTAATTTCTTATGATAATAGAAGTAAATTAGAAAGCTGTTTAAAATTGCATGCTCTATGTGAATCATGAAAGAAAAAAAATTGGGTTTTCATATCCCTTTAAATACAAATATTCTGTACAGGCGTTTCCTCGGATGGCAGCAACAAAGATAAATATTCCCTGCTGTGATACAATATAAACTTCATGGAATTAAAACTAAATTGATAGAGATTGCATAGCAAATGAAACGTTGTTGGACTGGGTTGCACAAGCATTAAATTAAGAAGTTATTGTATTATCTATTTACAACAAAAATTCTAATGTTGATGGAATCATTTTGGCAGCAATAGTGCATGTCTGGAAGGAGGAATTAAAGGGAGAATTAGTTGCTATTTGCTGTCCAGCAAGAAATTCTTCAGAACTGTATACAGCTTTGGCAAACACATTTTCTGTAGACATAGGGGATGATTGATCAAGTGTCGGGCGAACATAAACCGCTGTAGCCCGACATTGATAAATGCCAACAGCATATGCCATTGGCATTTATCATAGCACAAGCTTTGCGTGTGAAATGCTTGTGCAATACCGCCCCCTGCACATTCACGGCCAATCGCTAGCAGTGGTTGTCAATCATCCCGCTGCTTCTTAACTTAGGTTTCAGGGGAACCTGAAACTACTGGGGTAGATTGCAGCATCCGCTGCTTGATAAATCTACCTCATAGAATGCATCATAATAAATTATCGGTAAGAACATGAACATCTCAAGAATTTCTGTAAATTTATTAATATAAAATCACTCACAAACTATTGTCACTTAGCAGAACAAGATGGCCTCTCCAGACATAGGGCTAGATTTACCAAAGCCCCTACGGCAGCAAGTTCTCGCAAGAACTTGCTCGCCGTGATTTATCAAGCAGCGGTCACTAGATCGCTGCTTCCCTAAGCTATTCGCCACCTCTAAACTGGCGAAATTGACAGCTCCTGCTCGCGCGTGATTGGCTGTGCGCGGGCAGGGGGCGGGATTGCACGCGAGTGTGTAATGCCAAATACCGCTTGTGTGCAATGCCAAATACCTGTGGGTAATTTCGCCCCGCCACAGGCGAGCTAAGGCGTACAGGGGCGCGTATATGCGCCCCTGTACGCCTCAGCTATAATAAATCTAGCCCATAGAACAGCTCAGCTACTGCAAATATTTCCTTTCCTTTAGAGTCATCTTTTGTTTCTTTCAGTCCAATCAATATTAAAGAACTTCTAAACATTCCTAGGCAGACAGACAAGCCACGCATGTAATTTGCTATTGTATGAATTGTCCGCTGCTGAAATTATACAAAGTCCTCTGGGCAGCCCACAGAGCCATCAACAGAGCAAAATCAAAGGTAAATGTTACTGCTGCTTTTTAATGAAGAAAACAATTGTGATATATGCACAGCATATAACATTTACACATGCAGTGATAAAGTCATAAAAATATATCCTGTGTTTACTGACCCAGCAAAGTAAAAAAGACAAGACAGTCTTGATAAAGAAATTGCTTTATTTATGGAGAAAGTTTCTAACTTGTGCAAAGTGTATAATAAAATAATAATAACAACTTATATAGAACTTTCTTCAGGTTGGACTCAAAGCGCTTTAAACAAGGTACATTTACCTAAAAGGATTACAAGTTGCAGTTTTTATTCCTGATAGGCTAGTTTAAACAGGTTTGTCTTGAGTGTTTGTTTAAAATTATCGAGGGAGGAAGTGGCTTCTTTCACTGTGCTGGCATGAATAAAAGCTTGCAAGCCACATGTTTGGTGAAATCTTGGCACGTTTAGCTTCTGGGCATGTGTTGATCAAAGAGTACGAGTTGGGACATAGTGCACAAGTAATTCCTTTAAATAGCTTGGTCTCTGATCATGCAGGCCTTTGTTGGATAGCAGAGCTATCTTAAAAACTATACTACATCTTATTGGCAACCAGTGCAAGGAGTGGAGGGTGGGTCACCGTGGGTGTCACATGGCAAAATGATCTGAGGTTAGAGGTTATTTACAGAAAACACTTAGGGCCAAATTACAAGTGGAGCAGTATTCAAAGTGTCAATTAAGTCAGATCCATCACTTTTTTCCTAATGTTAGCATGTCTGATAAATAATATCATAGCACTTTTGTATTAATTATATATTACCTGCAAGTGGTCATAATTTGGTACTTAAAGGGATACGAAACCCACATTTTTTTCTTTCATGATTCAGATAGAGCATGCAATTTTAAGCAATAATCTAATTTACTCCTATTATCAATTTTTAGTCGTTCTCTTGACATCTTTATTTAAAAAGCAGGAATGTAAAGCTTAGCAGCCGGCCTATTTTAGGTTCAGCACCCTGGATAGTGCTTGCTTATAAATTTAAGCCAACAATAAGCAAGCATAAACCAGATTCTGAACCAAAAATAGGCCGTCTCCTAAGCTTTACATTCTTGTTTTATAATAAAGATAGCAAGAGAATGAAGAAAATGTGATAATAGGAGTAAATTAGAAAGTTGCTTAAAATTGCATGCTCTATCTGAATCATGAAAGAAAAAAAATTGGGTTTAGTATCCCATCCAGTCCTTTATCTGGTATCTTTTTTTCTTTCCTAAGATATAGTGATAACCACGACGTCATCATTTACTGTTGGGAATATCACTCCTGGCCAGCAGAAGGAGGCAAAGAGCACCACAGCAAAGCTGTTAAGTATCACTTTCCTTCCCACAAACCCCAGTTTTTCTCTTTGCCTTGGTGCATGGAGGAAGGGGAAGTTTTGGAAGTCTACTGTTTCGGCCAATAGCAAGCTGTAGTGGTCCAGTAGATAGCTTAAGCATCTTGAAACTAGAGGGTTGGGAATTTGAATCCAGCTGCAGCTGATTTTCCCTTCACTTTTCAGTGACTCAATGTATGGAGGAAATTGGTCTGAGGGTTCCATGGACATCATTCCCTTTTCCATTTGAGAGCTCTGCAGTTATACATACTCAGTCAATGGAGCAGTGACCATTTGGATCTCTCTCAGAGGATAGATCTAGTTCAGCGTTAAGAGGCTCTTTCCCGTCGGGGTTCAAGAGTATCTGTCTCAGGGCGGGTGCTTCCGGAGACATTCCTGGGTGATTGTGACCACGGAATCCAGCCTGCTGGGCTGGGAAGCAGTCTGGGACTCATTAAAGGCGCAGGGACTATGGACTCAGGAGGAGTCTGCTCTCCCCATTAACATCATGGATTTGAGAGCGATCTACAATGCTCTGATGGCTTGGCCTCAGTTGTCCTTAGCCCGGTTTATCAGGCTCCAGTTGGACAATTTCACCTCAGTAGCTTACATCAACCACCAGGGAGGAACTAGGAGTTCCTTAGCCATGTAGGAGGTGGCTCAGATTGTTCAGTGGGCGGAAGCTCACAATTCCTGTCTGTCATCCACATTCAGGAGTAGACAACTGGGAAGCAGACTTCCTAAGCAGACAGAAATTTCACCCCGTGGAGTGGGTTCTCCATCCGGAGGTGTTTTCTTCAGGTAAACCCTGAAATGGGGGGTGCCGGAGTTGGATCTGAGGACGTCTCAGCAGAACGCCAAGCTGCCAAGGTATGGTTCAAGGTCAGGAGATCCGCAGGCTGCCCTGATATATGCTCTGGCGGTTCCTTGGGATTTCAGTCTAGTATATTTGTTTTCTCAGTTGCTCTTCTTTCATGAGTCTTTGCTCATATCAAACAGGAGAGAGCTACAGTAATTCTAATAGCTCCCGCATTGCCTCGCAGAATCTAATATGTAGACCTAGTGAAGATGTCATCGCTTCCACTTTGGAGGTTGCCTTTGAGGAAGGACCTTATAACTCAGGGTCTTTTCCTTCATCCAAATCTCGTTTTTCTGAAACTGACTGCATGGAGATTGAACGCTTATTTCTGTCTAAGCATGACTTTCTGAGTCAGTCATTGTGACCATGATTCAGGCTTGCAAGCCTATCTCTGGAAAGATTTACCATAAGGTATGGTGCACATATCTTTTTTTGGTGTGACTCCAAGGGCTATCTTGGAGTAGAGTTAGGATTCCTAGGTTCTTGTCTTTTCTCCAGGAAGGTCTGGAGAAGGGCATGTTAGTCAGTACTCTGAAAGGTCAGATTTCTGAATTGTCTGTTTTTGTAACTCAAACGTCTGGGGATGGGCCAGATGTTCAATGTTTTTGTCAGGCCCTGGTCAGAATCAGGCCTGTGTTTAAGTCTGTTGCTCCTCTGTGGAGCCTTATCCTTGTTCTTGAGTTTTTGCAGCAGGCTCTGTTTGAGCTTTTGCATTCCATAGATATTGCTATATCTTCTGCTCGGAGAGTTTCGGAACACTCAGCTTTGCAGTGTGATTCGCCTTATCTTATATGCTGATAAGGCAGTTCTTCATACGAAGTTGGGTTTTCTACCTAGTGGTTTCTGATAGAGATATTAATCAGGAAATTGTTGTTCCTTCTCTATGTCCTAATCCTTCTTCTCATAAGGAACGTTTGTTGCACAACCTGGTTGTTGTGCGTGTTAAACTAAAATTCTACCTACAGGCGAAGAGGATTTTCGCAAGTCCTCTGCCTTGTTTGTTTGTTTCTCTAGGATATATAAGGTCAGAAGGCTACTGCTACTTCTCTTTCTCTCGGGATGAGAAGTGTTATTATTTTATATTATGGCTCATTCCACGAGGGGTGTCTCTTTTTAAGATTTCAAAAATGAAGCTTCTGTGGAGCAGATTTGCAAGGCTACAACTTGGTCTTCTCTGCACACTTTTTCCAAAATTTACAAATTTGATACTTTTGCCTCAGCTGAGTTTTTTTGGGAGAAATGTTCTTCAAGCGGTGCTGCCTTCTGGTAAGGTCTGCCTGTCTTGTCTCCCTCCCTAGTCATCTGTGCCCTCTAGCTTGGGTATTGGTTCCCAACAATAAATGATGACGTTGTGAACTCAACATATCTTAGGAAAGAAAACAAAATTTATGCATACCTGATAAATTTATTTATTTATTTCCGGATACGGAAGTCCACAACCCCACTTGTTTTATTAAGACAGTTATTTTTGACTAAACGTCAGGCACCTACACCTTTGTATTATTCCTTTTTCCATTTCCCTATGGTTGAATGACTGGGATTTGTGGGAAGGGAAGTGATACTTAACAGCTTTGCTGTGGTACTCTTTGCGTCCTCCTGCTGGCCAGGAGTAATATTCCCAACAGTAAATAATGACGTTGTGGACTCACCTGTCAGTATATTTATGAAAATCTTCGCAGTATTCTCTAAACAATGTGTAAGTATATGGCAGGGAATATATTTAACAATCTTCCTTTAAACTAAACCTGCAATCAAACATACATTTGCTAAGACAATAAAATTAATCTAAATATCTGAATTCTTTATTATTAGTAAATAACTATGAACATGTTGATACGTAAATATTTGTAATGATTAGAATATGAGTCAATATTATATGCATTAAAACAAAAACTATTTAAAATATGCTATGCAAAGCTCATGCCAATTTACTTTAAAACCAATCTTTCATTCAGAGCTGCATTTAAAATATTACAATGAGATCTAAAATAGCAGTTACAAAACATTCAGCAATATGATTTACAGTGTTAATTTAAGCAATAGTACAATATACACTTCTATTAAAAACATCAGAAATTGTATGTATTATTTATGTAAAGACCCAATTCTGAGTTATAACTCTACAGTTGTATAGATAAAACAATTTAGCATCAAGGATATGTATTCAACAATATACAGACTGAATATAAACTACAGCTATTATGCATATATCTGTGTTAAAATATTAATTGCAACCCTCTTTCTTTTTATATATATATATATATATATATATATATACGTTACCAAAATAGATAGTTCAGTTACCAAGGATTCCTTGTTTCATCTCAGAAAATATTTAAGTAAATTTTTGCAATCACTGAGAAAAAGGTAGATCGCTTGTTTAGAATGAATGTATTTTGGACGCCCAGCAGTGTATCATTCAAGTCAGCAAAATCTGTCCCATTTCTTCTTCATGCATTCACTTAAATAACTTTTTCATTCATTTATGAAACCATGGGGGTGGCCCTACGAGATCTGACCATCCCATTGGTTAGGTGGGATGTCTATTTGGATTGGCCCTTGGTCACCATGGAAACGCATCCTTTAAGCAGTTAAATCTCAACTGCTATACCGGTATCGGCCCTTCGGTGGTAGCAGATAGCATAAAACAAATTCATCCTTAACATTTCTAAAACATTTTTAGACAGTGAAATATTTCTTTAAACTATGTAATAGCTGCCATAATTTCTTGTATTAACCTTTCTCAGCATCAATCATAGATGGAGCAGCGTCTGATTAATTTCCTGATCGTTTTGATATGAAACATCAAATACATCTAGCATTATATTAAAATAATTTATATTTCATTTAGCCTAACAGAAAATTTATATCTCATAGTCATATCACATCAAAGTAACTTCCATATCTTCATCTCACTATATTTTAAAAGATGTATTTAAAACTTTATAAACATTTGTTTCACATTTATATGATATGACATTTCATTTCATTCAGGCATTCCATCTCTTTCTAAGTGCATAGATTGATGCTCATGATCAATGGTTGTCTGCAATAAAAATAGAAATAATTATTAGAGATGATCCAAGCATTCATATGTCTATGGTCCATAAGTATTTATTTATATTCTTAAAAACACAGAGGCTAAGTAAGATCTTTTATGTTTTCAAAACATATATATAATTTCTATGTATATCTGAATTTATTTCCTATATAAATATCCCCTGCAGCAATTATCTATTTAATACAATGTGTTTATATTTATTATCATATAAAAGACTGTCACATATCCATTAAAAATATATATATTTTATTATAATGCTGAAATGTAACTACAGTTGTTTTCAAATCATAATGTAAGCCATGTGTCTTTACTGTGTGCTGTATGTTCAGAGTAACACCTTAGCATTTGTCTGTGTTTTCTCTGTGTATTCTGGTGTTATCAGCCACATAGCCTGAGCCACTCAAAACAAATTTGTGCTAATTATCAGTTCCCCTTGAAAAATGTTTGCAGTTCTCACATTTCTTCAGACGGATCGGCATTTCTCTTGGAGGAAATCCATATATATGGGCCTGTGTCCTGTTCTATGTATCAAAGTGCTGCCTTTTACACAGCAGGAGGGGGCTTCAAAGGTTATGCTCAAGCCTTTGGAGACATCCTGTCTGCATACTAAATGGGGGAAGAGCTGAACATGATTGAAGTCAGTTTGTCTGAGAGGAATTAATCATTTTTTTCTTTTTCTGATCAGTGAAATGTCTGATCAAAAATACAGATTTATTAATCTGAAGATATATTATTAAAATATATATATTTATTAACCTCACATATACCATGACATAATATATCCAGAAATAAATAAATTTATCAGGTAAGCATAAATTTTATTTTTATTACATAGTGCCCCTATATCCAATGAGCATCCGGGCCAGCTGGCTAGCTGAAGTGAATATCAGCTTATTGTGCACATGTGTTTTGTTGAGCAATACATTTGGGTCATGTGTTTCTCTCTACTGTCTTTGTGCAGGCTCACGCTTATTGTAGCGCATGCGTAGTAGCTAGAAAGGGGAGTCCCAATAACTTCAGTGTAAACAGTGAATCTGAGATTCTATCGCTGAAAGGTAGCAGGGGCATTACACAGCCGAAATGGCATTACCGTGTACTCGAAAAGGCCGTAGCGGGTACGAAATGCAGTTATGGATCAGATTGTATGCACCTCTGTTACGGTCTAGAATAAAGTTTAAGGTTTATGGATCACAACTGCAGATACTCTGGAGAAATAGTTGTTTTGTTAGCCAGAAATAGAAATAAGTTACTTTGTATGAAATAACAGAGTAACAGCTAAGGAGGCTTTTGATTTGTAGTAATTGTCTAATTCAAAAGATACAATTAGAATTAGATATCTCTATATTCTCATAACGTTAATTTTTAAATATGACAGAAGAAACAGCCAGACTCTTAATTACAAGTACTTGAAGTTGTAACGTTATTCAATCCTACCAGCTATTAGCTGGGTATGTCACTAGAGAGCTTTAACGAGTATGAGAGGAGCTATTCCTGAGAGGGGAGAATATAGCTAGAACAGGATAGGAAGTAGTTCAGTGTACTGGTTGAGCTGCAGCGTTTTACTGACAGCGATACTGAAACTCGGCTGGCCATTAGGAGAGACAGCTGAGCTGTTACCCTTCTCGTCGGTTTGAAGTTGCGACACACTTTCGAAATCTGTCAGTTCGGAAGACTGAGAAAGACAGACAGATTGTGTAAGCTTCGGAGGTAGGTGTCGAGCTAATCACACTGTGGGAATAGACAATTTAAGGCAGGCAGTGGGAGCCAGGAAGAGTGAGTAAGCTGCGGAGGTAGGTGGTATGAAACAAACATGTTGGTTCAAACAGAATGTATACACTTCGTGGAGATCCGGAGTTGAAGCGACTGGATATATATCCCAGATTGTAGCTGAGGCTTAAAGTTAGCAAACTTATCCACAAAAGTTCATAATGCTTAATTCATCTGTACAAAGGAGAACTCCTTCTAGTCGGTACAAACAAAATATTGAAGCAGGGAAAAAGGGGCGTGCCCATCTTAAATAACCTGTGAAGACAGGTTAGGTTAAATTCTTAAAGAAACAGTAATACTAATGTGGAGTTTACAAAGCAACACATAGATATAGTTAAAACCCTGACAACCTCTCAGATCAAGTTTGGTAAAGATCTTTGACCCATGTAATCTCTCTATAAGCTCAGGGATGAGTGGTAGGGGATACCTGTCTTTGACAGTTCGTTTATTGAGTTCACGGTAATCCACTATAGGCCTAATGGTTTTATCCTTATTGGTAACAAAAAATATTCCTGCCCCTGCTGGAGATGTCGATGGCCTTATAAATCCTTTTCTAAGGTTTTCAGTGATATATTCTTTTAGTCTCTCTAGCTCAGTTTGTGATAATGGGAAGATATGTCCATATGGAATATCGGACCCTGAATTGAGTTTGATAGGACAGTCATACTCCCTGTGAGGGGGAAGAGTTTCTGCCTCGACTTTGTCAAAAACTAACGAGAAATCGTTATAGTGTGAAGGAATTAAGTCAGGATCTTGGTTAATATTAAGAATGGTTTGTGGTAATAAACATGTTGATAAACAATAGGGAGATAAGAATTCTAACATATTTTGTTTCCAATGAACATATGGCTGGTGTAGTCTTAACCAGTGTAACCCTAAAATAAGTGGGAATATGGGAGAGGTAATGACATCAAATGAAATAAATTCCTGATGTTTGTCTTGTATGTTAACTAGTATGGGTATAGTTTGGTGGGTAATGGGGCCATTAGATATGTTATTACCGTCAATAAGCCGTAATAGGACTGGATTATATATATATTTATTTTGGTTAACTACAGACAGATCAATATAGTTGGCGTAAGCCCCAGAGTCAAGAACTGCTTCAAGGTTTAGTCTGTGGCGTTCCCACTGTAATGCGACGGCAACAAGTAAATATGATGGGTTATGAGTGGTTAGAGTAAGACATTGATCATAGGGAGATGACACCAGGTTTTTGCTTTTTTAGAGAGGGACATTCACTGACTAGATGTTCCTTAGAGGCACAATACATACATAAGGCATTTTCTTTTTGGCTGTGTTTCTCTTCTGGGGATAGTGGCCCTTTAATGAATCCAATATCCATGGCTTCTTTGTTATTTCTATAGGTGTTGGTTGTTGTTCTTGACTGGTAATGCCTAATAGTGGTATCATAACTATGTTTCTCCAATCTCCGTTCTCTTATCCTTCTATCTATTTTAATGGTAAGTGGCATGAGGGCTTCAAGAGATTCAGGAGGATCAATTCTAACCAATTCATCCTTTATAGGATCAGAAAGTCCCAAACTGAATTAATTCTTTAATGATATGTGATTCCATTGGGTATCTTTCTGACAAATTTTAAATTCCAAAATATAGTCCTCCACTGGTCTTTGATTTTGCTTCAGGCCACGTAATGTGGTCTTGGCTGTTAATTGTTTGTGGGGATCTTCATATAGGTTAGACATAGCTTTAAAGAATTTGTCAATAGAACCTAGTATGGGGTCGTCAGATTCATATAGTGTGTCTGCCCATGCACGGGGTTCGCCTCTTAAATAGGAGATTATAGTTAAAAAATGTATTCTTTCAGTTGTGAACGTTTTGGGTTTCAGTGTGATAAACATTTTACATGCATTGTAAAACTGCCTGAACATTTTTCTGTCTACTGAAAATTTCTCTGGGGGACTAATAGGTGTTTCAGGGGATTCAGGAGAGGTACTAAGACCTTCTTTTATAATATTTCTTAATGTTTGGTTTTCAACTTGGAGGTCTCTAAGACCCTGCGTAAGTTGATCCACTTTGTGAGAAAGCTCCATGACATGATTCTGCAAATCAGCTGGGTTCAGCATACTTTTATAGGCTTGGTATTCTGTAACACACACTGTGGAATAGTGTATTAGAATATTTTAATTACCTACAATTCTATATAACTATGACCGTTAGTATGTCTCACGGAATGTTATAGTAAGGTTTTATTTATTATACTTACATATAACCAGAGTGAGTGATGTTTAATATTAGATATGATAACAAACAATATAACTCCTACAACATATTGTTTATACATAATAGTGGACTGTATCATAGAGTATCATATCGTAGTACTGCAGTAAGTGAATATATGAAATTATATATGATAGATCTTAACCTGTAAAGAAACAGAGATTACTTATGATGGAGAACGTAGGAGTAAATGTCCTGAATCGCACTCACCTCCACAGATCTGTAGGGAAAAAGAAGCAGAGTTCAGAGGAGGATAATCCGTTTATGAAAAGGTAAAGTTTGTAGATTTTAGAAGAGAAAGTGCTCAGAGCTGCAGCGTGGAGCACACTTGATGGAGACACAGCGTTCTCGACAAGAGTGGAAGTCAGGTGACGTCACAGGAGTCAGCTGAACTGACAGGCTTGAGGTAGAGACTGGATACAAGTGGAAATGAGCAATTCCCTGCTGTAATAGGCTCAGGAAGAGAAGCGTGTAAAACTTCAATACCAAGCAAGATATTGAACACTAGATGGCTCTTAAATAGGGAGTAGGAGGAGAAAATGTAATTGGTTCTTAAAGGTAAATACACGGAATGTGACACTCTCTCTCTATCCCTCTCTTTTGCTCTCTCTCTCTCCCCCCTCTCTTTTGCTCTCTCTCTCCCCCTCTGTTTTGCTCTCTCTCTCCCCCCTCTTTTGCTCTCTCTCCCCCTCTCATTTGCTCTCCCTCTCCCCCTCTCTTTTGCTCTCTCTCTCCCCCTCTCTTTTGCTCTCTCTCTCGCCCTCTCTTTTGCTCTCTCTCTCTCCCTCTGTTTTTTTCTCTCTCTCCCCCTCTATTTGCTCTCTCTCCACTCTCTCTTTTGTTCTCTCCCCTCTATTTTGCTCTCTCTCCCCTCTGTTTTGCTCTCTCTATCCCCTCTCTTTTGCTCTCTCTCTCCCATCTCTTTTGCTCTCTCTCCCCCCTCTTTTGCTCTCTCTCCACTCTCTCATTTGTTCTCTCCCCTCTATTTTGCTCTCTCTCCCCTCTGTTTTGCTCTCTCTATCCCCTCTCTTTTGCTCTCTCTCTCCCCTCTCTTTTGCTCTCTCTCCCCCCTCTTTTGCTCTCTCTACTCTCTCTCTCTCCCTGTTTTGCTCTCTCTCTCCCTCTCTCTCTCTCTCTCTCTCTCTCTCTCTCTCTCTCTTTTGCTCTCTCTCTCTCCCCCTCTTTTGCTCTCTCTACTCTCTCTCTCTCCCTGTTTTGCTCTCTCTCTCCCTCTCTTTTGCTCTCTCTCTCTCTCTCCCTCTATTTTGCTCTCTCTCTCCCCCTCTCTTTTGCTCTCTCTCTCCCCCTCTCTTTTTCTCTCTCTCTCCCCCTCTCTTTTGCTCTCTCTCTCTCCCCCTCTCTTTTGCTCTCACTCCCCCTCTTTTTTGCTCTCTCTCCCCCCTCTATTTGCTCTCTCTCCACTCTCTCTTTTGTTCTCTCCCCTCTATTTTGCTCTCTCTCCCCTCTGTTTTGCTCTCTCTATCCCCTCTCTTTTGCTCTCTCTCTCCCCTCTCTTTTGCTCTCTCTCCCCCCTCTTTTGCTCTCTCTCTTCCCTCTCTTTTGCTCTCTCTCTCTCCCCCCCTCTTTTGCTCTCTCCCCCTCTCTTTTGCTCACTCTCTCCCCCCCTCTCTTTTTCTCTCTCTCTCTCTTTTGCTCTCTCTCTCCCCCTCTCTTTTGCTCTCTCTTTCTCCCCCTCTCTTTTGCTCTCCCTCTCTCTTTTGCTCTCTCTCTCCCCCTCTCTTTTGCTCTCTCTCTCTCCCTCTCTTTTGCTCTCTCTCTCTCCCTCCCTCTGTTTTGCTCTCTCTCCCTCTCTTTTGCTCTCTCTCTGTCCCTCTGTTTTGCTCTCTCTCTCCCTCTCTATTTTGCTCGCTCTCTCCCCCTCTCTTTTGCTCTCTCTCTCCCCCCTCTCTTTTGCTCTCTCTCTCCCCCCTCTCTTTTGCTCTCTCTCTCCCCCTCTCTTTTGCTCTCTCTCTCACCCTCTCTTTTGCTCTCTCTCTCTCCCTCTGTTTTTCTCTCTCTCTCCCTCTCTTTTGCTCTCTCTCTCCCCCTCTTTTGCTCTCTCTACTCCTCTCTTTTGCTCTCTCCCTCTCTTTTGCTCTCTCTCTCTCTCTCTCTCTCTCTCTCTCTCTCTCTCTCCCTGTTTTGCTCTCTCTCCCCTCTCTTTTGGTCTCTCTCTCTCAATTCCCTGCTGTAATAGGCTCAGGAAGAGAAGTGTGTAAAACTTCAATACCAAGCAGGAAATTGAACACTAGATGACTCTTAAATAGGGGTAGGAGGAGAAAATGTAATTGGTTCTTAAAGGTATATACACGGAATGTGACACTCTCTCTCTATCCCTCTCTTTTGCTCTCTCTCTCCCTCTCTCTTTTGCTCTCTCTCTCCCCCTCTCTTTTGCTCTCTCTCTCCCCCTGTCTTTTACTCTCTCTCTCTCCCTCCCTCTGTTTTGCTCTCTCTCCATCTCTTTTGCTCTCTCTCTGTCTCTCTGTTTTGCTCTCTCTCTCCCTCTCTTTTGCTCTCTCTCTCTCTCCCTCTATTTTGCTCGCTCTCTCCCCCTCTCTTTTGCTCTCTCTCTCCCCCCCTCTCTTTTGCTCTCTCTCTCCCCCTCTCTTTTGCTCTCTCTCTCTCCCTCTCTTTTGCTCTCTTCCCCCCTCTTTTTTGCTCTCTCTCACCCCTCTATTTGCTCTCTCTCCCCCCCTCTTTTGTTCTCTCTCCCCTCTCTTTTGCTCTCTCCCCTTTCTTTTGCTCTCTCTATCCCCTCTCTTTTGCTCTCTCTCTCCCCTATCTTTTGCTCTCTCTCTTCTCTCTCTTTTGCTCTCTCTCTTCCCTCTATTTTGCTCTCTCTATCCCCTCTCTTTTGCTCTCTCTCCCCCCTCTTTTGCTCTCTCTCTTCTCTCTCTTTTGCTCTTTCTCTCCCCCTCTTTTGCTCTCTCTCCCCCTCTCTTTTGCTCTCTCTCTCCCCCTCTCTTTTGCTCTTTCTCTCTCTCTCTCTCTCTCTCTCTCTCTCCCTCTCATTTGCTCTCTTTCTCTCTCTCTCCCTCTGTTTTTTTTTCTCTCTCTCTCTCTCTCTCTCTCTCTCTCTTTTGCTCTCTCTCTCCCTGTTTTGCTCTCTCTCTCCCTCTCTTTTGCTCTCTCTCTCTCCCTCTATTTTGCTCTCTCTCTCCCCCTCTCTTTTGCTCTCTCTCTCCCCCTCTCTTTTTCTCTCTCTCTCCCCCTCTCTTTTGCTCTCTCTCCCCCTCTCTTTTGCTCTCTTTCCCCCCTCTTTTTTGCTCTCTCTCCCCCCTCTATTTGCTCTCTCTCTCTCCCCCCTCTCTTTTGTTCTCTCCCCTCTCTTTTGCTCTCTCTCCCCTCTGTTTTGCTCTCTCTATCCCCTCTCTTTTGCTCTCTCTCTCCCCTCTCTTTTGCTCTCTCTCCCCCCTCTTTTGCTCTCTCTCTTCCCTCTCTTTTGCTCTCTCCCCCCCCTCTTTTGCTCTCTCCCCCTCTCTTTTGCTCACTCTCTCTCCCCCTCTCTTTTGCTCTCTCTCTCCCCCTCTCTTTTGCTCTCTCTTTCTCCCCCTCTCTTTTGCTCTCCCTCTCTCTTTTGCTCTCTCTCTCCCCCTCTCTTTTGTTCTCTCTCTCTCCCCCTGTCTTTTACTCTCTCTCTCTCTCTCTCTCTCTCTCTCTCTCTCCCTCCCTCTGTTTTGCTCTCTCTCCATCTCTTTTGCTCTCTCTCTCTCCCTCTATTTTGCTCGCTCTCTCCCCCTCTCTTTTGCTCTCTCTCTCCCCCCCTCTCTTTTGCCCTCTCTCTCCCCCTCTCTTTTGCTCTCTCTCTCCCTCTCTTTTGCTCTCTTCCCCCCCTCTTTTTTGCTCTCTCTCACCCCTCTATTTGCTCTCTCTCCCTCCCTCTGTTTTGTTCTCTCTCCATCTCTTTTGATCTCTCTCTATCCCTCTATTTTGCTCGCTCTCTCCCCTCTGTTTTGCTCTCTCTATCCCCTCTCTTTTGCTCTCTCTCTCCCCTCTCTTTTGCTCTCTCTCCCCCCTCTTTTGCTCTCTCTCTTCCCTCTCTTTTGCTCTCTCCCCCCCTCTTTTGCTCTCTCCCCCTCTCTTTTGCTCACTCTCTCTCCCCCTCTCTTTTGCTCTCTCTCTCCCCCTCTCTTTTGCTCTCTCTTTCTCCCCCCTCTCTTTTGCTCTCCCTCTCTCTTTTGCTCTCTCTCTCCCCCTCTCTTTTGTTCTCTCTCTCTCCCCCTGTCTTTTACTCTCTCTCTCTCTCTCTCTCTCTCTCTCTCTCTCCCTCCCTCTGTTTTGCTCTCTCTCCATCTCTTTTGCTCTCTCTCTCTCCCTCTATTTTGCTCTCTCTCCCCCTCTCTTTTGCTCTCTCTCTCCCCCCCTCTCTTTTGCCCTCTCTCTCCCCCCTCTCTTTTGCTCTCTCTCTCCCTCTCTTTTGCTCTCTTCCCCCCCTCTTTTTTGCTCTCTCTCACCCCTCTATTTGCTCTCTCTCCCTCCCTCTGTTTTGTTCTCTCTCCATCTCTTTTGATCTCTCTCTATCCCTCTATTTTGCTCGCTCTCTCCCCCTCTCTTTTGCTCTCTTTCTCCCCCCCCTCTGTTTTGCCCTCTCTCTCCCCCTCTCTTTTGCTCTCTCTCTCCCTCTCTTTTGCTCTCTTCCCCCCTCTTTTTTGCTCTCTCTCACCCCTCTATTTGCTCTCTCTCTCCCCTATCTTTTGCTCTCTCTCTTCTCTCTCTTTTGCTCTCTCTCTTCCCTCTATTTTGCTCTCTCTATCCCCTCTCTTTTGCTCTCTCTCCCCCCTCTTTTGCTCTCTCTCTTCTCTCTCTTTTGCTCTTTCTCTCCCCCTCTTTTGCTCTCTCTCTCCCCCTCTCTTTTGCTCTCTCTCTCCCCCTCTCTTTTGCTCTCTCTCTCCCTCTCTTTTGCTCTCTCTCTCTCTCTCTCTCTCTCTCTCTCTCTCTCTCTCTCTCTCCCCCTCTGTTTTTCTCTCTCTCTCCCTCTCTTTTGCTCTCTCTCCCTGTTTTGCTCTCTCTCTCCCTCTCTTTTGCTCTCTCTCTCTCCCTCTATTTTGCTCTCTCTCTCCCCTCTCTTTTGCTCTCTCTCTCTCCCCCTCTCTTTTTCTCTCTCTCTCCCCCTCTCTTTTGCTCTCTCTCTCTCTCCCCCTCTCTTTTGCTCTCTTTCCCCCCCCTTTTTTTTTGCTCTCTCTCCCCCCTCTATTTGCTCTCTCTCTCTCCCCCCTATCTTTTGTTCTTTCCCTTCTCTTTTGCTCTCTCTCCCCTCTGTTTTGCTCTCTCTATCCCCTCTCTTTTGCTCTCTCTCTCCCCTCTCTTTTGCTCTCTCTCCCCCCTCTTTTGCTCTCTCTCTTCCCTCGCTTTTGCTCTCTCCCTCCCCCCCTCTTTTGCTCTCTCCCCCTCTCTTTTGCTCACTCTCTCTCCCCCTCTCCTATGCTCTCTCTCTCCCCCTCTCTTTTGCTCTCTCTTTCTCCCCCTCTCTTTTGCTCTCCCTCTCTCTTTTGCTCTCTCTCTCCCCCTCTCTTTTGCTCTCTCTCTCCCCCCCTCTCTTTACTCTCTCTCTCTCCCTCCCTCTGTTTTGCTCTCTGTCCCTCTCTTTTGCTCTCTCTCTGTCCCTCTGTTTTGCTCTCTCTCTCCCTCTCTTTTGCTCTCTCTCTCTCCCTCTATTTTGCTCGCTCTCTCCCCCTCTCTTTTGCTCTCTCTCTACCCCCCTCTCTTTTGCTCTCTCTCTCCCCCTCTCTTTTGCTCTCTCTCTCTCTCCCTCTCTTTTGCTCTCTTCCCCCCCTCTTTTTTGCTCTCTCTCACCCATCTATTTGCTCTCTCTCTCTCCCCCCCCCCTCTTTTGTTCTCTCTCCCCTCTCTTTTGCTCTCTCCCCTTTCTTTTGCTCTCTCTATCCCCTCTATTTTGCTCTCTCTCTCCCTATCTTTTGCTCTCTCTCTTCTCTCTCTTTTGCTCTCTCTCTTCCCTCTATTTTGCTCTCTCTATCCCTCTCTTTTGCTCTCTCTCTTCCCTCTATTTTGCTCTCTCTCTTCCCTCTCTTTTGCTCTCTCTCTCCCCCCCTTTTTTGTTCTCTCTCCCCCTCTCTTTTGCTCACTCTCTCTCCCCCTCTCCTATGCTCTCTCTCTCCCCCTCTCTTTTGCTCTCTCTTTCTCCCCCTCTCTTTTGCTCTCCCTCTCTCTTTTGCTCTCTCTCTCCCCCTCTCTTTTGCTCTCTCTCTCCCCCCCCTCTCTTTACTCTCTCTCTCTCCCTCCCTCTCTTTTGCTCTCTCTCCCTCTCTTTTGCTCTCTCTCTGTCCCTCTGTTTTGCTCTCTCTCTCCCTCTCTTTTGCTCTCTCTCTCTCCCTCTATTTTGCTCGCTCTCTCCCCCTCTCTTTTGCTCTCTCTCTACCCCCCTCTCTTTTGCTCTCTCTCTCCCCCTCTCTTTTGCTCTCTCTCTCTCTCCCTCTCTTTTGCTCTCTTCCCCCCCTCTTTTTTGCTCTCTCTCACCCCTCTATTTGCTCTCTCTCTCCCCCCCCCCCTCTTTTGTTCTCTCTCCCCTCTCTTTTGCTCTCTCCCCTTTCTTTTGCTCTCTCTATCCCCTCTCTTTTTCTCTCTCTCTCCCCTATCTTTTGCTCTCTCTCTTCTCTCTCTTTTGCTCTCTCTCTTCCCTCTATTTTGCTCTCTCTATCCCTCTCTTTTGCTCTCTCTCTTCCCTCTATTTTGCTCTCTCTCTCCCCCTCTCTTTTGCTCTCTCTCTCTCCCCCTCTGTTTTGCTCTCCCTCTCCCCCTCTCTTTTGCTCTCTCTCTCCCCCCTCTCTTTTGCTCTCTCTCCCTCTCTTTTGCTCTCTCTCTCTCCCTCTTTTTTGCTCTCTCTCCCTCTCTTTTGCTCTCTCTCTCCCCCTCTTTTGCTCTCTCTCTCCCCCCTCTTTTGCTCTCTCTCTCTCCCTCTCTTTTGCTCTCTCTCCCTCTGTTTTGCTCTCTCTCTCCCTCTCTTTTGCTCTCTCTCCCTCTATTTTGCTCTCTCTCCCCCTCTCTTTTGCTCTCTCTCTTCACCTCTCTTTTGCTCTCTCTCTCCCCCTCTTATTTGCTCTCTCTCCCCCCTCTATTTGCACTCTCTCTCCCCCCTCTCTTTTGTTCTCTCTCCCCTCTCTTTTGCTCTCTCCCCTCTCTTTTGCTCTCTCTCTCCCCTCTATTTTGCTCTCTCTATCCCCTCTCTTTTGCTCTCTCTCTCCCCTCTCTTTTGCTCTCTCTCTTCCCTCTCTTTTGTTCTCTCTCATCCCTCTCTTTTGCTCTCTCTTTCTCCCCTCTCTTTTGCTCTTTCTACCCCCTTCTTTTGCTTTCTCTGCCCCTCTCTTTTTCTCTCTCTCCCCCTCTCTTTTGCCTTCTCTCTCATTGTCCCCTCTCTGCCCCCTCTCTTTTGCTCTCTCTGCTCCCTCTCTTTGGCACTCTCTTCCCCCTCTTTGGCTCTCTCTCCCCCCCCCTCTCTTTTGCTCTATCTCTCCCTCTCTCTTTTGCTCTCTCTCTCTGCCCCTCTCTTTTGCTCTCTCTATCCCCCCTCTCTTTTTTGCTCTCTCTGCCCCCTCTCTTTCGCTCTCTCTGCCCCCTCTCTTTTTCGCTCTCTCTGCCCCCTCTCTGTTTTGATCTCTCTGCCCCCTCTCTGTTTTGCTTTCTCTGCCCCTCTCTTTGGCTCTCTCTCTTCCCCCTCTTTGGCTCTCTCTCCTCGCTATTTGTCTCTCTCTCTCTCTGCTATTTTGCTCTCTCTCCCTCTCTTTTGCTCTCTCTCTCTCCCCCTCTTTTGCTCTCTCTCTCTCCCCCCCTCTTTTGCTCTCTTTTGCTCTCTCTCTCTCCCTCTCTTTTGCTCTCTCTCTCTCCCTCTCTTTTGCTCTCTTTCTCCCTCTCTTTTGCTCTCTCTCTATCTCCATCTATTTTGCTCTCTCTCTCCCTCTCTTTTGCTCTCTCTCACCCCCTCACTTTTGCTCTCTCTCTCCCCCTCTCTTTTGCTCTCTCTCCCCCCTCTTTTTGCTCTCTCTCCCCCTCTATTTGCTCTCTCTCACCCCCCTCTCTTTTGTTCTCTCTCCCCTCTCTTTTGCTCTCTCCCCTCTGTTTTGCTCTCTCTATCCCCTCTCTTTTGCCCTCTCTCTCCCCTCTCTTTTGCTCTCTCTCTTCCCTCTCTTTTGTTCTCTCACTTCCCTCTCTTTTGCTCTCTCTCTTCCCTCTCTTTTACTCTCTCTTTCTCCCCTCTCTTTTGCTCTCTCTCCCACCTCTTTTGCTTTCTCTGCCCCTCTCTTTTTCTCTCTCTCCCCCCTTTCTTTTGCCTTCTCTCTCATCGCCCCCTCTCTTTTGCTCTCTCTGCCCCCTCTCTTTGGCACTCTCTTTCCCCTCTTTGGCTCTCTCTCTCCCCCTCTCTTTTGCTCTCTCTCTCCCTCTCTCTTTTGCTCTTTCTCTGCCCCCTCTTTTGCTCTCTCTCTCTCCCCCCTCTCTTTTTTGCTCTCTCTGCCCCCTCTCTTTTTCGCTCTCTAACCCCTAATCTGCCACCGCCAACGTCGCCGCTACTATATTAAATTTATTAACCCCTAAACCTAAGTCTAACCCTAACCCTAACACCCCGCTAACTTAAATATAATTTAAATAAAACGAAATTAAATTACTACAATTAAATAAATTATTCCTATTTAAAACTAAATACTTACCTATAAAATATACCCTAAGCTAGCTACAATATAACTAATAGTTACATTGTAGCTATATTAGGGTTTATTTTTATTTCACAGGCAACTTTGTATTTATTTTACTAGGTAGATTAGTTATTAAATAGTTATTAACTATTTAATAGCTGCCTAGTTAAAATAAGTACAAATTTACCTGTAAAATAAATCCTAACCTAAATTACACTAACACCTAACACTACACTATCATTAAATTAATTACATAAACTAACTACAATTAACTACAATTAAATTAAATAAACTAAAGTACAAAAAAAACACTAAATTACA
Source organism: Bombina bombina (assembly GCF_027579735.1). Lineage (NCBI taxonomy): Eukaryota > Metazoa > Chordata > Amphibia > Anura > Bombinatoridae > Bombina > Bombina bombina. The sequence goes on from NC_069504.1 coordinate 886,337,353, forward strand.
GAAAATAAAAAAATAATTGCAAGAATTTTAAACTAATTACACCTACTCTAATCCCCCTAATAAAATGAAAAAGCCTCCCAAAATAAAAAAATTCCCTACCCTATACTAAATTACAAATAGCCCTTAAAAGGGCCTTTTGCAGGGCATTGCCCCAAAGTAATCAGCTCTTTTACCTGTAAAAAAAATACAATACCCCCCAACATTAAAACCCACCACCCACACACCCAACCCTACTCTAAAACCCACCCAATCCCCATCTTCAATCCAGCCGACGCGGAGCATCCTCTTCAAATGAAGTCCAAGCAAAAAATGAAGGTTCCTTTAAATGACGTCATCCAAGATGGTGTCCCTTGAATTCTAATTGGCTGATAGGATTCTATCAGCCAATCAGATTGAAGTTCAATCCTATTGGCTAATCCAATCAGCCAATAGGATTGATCTCGCATTCTATTGGCTGTTCCAATCAGCCAATAGAATGCGACCTCAATCCTATTGGCTGATTTGCATCAGCCAATAGGATTTTTCCTACCTTAATTTCGATTGGGTGATAGAATCCTATCAGCCAATCGGAATTCAAGGGACGCCATCTTGGATGACGTCATTTAAAGGAACCTTCATTCTTCGCTTGGACTTCGTTTGAAGAGGATGCTCCGCGTCGGCTGGATTGAAGATGGACTCGCTCCGCTCCGGATGGATGAAGATAGAAGATGCCATCTGGATGAAGACTTCTGCCGCTTGGAGGACCTCTTCTGCCCGGATCGGATGAAGACTGCTGCCCCTCTGGAGGTATACTTGTGCCCGGCTGGGTGAAGACTTCTCAAGGTAGGGTGATCTTCATGGGGGTAGTGTTAGTTTTTTTTTAAGGGGGGATTGGGTGGGTTTTAGAGTAGGGTTGGGTGTGTGGGTGTGGGTTTTAATGCTGGGGGGTATTGTATTTTTTTTTTACAGGTAAAAGAGCTGATTACTTTGCGGCAATGCCCGCAAAAGGCCCTTTTAAGGGATATTTGTAATTTAGTATAGGGTAGGGAATTTTTTTTTATTTTGGGTTGCTTTTTTATTTTATTAGGGGGATTAGAGTAGGTGTAATTAGTTTAAAATTCTTGTAATTATTTTTTTATTTTCTGTAATTTAGTGGGTTTTTTTTCGTACTTTAGTTTATTTATTTTAATTGTAGTTAATTGTAGTTAGTTTATGTAATTAATTTAATTATAGTGTAGTGTTAGGTTTAATTGTAATTTAGGTTAGGATTTATTTTACAGGTACATTTGTACTTATTTTAACTAGGTAGCCAGTGGAGGCTCCTCCATATGTATGATACCCTCTGATGAAGTGAATGTAATTCACGAAACGCGTAAGGGCACGCCCACTTCTGATGTCACTTCCTGTCCAGGAAGACCAAGCTTCAAACACTTCAGCAACAGACCCTGTCACTGACAGGCTTAAGAATCCACATCCATCCGGGTATTGTGAGCTATCTAGAGCTCAAAAAACCATAAGGAATCATCATCTAGCTGTATTTACAGCAGTTCATGTAACTATTTATTACAGTTTTCCACCATAAACACCAACTTATCCACCTGAACTCTGGGAGATTTTCAGAGCTCAAAACCACCACAAGGAATTTACTTTCAGCTGTACTTACAGCATCCTATACCACAATATCACCAACTTTTATCAGCTAGCTGTTTTTGCACCAGCACTGATAAAAAACTCACTACCGGATTTTAAGAAATATACTATATTTCATCTGATCACCTATTCTGTTCCTGATCTGGACTATTATTAAAGAGGATTTCTGTTTATCATTTTTTATTGGACATTGGAAAATAAAAGTGTTTTTATTTTAAATTTCACTTTGTGTCCTTGCAAGCATCATTTATACACATCTCATGAGTGCTGCAAATAATATCCACAATTGATCTCATAGTATGTAAACTGAGCACTAATCGGTTTGCATACATAAAGTTTATACCATACTCCAGAGAGGAGAAGCCTTTCAAGTATAAAGAAGGTGAAAAGAAATAAACAGCAACAAGGAAAGAAATTCAGCAAAAAGAATTAAAGTTTCTCTACCTAACTGCAGAGAGGAGAAGTTTGTCTGAAATACCAACATATTTTTACTCCAGGGATATCAAGATTTCCACCTGCTAAAAGTTTCTGCATACCAGCTGGAAGCATCTTTACCACAGATAGGGATTACATCCCCTCCATGCTTCCAACATACCTCACATGTTTGAGGTTAAACAAGGTGAGCACATTTAAATCTCACCTTTAGTTTTTGAATGCATAGTACTTACATACTGCACCATCATTTGTTTTTATTTTTGTTTTTCTCCATTCTATGTGCGCTGAACTCTGAAACTCAACTCCATACCTTTTTCCTTCACATTCCATTTGATGATAGTGGAATATTCAGAAACTAGATGCCATTGAAATATATCAGGAGGAACTATTTAGAGCAAAATAACCATTTGCAACGTACACAGCGCAGATCAAGAAACACCCAAGCAACACAATATATATATATATATATATATATATATATATATATATATATATATATATATACATATATACATACATACATACATACACACACATTCAAATAGGTGTAGCCAACTGAAGAATGGGGCTAAATACCACCTAGTTAAAATACTTGCTAGGTGGTATTTAGCCCCAGTTCATGTATTGTGAACCCCCATTTGAATAACCCACGAGCCACCACTGTAGGTAGCTATTAAATAGTTAATAACTATTTAATAACTATTGTACCTAGTTAAAATAAATACAAAGTTGCCTGTAAAATAAATATAAACCCTAAGCTAGCTACAATGTAACTATTAATTTTATTGTAGCTAGCTTAGGGTTTATTTTATAGGTATTTAGTTTTAAATAGGAATAATTTATTTAATTGTAGTAATTTTATTTTGTTGTATTTAAATTATATTTAAGTTAGGGGGGGTTAGACTTAGGGTTAGACTTAGATTTTGGGGTTAATAAATTTAATATAGTAGCAGCGACGTTGGGGGCGGCAGATTAGGGATTAATAAATGTAGATAGGTGTCGGCGATGTTAGGGACGGCAGATTAGGGGTTAAAAAAATGTAACTAGTGTTTGCAATGCGGGAGTGCGGCGGTTTAGGGGTTAATATATTTATTGAAGTGGCAGCGATGCCCGGTCGGCAGATTAGGGGTTAAAAACTTTATTTAAGTGTTTGCGATGTGGGGGGGGGGGGGCCTCGGTTTTAGGGTTAATAGGTAGTTTATGGGTGTTAGTGTACTTTTTAGCACTTTAGTTAAGTTTTATGTTACGGCGTTAGCCCATAAAACTCTTAACTACTGACTTTTAAATGCGGTAGGAGTCTTGACAGGAGAGGCTGTTACGCTCACTTTTTCCAAGACTCGTAATACCGGCGTTATGCAAGTCCCATTAAAAATATAGGATATGCAATTGACGTAAGGGGATTTGCTGTAAGCTCGAGTCGCGGAAAAAAAGTGAGCGGTACACCTGTACCTGCCAGACTCGTAATACCAGCGGGCATTAAAAAGCAGCATTGGGACCTCTCAACGCTGCTTTTTAAGGCTAACGCAAGACTCGTAATCTAGCCGTTAGTGTCTTTAGACCGAGTAGGTAACATATTTAAATCTTATCGATACATTTCAGCATACATACTTTATCTATGCACTTATTACCTGCTTCAAGTTTAAAAATTGAAATCTTAAAGCAAGTAAATTACTTAATATCAAAAGACCCTACAGGGAGCATAGTTAAACTTTTCACCTATTTTATCAATACTCTGATTCTCTGTTTTAGTAATTTTATTCAGCGCAGTTTCTGGTGTTGCTCGTCTATATATTCGGGGGTATTTTTACCTTACCCGAATTATAACATTCTACTTTCTTTGTGTGTATATATATATATAAATTTGATTGTATATAGGTATACATATATACATATAAATAAATATATATATATATATATATATATATATATATATATATATATATTTATAAATACATACAACATATTCTGTTATGTACAGAACATTGGAATGTGAAATATTTACAGTAAATACACAGTATAATAATTTATTAAATTTGAATATTGCATAAATATGCTTTTTCATGTTTTCATCTACTTGACAGCAAAGGGCTCCAATACACATATATATAAGTCTAAGTGTGTATATATGTATTTATGTGTTTATTTGTGTATATATGTCTGTAAATATATATGTACACAAATATAAACACACACACACAAATATTTATACATAAATACAGGTGGCCCTCGGTTTACGCCGGTTCAGTTTCCGTTTCAGAATAACAACCTTTTTTTTTCAGTCATGTGACTGCTATTGAAAAGCATTGAAAAGCAGTGCACTAAATAAAATAGCCAGTAGGTAGAGCTGTCCGCTTGTGTTGCAGCGAAGTTATGCAATCTTAGCAGACTGAAATTTATCTGTGTACACAGAACAGACCTTAGCTATTGAGCAGCTTTCAAAGCAAAAAGATCTAGCAGCCACTTCCCTATTATCTTCCTGTCTAGCTGCTTGAGGTGAGGGTGCCTAACTGCCTATTAATCACTCCAGATTGAAATGCATAGAATAGGTGCAGACCCAATATTATCTAACATGCTAACAATGCAGAGAACTGTTTGCAGAAAAATGCAAGTAAAAAAATGTTTTTGTTCATTAAACTTAGTTTGATGATACAGTCTGTTGCGTGATTATTTAATTAGGTTTATAATGCTGTTTAGCATTTAAAGTCTTAATTTCAAAGCTTTAAAATTAATGTATTAGGTGTTACTTATGTCAATTTTGAAAGGGGCCTGGAACCTAACTCCCTCACTTCCCATTGACTTACATTATAAACTGGGTTTCAATTTACAACGGTTTTGATTTACAACTATTACTTCTGGAACCTAACCCCGGCGTTAACTGAGGGCTACCTGTATACATCTTAAGACATGTATATGTATGTATCTCAATGTTAAAGCCCTTTGTTTTCAAACACGAGAACTTATATCTTTGAGCCTTTATTAGTTTTTGTGTTATTGTTATTATCAGTGTAATTGTACTTTGTAATATATATATATATATTTTATATATATATATCTTTATTGAGAAATTCTTAATGACAACAAGGGTATATATTACATAATGACAGAAGCAAAAAAAAAAAGATACAAATTACCTTTGCAATGAGTTTCATGGACTATGCAATGTTGTGAAATAAGTGCTAGTTAAACAATCATTGTCGTCTTGGAAAGCAAAAGATAAGGGAGCCAAAAATATACACCCTATTAAACTTTCATAGGCTTTGGTCCCCTGATGGAGTAAATTTATTTTTATTTTAAATACATATAACCTAGGAGTCTTCATACGTTAAACATAAGAATTTCTATATTAAAAAACAAAGGAGAGAGGAAGACCTCCACCGAGATCGAAGAAAGGGAAAGAGATAAGAAAGAGAAAAAACTAGGGGTTGAGAAGAAAAAAAAAAAAGGGGAGGGGAAGGGGCAACCACAGTTCTAATACCTTGTACGGACTGATGACCAGGTTTCAGAGTAAAAAGAGCAGAAAAAAACAAATTCAAATTGTATTATTCCAAATGGACTTCATCATTTCATGTGTTTCAAGTCTATGCGTTTTAAGGTAGTGATATCTCTCTTGGGTTAAGAGGTCAATCACCGTTGTTCTCCATTCCGCAACTGTGGGAATAGTTTTGGATTTCCAATACTTAGGGATTCGTTTTTTGGCAGCCGTGAGCATTATCAAAAGTAAAGGTTGTCTGCCAAGGCCAACCAATCTGGGTAAGGACAGGAACAGAATAGTTTTTGGGTCGGGAATGATCCGAGTTGACATAATCTTGGAGATGGCTGTAAAAACGTCCCTCCAATAAGTGTCCAGTGCAGGGCATGTCCACCAAATGTGGAGCAAAGAGCCCTCCTACCCACATCCCCTCCAGCAAGTGCTGTTTAGTGTGGGGAAAATTCTGTGTAAGCGTGAAGGGGTTAAGTACCACCTGCAAGAGAGTTTTAGGTGAATTTCCTGTATTACTGCTGAGACTGATGATTGTTTGGCCAATTTGAAAGCTTTTAGCCAGGTCTCCCCATCCAGGTCACAATCGAGTTCCCTACTCCATGAGTATGTATATGATGGGAGATTAGAGTTGTTTGGATTGTTTAGGATTTTGTAGAGTTTAGATATGAGGTGGGAGGGGGGTGTCGTCTGTATGCATAGTTTTTCAAATGTTGTTGTGTCTCTGCGCAGTTCCTTTTTATGTTTGTTGTAAGAGATAAAATGCAATAATTGGTGATAGTGGAACCAATGATGAAGAAAATCTCCCCATGACTTTCCTTTAATTGAGTTTGATTTTTAAACTTGCCATTTTCCGTGGCAAATTGTATGGAACCTATTTTAAGGCTATAAGGTTGTTTTAAAGTGGGGCCTAGCCGGTGGTAAGGAAGATCTACATTCTCTATGAGTGGGGAGAGCGGGGCATATTTAGAGGAGATGTGTGTTGTGGAGACTAAGATTTTGTCCCATTCCACAAGAATGTCAGCCGTAAGGTGATAAGCATGTAAAGTTTTGGGTCTACTTTGAGGTGTGGTCCATGCCATTGTGGCTACATTATTTAATCTAAAAATGTGTCTGACAATTTGTATCCAGGCTTTATCGTCTGCGTTATGCACCCATTCGACTATATGTTGCAAAGTTATTGCTTGTTTGTAGGCTTTTAAATTAGGTACTCCGAGTCCCCCATTATCTCTGGGTAGATACATAGTTTTTTTTTGGCACTCTAGGTCTGGAACCAGCCAAGATATATTGTTCAAAAGCTTTCTGTAAATGGTTTATGTATTCCCCGGGTAGTGAGACAGGGAGGGTCTCAAATATAGGAATCTCGGGAGGATATTCATCTTCAACACTCCAATTCTCCCTAGCCAAGACAACTGCTTATTTTTCCAAATCGATAAGTCTCTTACTATTTCGTTTTTTAGTGTAGAGTAGTTGAATTTGAACAAGTCCCGTGTGGAGGGGGTCAGAAATATCCCTAAATATTTGAGCTTTTTCCATGCAATGGGGATGTTGTAATTGTCTTTTAAATATTGTACAACCCTCTGATTTTCGTTTATATTTAGTATCTCCGATTTAGTGATATTTAACTGAAAGTTTGATATTTTGCCATAGCGATTGAGCTCCGCAAGGAGCTCTGGTATAGAGGTTTCAGCTTCTGTTAATGAAAACAGTGCATCATCGGCATACAAAGCCTGTTTTTTTTGTTCAAATAATTTTTATTGAAAATTGGTATAGTGACATATTTTATACATTACATTATCATGACATCAAAATATCAACATAGTGCATTGTGTGAAAGTTACAATCTTGTTCTGTCAAAGACCAAATTTCTTTAGGATTTTTCAAAACTATTAGTAACCGTAGTCTATGAAAAGAAAAAACAGAAGCGCCACATGGCCCAATATTGTTTGTTCAGAGATGGATAAATCTTAAGGTGATGAGTAAACTCACGTTTAGTAGAGCACCTCAATTAGTGCTAGATATACGGTCTGGGATCTATTGGGTCACCCAGAAGACCAACCTCCTGCACAGGAACTGATGTCTATATAGGCGAGAGGGAGACACAGGTGCCAATATGGCCTAGTATTGCTGGTGCAAAGGTGTCAATACAAGCAAAGAGAGGAATAATACTCACAAAGTGTGAAGCACCTCTTGTGGTGCTATAGAGGCATGAAGGGGTCAATTCAGTCACCCAACAGACTTCTAGCCAGAGATACAAATGGATCCAAAGGTGCACAGGATCCCACAACTGGTCCAGAAAAACGATTATTCCTCCAGAGAGGGATAAAAGATATATGTCCCAAAGAAAAATGCAGCAAGTGTTCAATATATTAAAAGTTGATTTTAATAAAAATTATAAAAATAACAGGCAACGCGTTTCTCAGCAGATAGCTGTTTCATCAGGCTTCATAAAATGTTTACTGAACACTTGCTAGATATACCCTAAACCTAAACTGATTAATGTTAAACAGGTGGTAGTGGGAGGGATCCACTTAATCAGTAATCTGATCTTAACCAATCGGTTGTTACCATATAGGTCCCACATTAAAAACATAAACATAAACATAGACAGTTTATAATACAATATACAATGCATAAAACAGATTTCATACATTCCTAATTGTCCTACAGTTTGTTTGATCAAACATATTTGGAAGAACTTCAAGACAACTTTTAGAAATTATTATACCTTATTTTTGAGAGTAATAGTAATGAGGCACACATTAAAGTATAGACCTCATGTCAACTATAACCAGTGAGGGAGGCGGTGATTAATAGCAATTTTTATGTATATATTTTTCTTGTTAGTGTCACATTTGATATTGATCTAAACTTATGATGGTCATACCTTGTTATGATTGACATGTTGTCTGATGACAAATTAGTTTCAGATGATATGCATGATGAGAGCGGACAGAGCACAGCAATTCCAATACTAGTGAACGTTAAGTTATTTTAAAGACATAAATAAATGTCTCAGTCAGCTGTTAAGTAGTAGTTTCTAATTTGGTTGTAATTTGAATTCGCCGCTGACTAAGTCGGCGTCTACAGGCGCTCAATGCGCATGACAAGCCATAGTCAGATGTGACCCAATCACTGCGTGCGCTCGAGAATAGGCGTTGACAGTAGCCACATTCCTCCTATATCTAGCACTAATTGAGGTGCTCTACTAAACGTGAGTTTACTCATCACCTTAAGATTTATCCATCTCTGAACAAACAATATTGGGCCATGTGGCGCTTCTGTTTTTTCTTTTCATAGATTGCCGCTCCTGGATCCTGGCCTGGATCACCACAGATAGCTGCCTCCCATCCCACTAGAGACTTTCACTTTATTACCACTTTATTACCATTGTGTTTGTATGATTGCATATTATTTGTTTCACTTTGTATTACATTGTCACTAATTTTTTCTGCATAATATTGCACATTGTATTATTTACCACTCTTTATTCACATTGATATTGGTACACACAGCATATTATATTGATTTTTCACTAGTACTTTTCAGAATTGTTAGTACTAATCTCTAACACAGGTACTTAATATATAGATATATAAGTATAGATTTGTTTGGTCACATTCCCTCTCTTACACTTAGGGCGCCCCCTCTCTCTCTTTTTTTAGTAACCGTAGTGGTTGGAAAGCGGTCGCCAAGAGAGGCAAAGTTAAGAAAAGGGTAGTGAGATTAGGGAAGGTGGGGAGGGGTAAATATAGTTGTTGGGTAAGCTGTAATTGCTGTTTATTCAAAGGAGGTTTATTAGAGATTGTAAGAGTTTTGATCCCAGATGAATTGCATGTTTAATATTGTGTCTGTTTTACCCTGGTAACAATAATGCATTTTCTCCAGAGTTAGGACATGTGCTACCTCAGATCTCCATTGTGTAACAGTGGGTTTATCTTGTGTTTTCCATAGCCTAGGTATTAATCGTTTTGCGCAGGTTATCATTAAGAGTAGAAGTTTCTTGCGATAGTGACATGCAAGTTTCGGAATATGATTAAGAAGAACTATTTGTGGTGATAGCACAATGTCTGTACTTAGGGTTTTGTTAATGTGTCTTTCTATCATGAGCCAGTAATCTCCTAGGTTTGGGCACGACCACCAAATGTGTGTTAGAGTTCCTATATCACCACATCTTCTCCAACAACTGGATGAAGCTGTGGGGTAAATGACTCGTAGTCGCTGAGGGGTTAAGTACCACCTGGCTAATATTTTATAGTTTAGTTCAGATATGATTAGTGAGGAGGAGGAGGAGTGGGTATGCCGAAACCCCCGTTTCCAGGATTCAGGTTCTATCTCAGTGTGTAGTTCATCAGACCATCTTACTAGGTATGTCGGGCGTTTTTCAGGGAAGGAACCTCTAAGGAGTTTATATGTCTGTGAGAGGTGAGCCCTCACATTTTTCGGGTTGGTGCACAACTGCTCAAATTTAGTCATTGGTCTTAGTATTTCTACTCTGTGGGGGCTATGGTCAATCGCATGTTTAATTTGTAGGTATGCGTACCAGTTATGGAATGGAGGTCCCAGTTCCTCGTTAAGTGTAAGTCTGTCCTTGATACCTTCAGGAGTAGTTATTAGATATATTGGTAGGTTTAACAGGAGTCTGTTGTCATTGACATGTGTGTGTAAGCTATGTTTTAGAAATATATGATAATGCAGGATAGGGGTTAGAGGGGATATTGGTGTTGATATAACATTTGAATGTGAGATCAACTCGTCCCATATTGCTAGGGTGGTTTTAATATATTCATTGTGTTGTATCATGTGGGGCCTAGAGTCTTTAGGAATCCAGGGCATATCTCTCATGTGAGTAGTTTGTAATAGATAGCTTTCTAATTGTATCCATATTTTTGAGGGTGCTGAGTGGTTCCATGCCACAATTCTAGTTAGGTGTGTCACTTTGTAGTAGTTCATTAAGTTGGGGACATTTAGGCCTCCATCTCCTTTACTAAGATATAGTGTGTGTTGGGCTATTCTTGGGCGTTTATAGGACCAGATAAAGGAGTTTATCATCTTTTGTTGAGCTTGGAGGTAAGATTTAGGTACAGTCATAGGAAGGGTTTGGAATAGATACAGATACTTTGGTATTATCATCATTTTCACCGTATTTATCCGTCCTAACCATGATAGATGTCCTTGTTTATGCCATGAGTCTAGTGAGCTCTTGATGTTATTGTGGAGGGCAGTGTAGTTATCTGAGAATAGTTTGTGTGTGTCTTTGGGAATCACCAATCCTAGATATTTAAGTTTATTTGTCAATGCAAAGTTTGTTAGTTGCGATATGGACTGTATTTCTTCAGCTGTTAGGTTGATTGGTATTAGTCCTGACTTCTCCATATTAATGGAGAAGTTGGATATTGTTTTGTAACGTTCTAGTGTTTCTATAAGAGCTGGTAGGGATTCATTTGGTGACTGTAGTGTGAGGATCACATCGTCGGCAAATAGGAGGCATTTCTGGGTAATATTACCAAACTTTAAACCCTGAATGTGTGGGTTTTTCCTAATTTGTATCGCCAGGATTTCTACTGTAAGGGCGAATAGCAGTGGGGAGAGCGGGCATCCTTGGCGGGTGCCATTAGAAATAGGGAAAGGCTGTGAAATGGTGTTGTTTATTTTGACTTTGGCATTCGGATTGTGATATAAGGCCTGTATTCTAGTGATAAATTTTTCTGAAAAGCCAAATTTTGACAGGACGGACCACATAAATTGCCAGTCCACCCTGTCAAAAGCCTTCTCAGCATCGGTGGAGAGTAAAATTAATGGTGTACTGTTATGGGTTGCTTGGTGAATTGAGTGGAGCAATCTTATGGTGTTGTCTTTTGCTTCTCGTCCTCTGATAAAGCCCACTTGATCAGGGTGTATTATATCTGGTAGAATCGTACTGAGACGGTTAGCTAAAATTTTCGCATAGATTTTTATATCAATGTTTATGAGTGAGATCGGCCTGTAATTTCCTACTATATCTTTGGGTTTGTCTGGTTTTGGGACGACTGTAATCATTGCCTCTAAGAGTGAGCTAGGAAGGGTAGTTCCACAATCTATATCTGTGTAAAGTGATAAAAGGTGAGGACTGACTTGTTGTTGCAGAAGTTGATAGAACTTTGCGGTAAGGCCATCTGGGCCCGGTGATTTGCCGTTAGGTAGGGATTGTATTACTGAAATGATATCACGATGAGTGATAGGGGAGTCCAGTAATTGTTTGTTCTCGTCTGTGATGGTCGGAGTGTCTACAGTGGTTAGGAATGTCATTAAGGCCTCTGTTTTGTCTACTGTTGTAGTATGTTGTATATTGTATAGATTCGTGTAGTAGGACACAAATGCTTTGGTGATTTCCTCGTTTGTATGAGTGTTTCTCCCTGTGTGATTTCTAATTGTTTTAATAAAATTGGTGAGTCTTCGTTTTTTGAGGGATCTGGCTAGTAATCGACCTGCTTTATTACTTTCTATAAAGAACTTGGACTTAGTAGTCATCGCTCTCATATGGGCTTTCTGTATAAGGAAATTATTAAGGTTTTCTCTTGCCTTTGTCAAATTAATAAGATTAGGGGCTGAGGTAGGGTCTGTTCTAAGAGCCGCCTCACAGGTGGATAATTCTCCAGTTAGGGTGGCGTATTGGGCCGTATGTCTTTTACGTTGTTGGGCATTGTGTTTTATGATAACTCCCCGAATGAAGCATTTGTAAGCCTCCCAATTGTTTGCAGTGGAGGTATCTTCAGATTTGTTTAATAAAAAATATTCATCTGTGTGTTTTCTGATATCTTCTACTGTTTCATGGTCAGTTAGTAAGTGGTCGTTTAGTCTCCAGTTAAATGTATTACGTGGCTTATTAGACCATTTAAAAATAGTGGAGACCATGCTATGGTCTGACCATGAAGTGTGGGTGATCTTTGAATATATGAGAGATGTGAGGAGGGGTTGATCGCATAAAATATAGTCTAATCTGGAGTAGGAGAGTTGTGGATGTGAAAAAAAGGTGTAATCTCTTTTATCTACGTGTACAATCCTCCAAGTGTCAAAGAGGTTAATGTTGTGCAGAGCTGAGCAGTTAGCTTTGAGGGTATTGTTCCGCAGATATGATTTTCCAGTCGAAGTATCTAATGTTGGATTTAGAGGGAAATTGAGGTCGCCCCCTACAATAATCGGCCCTTTGGCTGCGTCAAGTATTAAGTTGGAGAGATGCTTATAAAAATGTGGGGTAGGTTTGTTCGGAGCATAAATGGCATACAAAGCCTGTTTATGCTCCACATTACCCACCATCATCCCCTTAATGCCTGGATTGTTTTTAATTTTTTGTGCCAGCACCTCCATGGCAACGGCAAATAGTAGAGGCGACAACGGGCAACCATGCCTGGTGCCGTTGGGAATATTAAAAGGTTCCGAGAGGGTACCATTAATTCTTATTCGGGCATTTGGGAAAGAGTACAGAGCCATGGACATATTTAAAAAGGGAGCCGGCCGGTATTCCCATTTCTTCCATTGCTCTGCGCAAAAAAGGCCAGCCGACCCTATCAAAGGCCTTTTCGGCGTCGGTAGCAAAAAGGACTAAACGGGTATTTGTGACTTTAGCGTGGTTTATTAACTGTAGAATTTTGATGGTGTTATCTCGGACCTCCCGTCCGGGGATAAAGCCCACCTGGTCTTTAGAAATTAGGCTTGGGAGGTATCTATTTAATCTATTGGCGAGGAGCTTGGCTAACAATTTCATGTCAGTGTTTATGAGCGAGATCGGTCTGAAGTTCTCTGGGCATATGGCTGTTTTTCCTGGTTTAGGGATTACTGTAATGTGGGCTTCTAATAATGTTCTAGATAGTGTTGGGTTATCCCTTAAATTATTAAAGAGCTTAAAGAGGTGGGGGGAAAGGATGTTTTTAAATGTTTTATAGTACCTGGAAGAGAAACCGTCAGGTCCAGGGCTTTTACCTGACGGAGTATCTTTGATGGCCTGGTGTTATTCCTAAAATGAGATGGGAGATTCCAAATGTGACCTTGCATCCTTATTTAGGATAGGGAGTTTAAGATCCTGGAAGTAGGTGTTTGTATTAATCGTTACGTCATTTGAGGCATCCCGTGGTTGGGGTAATGTGTCCGTTTTGTTGATGCTGTAAAGTGAACTAAAGTAATCCCGGAAAATGGAAGCTATGTTTTTACTGTCATGGGTGAGTTGTCCTTCATTTGTTTTTAAAGAGTGAGTGTACGCTGATAGTTGCTTTTCTGCGAAGGCGTCTTGCGTCTTGCGTCTTTTCAGGGGCTTGTTGCCCCCCTCATAATAATACTGCTTGAGATATAGGGCACTACACTGATGCACCTCGACTAGGAAGTGTTTAAGATCTTTCCTCGCATTTGTAAGTGCTTGTGTAAGGGTATTGTTGTTTGGATTCAATTTATGGTCTTTTTCAAGGGAGTTAATCTTAGCTAGTAGGTTGGTGTGTAATTCCCTAGAATTTTTAGAGATTCTTGCTCTGTGCTTGATAAACAGTCCCCTTATTACAAATTTGTGAGCTTCCCATTCTATGGTGGGTGCCGATGCGGTGTTAGTGTTAACTGAGAAGTATTCTGATAGATTTTTCCCCACATCTTCTAGGATTAATGGGTTTTCAAGTAAAGTATCATCTAGCCTCCATATCCTAGATGTGATTGGAAGGCCTGGCCAAACAACTGAGCAAGTGATTGGGGCGTGGTCTGACCACGTAATGTTACCTATTCTACACTGATCGATAAGGGTGAGGCCGTTAGTATCTGTAAATATAGTCTATCCTCATGTAGCAGTTATGGGCGGGAATTAAAGGTGTAGTCTTTCGCGTTAGGGTGCAGTATTCTCCAAATGGAGGTTATTCAGAGAGTGTGAGGTTATTCAGAGAGTTTTTTACTGATTGGAGTACCGACTTGGGCACACTGGAGGAGCCTCTAGAGGTGTCTACCCTTGGGTCAAATGAGACATTTAAGTCCCCTGCTAGGAATATCACACCTTTGGCATGGTCTAATAGTAAATTTGAGATTTTCTTAAAGAAACTGGTCTGATTTTGATTAGGGGCGTAGACGTTTAGTAATGTAATTTGTTGCCCAAAAAGGGAGCCCAATATTAAGACATATCGGCCTTCTGGATCTCTGATACATTGTGTTATTTGGAGCGGTAAAGTTTTGTGAATCAGGATTCCCACCCCATTTCTTTTATTTGGGCTTGAGGCAAAGCAAGTTATGGGTTAATGCAAAGGGGACCAATGAGGTTCCTTACCTTTTTTAAAATGTGTCTCCTGCATCATCAGGATTTGGCTATTGAGCTTGTTCAGTTCTCTGAGAACTAGGGATCTCTTGCCAGGGCTATTGAGCCCCTTTACATTTATTGAAGTCACCTGGAAAGTATGGTCTTGAAACCTACTGAATTTAGAAGGCATATTTTCTGCTTTGTGGTAGGAAATAAGGGGTAAGGGAAAAGAAAAAAAAAGAAAAGGAAGAAGCTTACTGAGCAGTCACAAAATCGAGTGTAATAGTCTTATGTTTGTAAGCAGTGGTTTTAGGTAAACCGTTTGATTGTGATGAGATCACACAGAGTAGTTATGTAGTGAAGAGTAACAAAATAGGGGAAGTATCTCTATAGCCGGCTTGTTGATATATAACTGTTGAAAGCTTTCATTTTTCCAGGACATGAAGGGGGAAAAGGTGTTATGTGGAGCAGGGAGAAGGAGAATAGTGTTCTTATGCTGAGGAGAGTGGAGAAGAGTAGTGAGAGGGAGGTGCTTAAGATTACTATTAAGCTATGGTGTGATGAAAAGAATAAAAAAAGAAAGACTACTGAGAGTAGAGAATGTCATTCTCTGGGCATCGCCCTTGAGGAGGGTGGGCTATTTGAGCAGTATCTTATTAAAGATGAATCAACACTGTCTTATTAGACTGCTGTCTCAGTGGTATGTGATTTGGGTGGTAAAGAAAGTGTTAATCAGTATAAGCATAATGAAACTTAGTGTTGAGGATCTGTCTCAACTAACAAAGGGATTTTCAAGGGGTGCCTAATATGATAAGAACCCTGTAAACCACCATGAGTAACATTTTCAACAATAATGACACACAAGAAAACATAACATTCAACTTATATTTAGCTCATTTGGTCTGATAAAGAGTTTGTTGTAGTATTGGGGTGAACAGTCCCACTCCGTCCCAACAATAAAAAACATTCTGAGGGGATTTAACTATATAAAGCAGCATTAAGAACAATTGTTGAACACAATAATATTCAAACTAAACATTAATAAAAGAAACTGGTTGCGAAAGGATACAGTAATCAGTAGATCATGTTCTTTTGATAAATAAACGCAGGGGATCTGCGCTAAATACTCCTTCAAAGAACCATTTCAGTGTTCATCACAGTGGAGTGCTAATGCAAACTTTCTTCCATGTAGAACACTAATGTGCTTTTATTAACCTATAGAAGGGAATCAGCAAGAGATTGCTGACACTGGCCTCAAGATATTTTGTCGCTGTCGCTTGTTCCATCCACGATGTTACAGCTATCTCCAGAACTGTTCTCCTGATCACCGTCAACCGAAGTACATGGTAGGGAAAGTTCTTTATAAAAGAGGTTAGGGTCCAAATCTGGTCTATATATGACCGTTTTATTGTTGTATGTTGCTATTAAGGAAACTGGGAATCCCCATCTGTAGTGTACTTTATGGTTTTTCAGTGTGGAAGTGATGTGGGACAGCTCTCTTCTCTTTTGTAGAGTTATTGGGGATAAATCCAAGAACAGTTGAATTTCTTCACCCACATGCATAATGGGGCTCCTCTCTCTGGCACATCGCAGAAGCTCCTCTTTGTCCTTGTATCTGAGAAATGTAACTATTATATATCTCGGAGGTGCTTTGGCGGAGGGCCTTGGTCTAATAGCTCTGTGAGCTCTCTCTATTTGAGTATCTTCTGCTGAGGGGTTGTTTTTTTATTATTCTAAATAGGGCCTGAAGATATCCCTCTATCGCTGGGGAAGAAACAGACTCAGAACCCCCCCTGATTCTAAGGTTATTCCGACGACATTGGTTCTCCAGGTCCTCTAATTTTTCAGACAAGGCCTGAATCTTGCTGTCGTGTTCTAAAATGCTTGAGGAGTTAGATTGAATCTCTGCCTGTAGGGTATTTTGGTTTGTCTCCAGGGATACCACCCTTTTATCAATAGCCCCAAGGTCCTTTCTCAAGTCACCAAAGAGCGTTCTCATCTCATGTAGGATGACTTTGATATCATCCTTAGATGACAGATGTGTGATATCATTTTTCGTGACATAAGAGCTGTTCTCAGAGTTCCCTTGTCGTGAGGAAGAAGCCATTTGTGTTTGTTCGTCTGATAGGATTTCTGTCTGCGTGGGGGTCTGTTGTTCACGAGGTTTTAAATATTGATTTAGAGTCTGTGAGGATGGGGTTTTATCTCCTTTATTCTGCCTTTTGCAAGGCATTACCTATTTGTTGTGTGATAGTGTGTCAAAACAGGATTGAGCCACAACAGTTGAACTAAAGGAAAGATTCTCTTCCTGTTATGTTTTTGAAGCTTTTTAAGGTTCTTGCAGTAGATAGGAGTAGATGTTGTAAGCAAACACTGTACTTGGATCCCCTTCACAACTGTCCCATATCCAATTTTATAGAGACAAACCGTGAATTGTCTCTGTTAGTGCTAGGAGAGGATATCACAGGCTGTCCAAAGTGATTTTTGTCATTTGCTGTGTGAGCTTAGGGCCTTATTACCAGTGTTAGGTGATTTTACAGTAAAGGGGGGGCAGCGCTCTTGTACCCCTCTGGTATGTCTGTGACACTGTGTCCTGTTTATAGACTGTGTATGCGTTAGATGCCAAGTGAAGTGTTACCTGATCCGGAGCGGGACACTGAATTAAGTGCGTGCGCGGTAGAAAGGAAGCTGTGACCTCCTGGGTATGTACCGCGATCCTCACGCTGTGTCTCTAGCAGCCTCACAAGTCCCCTTCTCTCTCACAAATAGCCGCCTCTGCAGCCGACAAGCCAAATAGAGCCACAAAAGGGCTCCCGTATTTACGATCCTCACCAGTGACGTCGCACTGCTCCGACAGGCTCCACATCCGACGCAGCAAAGGGCCTCAGTAAAATCTCCGGTGTTAACGAGTGAGGTATTGAACAGCTGCCCCTTAGATATGAACAGTGTGGTCTTAGCTATGTTCAGCTGAAAGAGGGAAATAGGTTGAGGGTTTCATGCCCCTGGAACTTGCTAAAAGACGGTATAGGAGATGGGAGCCCTTCTATCTAGCAGCCATCTTCCAGCGTGGCTAGACTCCGCCCCCCTGTAATATATTTTTTATGTGTTTTGTGACTTTTTTGATTCGCAAAAAAAGGTTAGCCAGAGCACTGAGGATGAACTATCCCGACAAGTGTTAACTTCAATTTTCTTTTAACTTGTAATATAGAGCACTACACCCCACACGTGCAAACACCCGCAATATAACCCTTTTCGCTTTTGTGTAATGTTTAGCGCTCATAATCTGGTCCTTAATGGGATCCTAAAGGCAAAATTTAACAACTTTCCAATTTACTTCAGTTATCAAATGTGCACAGCAACTACTGGCAGATAGCTGAACACTTTGAGCCAATGACAAGAGGCATATATGTGCAGCCACCAATCAGCAGGTAGCTAGTAATGCATTGCTACTCATGACCCTGCCTTGGTATGTTTTTCTCTACAAGGAATAACAAGAATATGAAGCAAAAAAGATATTGAAAGAAAATAGGAAAGTTGTTTAAAAAGGCATGTTCTTTCTGACTCATGAAAATGTAATTTTGTTTTTTCTCTCATTAAGTGGATTTCTTTTGAATAAACACAGCAAACAATCGTCGCTGCAGATCCTTTCCGATTTTCAGTATGTCACCGGAAACTCAGGGGTAATTACGGCATCTAAACACAACTGTGCACGCCAGAGAACCGGCCGAGTAAAGCCGTAGACAAAAATAGCAATTCAAAAGAAGGCAGCACAGGTCAGCACCTTCTAAAATAAAACATAGCTTTTATTTATGTTCTATAAAATCTTAGACAGCCTGTTATACCCTGAGGTATATGGAACTTAAATAAAAGTTATGTTTTATTTTAAAAGGTGCTGACCTGTGCTGCCTTCTTTTGAATTACGATTTCTTTTGAATACCCTCTTACCTCAGATTATTATCTTTAAGGGAGCGATATATCAAGCTGAGGCCAACAGTGACTTAAATACGTGCCCCTGTCTGCCGCAGCTCGCCTCTGGCTGGCTGAATTCCCCTGGCGTAATTCAGCACTGCACACAAGCGCTAGTTTGTGCTCGCATGCAATCCCGCCCCCTGCCCATGCACAGCCATGTGCGGGCAGGAGCTGTGAATGTCCCTGGTCGGACTAGTCTGGGGATATTGAAATTCACCACTTGAGAGATGGCGAAAGGGTAGAGAAGCAGCGTTCTGTTGACCGATGCTTGTTAAATACGCCGTGCAGGTTCTCTTGTGAGAACCTGCAGTCGTAGGCAGGCAAAAGCCTGTCGAAGGTAAATCTCCCCATAAGGGTTTACCCATAGATAAGTTACTATAGGCTGCCCATGGACTATTCCATATATGATTCATTTCTAAAATGAAACAAGGCATCTATACAGGCTATTATTATTACTGGGGAAAATAATGAAAATGTTTTTTAAACGTTTGTGTTCCCTCCAAGAACAATTTGTATGACTGTGCTGCCTTGGCTATATTTTGTTTTAATAATTTCCTAGGGGATCTGTTTAATGCTTATATACTATGTAACATAAAACAATTTATAGGTATGCATTTGAGAGTCAGTAAAACCCTTCTACAGCTAAGGAACTTTCATCTCATACTAAGATGTGGGTGCCTACTGTTACTGAAGGCATTTCCCGCAGCTGTTTATCAATACTTTTAGGATTTGTGTACTTTTCCTAATTGTTACTGAATGTTTGTACAAAGATATAAATACAACGTCTTCAGAGCGGTAGCAGCTACAGCCATTCTTTAGTTGTGGGGACTGCACTGGGAAGTGTAAGAATGCCGTACCCAAGGGAAATCTAGATAAATTGTCATTCCCATGCATTCCACTGCACTCAAGCCTTTGATTAAAGGGACAGTACAGTCAAAATCAAACTTTTGTGATTCAGACAGAGCACGCAATTTTAAATAACTATATAATAATTTACTTCTATTACCAAATTCTCTTGGAATCCTTTGTTGTGTAAACCTAGATAGGCTTATATGAGTTTTTGAGAGTGTATGTGTCTTTAGCATTCTATAGCAGCAGTTTGCGACATTATATAATATCACTAAAACATTGTTGCAAGCACCGCTGACAGATGGCTAAAGACATGTGAACACTCTTGAGCTCACCTACTCTTTAACAATGGATACCAAGAGAACTAAGCAAAATTGACCGTAGGAATAAAAATTGGAAAGTTGTTTAAAATGTCATGCTCTATTCAATCCATTTACATTTAATTTTGACTTTACTGTCCCTTTAAATAAAGGAAACTGTGTAAATCAATGAACGCATAGATTGCAGGCTCATCTAGTTGGGCTGGGTTTTAAGTAATCATTATGATAATCATCATAAATATCATATATTTATCATGACTTAAATAATACTATGTTAATGTATACAAGCACAAGAAGGAATAGATTATTTACTTTTTGTGTGTATTTACAAGTACTATCAGCCAGATTACGAGTTTTGCGTTATGGCTCATAACGCTGCTTTTTCACTACCGCTGCTATTACGAGTCTTGTAGTTATAGCTGTACCGCACACCTTTTTGGCCGTGACGCAAAGTAACTACCGCACCTTTCAAAAAGTCCTTTTTCAATGGGACTTCCAAAGCGCCGGTATTACAAGTTTTGCCTGGGAGGCCAAAAAGTGAGCAGTACAGCCTATACTGACAAGATTCGTACCGCCATCTTAAGTCAGTAGTTATGGGTTTTACGCTACAAAGCTGTAGCATAAAACTCATAACTAAAGTGTTACAAAGTACACTAACATCCATAAACTACCTATTAACCACTAAACCGAGGCCCGCTCGCATCGCAAATACTAAAATAAAATTATTAACCCCTAATCTGCCACTCCGGACATCGCTGCCACTATAATAAACATATTAACCCCTAAACTGCCGCACTCCCGCATCGCAAACACTAGTTAAATATTATTAACCCCTAATATGCTGCCCCCAATACCGTCGCCACCTACATACATTTATTAACCCCTAATCTGCCGCCCCCAACGTCGCCACCGCCACTATACTGAAGTTATTAACCCCCAAACTTAACCTTAAGTCTAACCCTAACACCCCTAACTTTAATATAGTTAAAATAAATCAAAATAAAACTTACTATCATTACCTAAATAATTCCTATTTAAAACTAAATACTTACCTGTGAAATTAACCCTAAGATAGCTACAATATAACTAATTGTTACATTGTAGCTATCTTAGGTTTTATTTTTATTTCACAGCTAAGTTTGTATTTATTTTAACTAGGTAGACTAGTTAGTAAATAGTTATTAACTATTTACTAACTATCTAGTTAAAATAAATACAAATTTACCTGTAAAATAAAACCTAACCTGAGTTACACTAACACCTAACATTACACTAAAATTAAATAAATTAAATTAATTAAATACAATTTACTAAATTACAAAAAAAATAAACACTAAATTGCACAAAATAAAAAAGAAATATATTTAAACTAATTGCACCTAATCTAATAGCCCTATCAAAATAAAAAATCCCTCCCAAAATAAAAAAAACCCTAGCTTATACTAAACTGCCAATAGCCCTTAAAAGGGCCTTTTGCAGGGCATTGCCCCAAAGAATTCAGTTCTATTACCTGTAAAGAAAAAATACATACAACCCCTCAACAGTAAAACCCACCACCCACACAACCAACCCCCCCAAAAAAAACTACCTAAAAAACCTAAGCTCCCCATTGCCCTGAAAAGAGCATTTGGATGGGCATTGCCCTTAAAAGGGCATTTAGCTCTTTTTCTGTGCCCAAAACCCTAATCTAAAAATAAAAACCACCCAATAAACCCTTAATAAAACCTTACACTAACCCCCGAAGATCCACTTACAGTTTTTGAAGACCGGACATCCATCCTCATCCAGCCGGGAGAAATCTTCATCCAAGCAGGCAGAAGTCCTCAACGAAGCCGGGAGAAGTCTTCATCCAAGCGGCAAGAAGTTGTCCTCAAGGTGAGCAGAAGTCTTCATCCAGACGGCATCTTCTATCTTCATCCTTCCGACGCGGAGCGGCTCCATCTTCAAGACATCCAGCGCGGAGCATCCTATTCTTTCGCTGGCTGTTCAAGAATGAAGTTTCCTTTAAATGACGTCATTTAAGATGGCATCCCTAGAATTCTGATTGGCTGATAGAATTCTCTCAGCCAATCGGAATTAGAGGGTAAAAAATTCTATTGGCTGATGCAATCAGCCAATAGGATTGAGCTTCAATCCTATTGGCTGATCCAATCAGCCAATCGGAATTCAAGGGACGCCATCTTGGATTACGTCATTTAAAGGAAACTTCATTCTTGAATAGCCAGCAAAAGAAGAGGATGCTCCACTCCGGATGTCTTGAAGATGGAGCCGCTCCGCGTCCGAAGGATGAAGATAGAAGATCCCGTCTGGATGAAGACTTCTGCCCGCCTTGAGGACGACTTCTTGTCACTTGGATGAAGACTTCTCCCGGCTTCATTGAGGATTTCTGCCCGCTTAAATGAAGACTTCTCCCGGCTGGATGAGGATGGATGTCCGGTTTTCAAAAACTGTAAGTGGATCTTCGGGGGTTAGTGTTAGTTTTATTAAGGGTTTATTGGGTGGGTTTTATTTTTAGATTAGGGTTTTGGGCACAGAAAAAGAGCTAAATGCCCTTTTAAGGGCAATGCCCATCCAAATGCCCTTTTCAGGGCAATGGGGAGCTTAGGTCTTTTAGGTAGTTTTTTTTTGGGGGGGTTGGTTGTGTGGGTGGTGGGTTTTACTGTTGAGGAGTTGTTTGCATTTTTTTTTTTACAGGTAAAAGAGCTGATTTCTTTGGGGCAATGCCCCGCAAAAGGCCCTTTTAAGGGCTATTGGCAGTTTAGTGTAGGCTAGGGTTTTTTTTATTTGGGGGGGGGGGTATTTTGATAGGGCTATTAGATTAGGTGTAATTAGTTTAAATATTTGATAATTTCTTTTTTATTTTGTGTAATTTAGTGTTTATTTTTTGTAATTTAGTTAATTGTATTTAATTAATGTAATTTATTTAATTTTAGTGTAATGTTAGGTGTTAGTGTGAGGCAGGTTAGGTTTTATTTTACAGGTAACTTTGTATTTATTTTAACTAGGTAGTTAGTAAATAGTTAATAACTATTTACCAACTAGTCTACCTAGTTAAAATAAATACAAACTTAGCTGCGAAATATAAATTAAACCTAAGATAGCTACAATGTAACTATTAGTTATTTTGTAGCTAGCTTAGGGTTTATTTTACAGGTAAGTATTTAGTTTTAAATAGGAATTATTTAGTTAATGATAGTAATTTTTATTTTTATTTATTTTAATCATATTAAAGTTACGGGTGTTAGGGTTAGGGTTAGACTTAGGGTTAGATTTAGGGGTTAATATATTTATTTAGTGTTAGTGATGTGGGAGGCCAGAGGTTTAGGGGTTAATAACTTTAGTATAGTGGCGGCGGCGGCAGCAGCGTTGGGGGCGGGAGATTAGGGGTTAATAAATGTATGTAAGTGGTGGCGACATTGGGGGCAGCAGATTAGGGGTTAATAAGTGTAGGTAGGTGGCAGCGACATTGGGGGCAGCAGATTAGGTGTTAATAAGTGTAGGTAGGTGGCGGCGATGTCGAGGGCAGCAGATTAGGGGTTAATAAGTGTAATGTGGGTGTCGGCGATGTCAGGGGCAGCAGATTAGGGGTGTTTAGACTCGAGGTTTATGTTAGGGTGTTAGGTTTAAATATACATTTTCTTTCCCCATAGGAATCAATGGGGCTGCGTTACGGAGCTTTATGCTCCTTTATTGCAGGTGTTAGGTTTTTTTTAGCCGGCTCTCCCCATTGATGTCTATGGGGAAATTGTGCACGAGCACGTAAAACCAGCTCAAAGCAGCGCTGGTATTTGTGTGCAGTATGGAACTCAACGCTGCCATATTAACCACAAACGCAGGTTTTTGGAAAACCTGTAATAGCAGCGCTATTAAAGGTGAGCGGTGGAAATAACTTGCAAGTTATTACCGAGCCGCTCATAACACAAAACACGTAATCTGGCCGTATGGTTTTAAAAAATGGAGGTGCAAAAATAGGTGCAGTGATCAATATACCTCGCACTACATTAGAACACAGCAATAAATCCCCCTCCACAGCAATAAATATTGCATTTTGCATGACCTTACTTGTCTGTAATATATACTGGGCTGCTTGGCAAATTAGCAGAGAGGGGTGACTGTGGGGGTCATATTTCCTGACTCTTACTGCATGCCTGATCACTGTGGGCCAGATTACGAATGAAGAACAAACATTTGCGCGCAAGCGATAAGGGGTTTAATATTATTCTTTATATATAAAGCGCCAACAGATTCTGCAACGCTGGTTCATCTGGTTTATCTAGAGTTGCCACCTTAGCCATGTTTTCTTGGAGTTACGTATGCTGCAGGGTGTACAGAGAAGGAACACAAATTGCTTCCCTGGACAGCACACAGATAGTGATCCTGGACAGCACCATTCATGTTCCCCCCTGCATACCCTGCAGCATATGTCATTCATAAGTGTCCAGGAAAATATGGCTGAGGTGGCAACCCTAAGTTTATTGCAGGTACTTGTGGTTCCCGGGCTTATCGCAATCGAGATTTATGCTAGATTGATTACCGCATCTTCAGATAACACTCATAATAACACCAAATCCATCTGCCACGCATTGTGGTAAGATAGTCCACATGACTGTATGACCGGTTCTATTTTCATATACTTTACGCTATCAGCTCTGGGAAGATTGAGGGGTCAATTTATTAATGTGAGAGCAGACATGATACGATGTAGCGTATCATGTCCTCTGCACATCGATAAATTCCGACAGCATTTATCATTGCACTAGCAGCAGTTCTTGTACATATGGAGCTTGATAAATTGACCACTGAATCTTGTTTTGCTGCTCATAATAACACTATCTAATATGGGATCAGGTTTGCACGCAAGTTGGGTGTTTTTTCCCATTTTTTTATCTCCATTGACTTCTATGGGGGAATAAGTGAACACTCACACAATATTCTATCTTCGGCTTTTTGTTTACTTTCAACTCATAATACGAGCGTGCAAAAAGATTACTTCAAGTACAGCTAATGCGCAAGATGGACTGTTAATTAGCACTCCAGTTCTAATCTGGCCCTGTGTATTTAGAGGGGCCGAATTATCAAGCACCGAATGGAACTTGATGCCCCTGTTTCCACGCGAGCCTTCAGGCTAGCTGAAAACAGTAGTTATGAAGCAGGGCCTCGATCCGATATACAGCATTGCCCGCAGAAGCCGGCGACGCCGGGTTTGGTATCCTATATACAGCGTAACCTAGAAGTTACGCTTGTATATTTCTGCCTTCGCTCATAGTTTTTTGGGCCATAGGCAGGTATACCAAACCCGCGCAGTTTGGTATCCAATATACAGCGTAAGGACTTACGTGGCGAAAATTGAGAAATCTTACTCCATTTTCACCTCGCCACAAAATGCAGCCGTAGTAAGCCTTATGCTGTCTATTGGAGCCCCGTAACTCCCTAAACTACCTGCCAAATAAAACCTAATACCTAACGCATGCGCAATGTCTATCTACCTGTCAACCGCGATCTGCTAAATAAAACCTAACACCTAACGCATGCGCAATGTCTATCTACCTGTCAACCGCGATCCCCCGCCACAATCCCTAATAAAGTATTTATTATTAAAAGTATAACCCCCTAATGTGATCCCCCTACACCGTCGCCAGCTACATTACATACCCCCTAATGTGAGCCCCTTACAGCGCCGCCATCTACATTACTTACCCCCTAATGTGAGCCCCTTACACCGCCGCCATCTATATTACCTACCCCCTAATGTGAGCTCCTACCCCGCCGCCAGCTATATTAAAATTATTAACCCCTAATTTAATCCCCCTACACCGCCGCCAGCTATATTAAATACATTAACCCCTAATTTAATCCCCCTACCCCGCCACCAGCTATATTAAATATATTAACCCCTAATTTAATCCCCCTACCCCGCAGCCAGATATATTAAATACATTAACCCTTAATTTAATCCCCCTGCCCCGCCGCCAGCTATATTAAATACATTAACCCCTAATTTAATCCCCCTACACTGCCGCCAGCTGTATTAATTACATTAACCCCTAATTTAATCCCCCTACACCGCCGCCAGCTATATTAAATACATTAACCCCTAATCTAATCCCCCTAAAGTAATCACCTCTATTACCAGCCCTTAAAAGGGCCTTTTGCGTGACATTGCCCCAAAGTAACAGCTCTATTGCCAGCCCTTAAAAGGGCTTTTTGCGGGGCATGCCCCAAAGAAATCAGATCTTTTACCAGCCCTTAAAAGGGCTTTTTGCGGGGCATTGTCACAAAGAAATCAGCTCTTTTGCCTATAATTTAAATCCCCCTACACCGCCGCCACCTATAATAAATGTATTACCCCCTAATCTAATCCCCCTACACCGCCGCCACCTATATTAAATAGATTACCCCCTAATATAATCCCCCTACACCGCCGCCACCTATATTAAATAGATTAACCCCTAATATAATCCCCCTACACCCCCGCCAGCTATATTAACTATATTAACCCTAATTATATTAGGGTTAATATAGTTAATATAGTTATTATATTATATATATTAACAAAATTAACCCTAATTATATTAGGGTTAATAAGTTAATATCGTTATTATATTATATATATTAAGTATAATAACCTATCTAACTCTAACATCCCTAACTAAATTCTTATTAAAATAAATCTAATTAATATTAATATTATTAATTAAAATATTCCTATTTAAATCTAAATACTTACCTATAAAATAAACCCTATCGCCTAGATTTAGAGTTTTGCGGCCAAAGGGGTGCGTTAGCTACGCGTGCTTTTTTTCCCCCGCACCTTTTAAATACCGCTGGTATTTAGAGTTAACAGAATGGCTGGGTTTTCAGTGCGTTAGGCTCCAAAAAGGGAGCGTAGAGCATAATTTAACGCCACTGCAACTCTAGATACCAGCGGTGCTTACGGACGCGGCCAGCCTCAAAAACGTCCTCTTGCACGATTCCCCCATAGAATGGGGCTGTTTGAGCTGAAAAAAAACCTAACACCTGCAAAAAAGCCGCGTTCAGCTCCTAACGCAGCCCCATTGTTTCCTATGGGGAAACACTTCCTACGTCTGCACCTAACACTCTAACATGTACTCCGAGTCTAAACACCCCTAACCTTACACTTATTAACCCCTAATCTGCCGCCCCCGCTATCACTGACCCCTGCATATTATTTTTAACCCCTAATCTGCCGCTCCGTACACCCCCGCCACCTACATTATCCCTATGTACCCCTAATCTGCTGCCCCTAACACCGCCGACCCCTATATTATATTTATTAACCCCTAATCTGCCGCCCCCAATGTCGCCTCCACCTAACTACACTTATTAACCCCTAATCTGCCGACCGGACCTGAGCGCTACTATAATAAATGTATTAACCCCTAATCCGCCTCACTCCCGCCTCAATAACCCTATAAGAAATAGTATTAGCCCCTAATCTGCCCTCCCTAACATTGCCGACACCTAACTTCAAGTATTAACCCCTAATCTGCCGATCGGAGCTCACCGCTACTCTAATAAATTTTTTAACCCCTAAAGCTAATTCTAACCCTAACACCCCCTAACTTAAATATAATTTTATTCTAACTAAATAAATTAACTCTTATTAAATAACTTATTCCTATTTAAAGCTAAATACTTACCTGTAAAATAAACCCTAATATAGCTACAATATAAATTATAATTATATTGTAGCTATTTTAGGATTAATATTTATTTTACAGGCAACTTTGTAATTATTTTAACCAGGTACAATAGCTATTAAATAGTTAAGAACTATTTAATAGTTACCTAGTTAAAATAATTACAAAATTACCTGTAAAATAAATCCTAACCTAAGTTACAATTAAACCTAACACTACACTATTAATAAATTAATTAAATAAAATACCTACAATTATCTACAATTAAACCTAACACTACACTATCAATAAATAAATTAAATACAATTCCTACAAATAAATACATTTAAATAAACTAACTAAAATAAAAAAATAAAAAAGAACTAAGTTACAAAAAATAAAAAAAAATTTACAAACATAAGAAAAATCTTACAACAATTTTAAACTAATTAAACCTACTCTAAGCCCCCTAATAAAATAACAAAGCCCCCAAAATAAAAAAATGCCCTACCCTATTCTAAATTAAAAAAGTTCAAAGCTCTTTTACCTTACCAGCCCTGAAAAGGGCAATTTGCGGGGCATGCCCCAAAGAATTCAGCTCTTTTGCCTGTAAAAAAAACATACAATACCCCCCCCAACATTAAAACCCACCAACCACATACCCCTAATCTAACCCAAACCCCCCTTAAATAAACCTAACACTAAGCCCCTGAAGATCTTTCTACCTTATATTCACCTTGCCGGGTATCACCGATCGGTCCTGGCTCCGAAATCTTCATCCAACCCAAGCAGGGGCTAGACATCCATCATCCGGCGGCTGAAGAGGTCCAGAAGAGGCTCCAAAGTCTTCATCCTATCCGGGAAGAAGAGGTGATCCGGACCGGCAACCATCTTGATCCAAGAGGCATCTTCTATCTTCATCCGATGACGACCGGCTCCATCTTGAAGACCTCCACCGCGGACCCATCTTCTTCTTCCGACGACTTCCCGACGAATGACGGTTCCTTTAAGGGACGTCATCCAAGATGGTGTCCCTCGAATTCCGATTGGCTGATAGGATTCTATCAGCCAATCGGAATTAAGGTAGGAAAATTCTGATTGGCTGATGGAATCAGCCAATCAGAATCAAGTTCAATCCGATTGGCTGATCCAATCAGCCAATCAGATTGAGCTCGCATTCTATTGGCTGTTCCGATGAGCCAATAGAATGCGAGCTCAATCTGATTGGCTGATCGGATCAGCCAATCGGATTGAACTTGATTCTGATTGGCTGATTCCATCAGCCAATCAGAATTTTCCTACCTTAATTCCGATTGGCTGATAGAATCCTATCAGCCAATCGGAATTCGAGGGACGCCATCTTGGATGACGTCCCTTAAAGGAACCGTCATTCTTCGGGAAGTCGACGGAAGAAGAAGATGGGTCCGCGGTTGAGGTCTTCAAGATGGAGCCGGTCGTCATCGGATGAAGATAGAAGATGCCGCTTGGATCAAGATGGTTGCCGGTCCGGATCGCCTCTTCTTCCCGGATAGGATGAAGACTTTGGAGCCTCTTCTGGACCTCTTCAGCCGCCGGATGATGGATGTCTAGCCCCCGCTTGGGTTGGATGAAGATTTCGGAGCCAGGACCGATCGGTGATACCCGGCGAGGTGAAGATAAGGTAGGAAGATCTTCAGGGGCTTAGTGTTAGGTTTATTTAAGGGGGGTTTGGGTTAGATTAGGGGTATGTGGGTGGTGGGTTTTAATGTTGGGGGGGTTATTGTATGTTTTTTTTACAGGCAAAAGAGCTGAATTCTTTGGGGCATGCCCCGCAAATGGCCCTTTTCTCTTGTTAAGTGTATTCAGTCCACGGGTCATCCATTACTTATGGGATATATTCCCTTCCCAACAGGCAGTTACAAGAGGATCACCCAAGCAGAGATGCTATATAGCTCCTCCCCTCACATGTCATATCCAGTCATTCTCTTGCAACCCTCAACTAGATAGGAGGTCGTGAGAGGACTGTGGTGTTTTATACTTAGTTTATTTCTTCAATCAAAAGTTTGTTATTTTTAAATGGCACCGGAGTGTGCTGTTTTTTTCTCAGGCAGTATTTGGAAGAAGA
The DNA here is from genome assembly GCF_027579735.1 of Bombina bombina. Taxonomy (NCBI): domain Eukaryota; kingdom Metazoa; phylum Chordata; class Amphibia; order Anura; family Bombinatoridae; genus Bombina; species Bombina bombina. Next base: position 886,367,018 of record NC_069504.1, read on the forward strand.
ATCTGCCTGCGTTTTCTATGATCTTAGCAGAAGTAACTAAGATCCACTGGCTGTTCTCGCACATTCTGAGGAGTGGGGTAACTTCAGAAAGGGAATAGCGTGCGGGGTCTCCTGCAAATAAGGTATGTGCAGTAAAATATTTTTCTAAGGAATGGAATTGACTAAGAAAATACTGCTGATACCGATGTTATGTAAGTAAAGCCTTAAATGCAGTGAAAGTGACTGGTATCAGGCTGATTAATGTATATACAGTAAAGTAATTTTCTAAGGAATGGAATTTGACTAAGAAAATGCTACTAATACTGAAGTAATGTAATAAGCCTTAAATGCAGTAGAAGGACTGGTATCAGGCTTATCAATAGAGATACATACTCTTTAAAAAAGGATGTTTAAAACGTTTGCTGGCATGTTTAATCGTTTTTGTGAGGTACATTGGTGATAAAACTTATTGGGGCATAAATTTTTCCACATGGCTGACTTATATTTCTGCATAGAAACAGTTAACTGAGGCTCCCACTGTTGTAATAATGAGTGGGAGGGGCCTATTTTAGCGCTTTTTTGCGCAGTAAAAATTCAGTCTCAGTCTTCCTGCTTCTTCCTGCATGACCCAGGACGTCTCTAGAGAGCTCAAGGGACTTCAAAAGTCATTTTGAGGGAGGTAATCAGTCACAGCAGACCTGTGACAGTGTGTTTGACTGTTAAAAAACGTTTTTTTTTCTCTATTGCTTATCCGTTTTGGGTATAAAGGGGTTAATCATCCATTTGCAAGTGGGTGCAATGCTCTGCTAACTTAATACATTTACTGTGAAAATTTGGTTGCTATAACTGATTTGGTTCATTGTTATTTCAACTGTGACAGTTTTTTTTGTGCTTCTTAAAGGCGCAGTAGCGTTTCTATATTGCTTGTAAAATTATTTTAAAGTGTTTTCCAAGTCTGCTAGTCTTATTGCTAGTCTGTTTAAACATGTCTGACACAGATGAATCTGTTTGTTCACTATGTTTGAAGGCCAGTGTGGAGCCCCATAGAAATATGTGTACTAAATGTATTGATTTCACTTTAAATAATAAAGGTCAGTCTTTATCTGTAAAGGAATTATCACCAGACAACAAGGAGGAAGTTATGCCGACTAACTCTCCTCACGTGTCAGTACCTTCGCCTCCCGCTCAGGAGGCGCGTGATATTGTGGCGCCAAGTACATCAGAGACGCCCATACAAATCACTTTACAAGACATGGCTACTATTATGAATAATACCCTGACAGAAGTATTATCTAAATTGCCAGAATTAAGAGGCAAGCGCGATTGCTCTGGGATAAGCACAGAGAGCTGTGGTGCTGTGAGAGCCATGTCCGATACTGCGTCACAGTTTGCAGAACATGAGGACAGAGAGCTTCATTCTGTGGGTGACGGATCTGATCCAGGGAAACCGGATTCAGAGATCTCTAATTTTAAATTTAAGCTTGAGAACCTCTGTGTATTGCTAGGGGAGGTTTTAGCGGCTCTGAATGACTGTAACACAGTTGCAATTCCAGAGAAATTATGTAGGCTGGATAGATACTATGCGGTACTGGTGTGTACTGACGTTTTTCCTATACCTAAAAGGCTTACAGAAATTATTAGCAAGGAGTGGGATAGACCCGGTGTGCCCTTTTCCCCACCTCCTATATTTAGGAAAATGTTTCCAATAGACGCCACTACACGGGACTTATGGCAGACGGTCCCTAAGGTGGAGGGAGCAGTTTCTACTTTAGCTAAGCTTACCACTATCCCGATGGAGGATAGTTGTGCTTTTTCGGATCCAATGGATAAAAAATTAGAAGGTTACCTTAAGAAAATGTTTGTTCAACAAGGTTTTATCTTACAGCCCCTTGCATGCATTGCGCCTGTCACTGCTGCTGCAGCATTCTAGTTTGAGTCTCTAGAAGAGGCCATTCACACAGCTCCATTGGATGAAATTATGGACAAGCTTAAAGCACTTAAGCTAGCTAATGCATTTGTTTCTGATGCCATTGTATATTTAACTAAACTAACGGCTAAGAACTCCGGATTCGCCATCCAGGCGCGCAGAGCGCTATGGCTTAAATCCTGGTCAGCTGACGTGACTTCTAAATCTAAATTGCTTAATATTCCTTTCAAGGGGCAAACCTTATTCGGGCCCGGCTTGAAAGAAATTATCGCTGACATTACTGGAGGTAAGGGTCATACTCTTCCTCAGGACAGGGCCAAATCAAAGGCCAAACAGTCTAATTTTCGTGCCTTTCGAAACTTCAAGGCAGGAGCAACATCAACTTCCTCCGCTCCAAAACAGGAAGGAACTGTTGCTCGTTACAGACAGGCCTGGAAAACTAACCAGTCCTGGAACAAGGGCAAGCAGGCCAGAAAACCTACTACTGCCCCTAAGACAGCATGAAGGGATGGCCCCCTATCCGGAAACGGATCTAGTGAGGGGCAGACTTTCTCTCTTCGCCCAGGCGTGGGCAAGAGATGTCCAGGATCCCTGGGCATTGGAGATCATATCTCAGGGATATCTTCTGGACTTCAAGGCTTCCCCTCCTCAAGGGAGATTTCATCTTTCAAGGTTATCAGAAAACCAGATAAAGAAAGAGGCATTCCTACGCTGCCTACAAGACCTCCTAGTAATGGGGGTGATCCACCCAGTTCCTCGGACGGAACAAGGACAGGGATTTTATTCAAATCTGTTCGTCGTTCCCAAGAAAGAGGGTACCTTCAGACCAATTTTGGACCTAAAGATCTTAAACAAATTCCTAAGAGTTCCATCATTCAAAATGGAAACTATTCGGACCATCCTACCCATGATCCAAGAGGGTCAGTACATGACCACAGTGGACTTAAAGGATGCCTACCTTCACATACCGATTCACAAAGATCATCATCGGTTCCTAAGATTTGCCTTTCTAGACAGGCATTACCAATTTGTAGCTCTCCCCTTCGGGTTGGCTACGGCCCCGAGAATCTTTACAAAGGTTCTGGGCTCACTTCTGGCGGTTCTAAGACCGCGAGGCATAGCGGTGGCTCCGTATCTAGACGACATCCTGATACAGGCGTCAAGCTTTCAAATTGCCAAGTCTCATACAGAGATAGTTCTGGCATTTCTGAGGTCGCATGGGTGGAAGTTGAACGTGGAAAAGAGTTCTCTATCACCACTCACAAGAGTCTCCTTCCTAGGGACTCTGATAGATTCTGTAGAAATGAAAATTTACCTGACGGAGGCCAGGTTATCAAAACTTTTAAATGCTTGCCGTGTCCTTCATTCCATTCCACGCCCGTCAGTGGCTCAGTGTATGGAAGTAATCGGCTTAATGGTAGCGGCAATGGACATAGTGCCATTTGCGCGCCTGCATCTCAGACCTCTGCAATTGTGCATGCTAGGTCAGTGAAATGGGGATTACTCAGATTTGTCTCCCCTACTAAATCTGGATCAAGAGACCAGAGATTCTCTTCTCTGGTGGCTATCTCGGGTCCATCTGTCCAAGGGTATGACCTTTCGCAGGCCAGATTGGACGATTGTAACAACAGATGCCAGCCTTCTAGGCTGGGGCGCAGTCTGGAATTCCCTGAAGGCTCAGGGATCGTGGACTCAGGAGGAGAAACTCCTCCCAATAAATATTCTGGAGTTAAGAGCAATATTCAATGCTCTTCTAGCTTGGCCTCAGTTAGCAACACTGAGGTTCATCAGATTTCAGTCGGACAACATCACGACTGTGGCTTACATCAACCATCAAGGGGGAACCAGGAGCTCCCTAGCGATGTTAGAAGTCTCAAAGATAATTCGCTGGGCAGAGTCTCACTCTTGCCACTTGTCAGCGATCCACATCCCAGGCGTGGAGAACTGGGAGGCGGACTTTCTAAGTTGTCAGACTTTTCATCCAGGGGAGTGGGAACTCCATCCGGAGGTGTTCGCTGAACTGGTCCATCGTTGGGGCAAACCAGAACTGGATCTCATGGCGTCTCGCCAGAACGCCAAACTTCCTCGTTACGGATCCAGGTCCAGGGACCCAGGAGCGACGCTGATAGATGCTCTAGCAGCTCCTTGGTTCTTCAACATGGCTTATGTGTTTCCACTGTTTCCTCTGCTACCTCGACTGATTGCCAAGATCAAACAGGAGAGAGCATCAGTGATTCTGATAGCGCCTGCGTGGCCACGCAGGACCTGGTATGCAGACCTAGTGGACATGTCGTCCTGTCCACCATGGACTCTACCTCTGAGGCAAGACCTTCTAATACAAGGTCCTTTCAATCATCCAAATCTAATTTCTCTGAGACTGACTGCATGGAGATTGAACGCTTGATCCTATCAAAGCGTGGCTTCTCTGAGTCAGTTATTGATACCTTAATACAGGCACGAAAGCCTGTTACCAGGAAAATCTACCATAAGATATGGCGTAAATACCTGTATTGGTGCGAATCCAAGAGTTACTCATGGAGTAAGGTTAGGATTCCTAGGATATTGTCCTTTCTCCAAGAGGGTTTGGAAAAAGGCTTATCAGCTAGTTCGTTAAAGGGACAGATTTCTGCTCTGTCTATTCTTTTGCACAAGCGTCTGGCAGAAGTTCCAGACGTCCAGGCTTTTTGTCAGGCTTTGGCTAGGATTAAGCCTGTGTTTAAAACTGTTGCTCCTCCGTGGAGCTTAAACTTGGTTCTTAGAGTTCTTCAAGGAGTTCCGTTTGAACCCCTTCATTCCATTGATATTAAACTTTTATCTTGGAAAGTTCTGTTTTTGATGGCTATTTCCTCGGCTCGAAGAGTATCGGAGTTATCTGCCTTACATTGTGATTCTCCTTATCTGATTTTCCATTCAGACAAGGTAGTTCTGCGTACTAAACCTGGGTTTTTACCTAAGGTAGTTTCTAACAGGAATATCAATCAGGAGATTGTTGTTCCATCATTATGTCCTAATCCTTCTTCAAAGAAGGAACGACTTTTGCATAATCTGGACGTAGTCCGTGCCCTGAAGTTCTATTTACAGGCAACTAAAGATTTTCATCAAACTTCTTCCCTGTTTGTCGTTTACTCTGGACAGAGGAGAGGTCAAAAAGCTTTGGCAACCTCTCTCTCCTTTTGGCTTCGTAGCATAATACGTTTAGCCTATGAGACTGCTGGACAGCAGCCCCCTGAAAGAATTACAGCTCATTCCACTAGAGCTGTGGCTTCCACCTGGGCCTTTAAGAATGAGGCCTCTGTTGAACAGATTTGCAAGGCTGCGACTTGGTCTTCGCTTCACACCTTTTCAAAATTTTACAAATTTGACACTTTTGCTTCTTCGGAGGCTGTTTTTGGGAGAAAGGTTCTACAGGCAGTGGTTCCTTCCGTTTAAGTTCCTGCCTTGTCCCTCCCATCATCCGTGTACATTAGCTTTGGTATTGGTATCCCATAAGTAATGGATGACCCGTGGACTGAATACACTTAACAAGAGAAAACATAATTTATGCTTACCTGATAAATTTATTTCTCTTGTAGTGTGTTCAGTCCACGGCCCGCCCTGTCTTTTTTAAGGCAGATCTAAATTTTAATTAAAACTCCAGTCACCACTGCACCCTATGGTTTCTCCTTTCTTGTCTTGTTTCGGTCGAATGACTGGATATGACATGTGAGGGGAGGAGCTATATAGCAGCTCTGCTTGGGTGATCCTCTTGCAACTTCCTGTTGGGAAGGGAATATATCCCATAAGTAATGGATGACCCGTGGACTGAATACACTACAAGAGAAATACATTTATCAGGTAAGCATAAATTATGTTTTCAGGGCTAGTAAGGTAAAAGAGCTTTGAACTTTTTTAATTTAGAATAGGGTAGGGCATTTTTTTATTTTGGGGGGCTTTGTTATTTTATTAGGGGGCTTAGAGTAGGTGTAATAAGTTTAAAATTGTTGTAAGATTTTTCTTATGTTTGTAAATATTTTTTTATTTTTTGTAATTTAGTTCTTTTTTATTTTTTGTACTTTAGTTAGTTTATTTAAATGTATTTATTTGTAGGTATTGTATTTAATTAATGTATTGATAGTGTAGTGTTAGGTTTAATTGTAGGTAATTGTAGGTATTTTATTTAATTAATTTAGTGAAAGTGTAGTGTTAGGTTTAATTGTAACTTAGGTTAGGATTTATTTTACAGGTAATTTTGTAATTATTTTAACTAGGTAACTATTAAATAGTTCTTAACTATTTAATAGCTATTGTACCTGGTTAAAATAATTACAAAGTTGCCTGTAAAATAAATATTAATCCTAAAATAGCTACAATATAATTATTATTTATATTGTAGCTATATTAGGGTTTATTTTACAGGTAAGTATTTAGCTTTAAATAGGAATAAGTTATTTAATAAGAGTTAATTTATTTCGTTAGAATAAAATTATATTTAACTTAGGGGGGTGTTAGGGTTAGGGTTAGAATTAGCTTTAGGGGTTAAAAAATTTATTAGAGTAGCGGTGAGCTCCGATCGGCAGATTAGGGGTTAATAAGTGTAGGCAGGTGGAGGCGACGTTGAGGGGGGCAGATTAGGGGTTAATAAATATAATATAGGGGTCGGCGGTGTTAGGGGCAGCAGATTAGGGGTACATAAGGATAACGTAGGTGGCGGCGCTTTGCGGTCCGCAGATTAGGGGTTAATTATTGTAGGTAGCTGGCGGCGACGTTGTGGGGGGCAGATTAGAAGTTAATAAATATAATATAGGGGTCGGCGGTGTTAGGGGCAGCAGATTAGGGGTACATAAGTATAACGTAGGTGGCGTCGGCAGATTAGGGGTTAAAAAAATTGAATCGAGTGGTGGTGATGTGGGGGGACCTCGGTTTAGGGGTACATAGGTAGTTTATGGGTGTTAGTGTACTGTAGAGCACAGTAGTTAAGAGCTTTATGAACCGGCGTTAGCCCAAAAAGCTCTTAACTACTGACTTTTTTCTGCGGCTGGAGTTTGGTCGTTAGAGTTCTAAATCTCACTCCAGCCACGACTCTAAATTCCGGCGTTAGAAAGATCCCATTGAAAAGATAGGATACGCAATTGACGTAAGGGGATCTGCGGTATGGAAAAGTCGCGGCTGGAAAGTGAGCGTTAGACCCTTTAATGACTGACTCCAAATACCAGAGGGCGTTAAAAACCAGCGTTAGGAGCCTCTAACGCTGGTTTTCACGGCTACCGCCCAACTCTAAATCTAGGCCTAAGATAGCTACAATGTAATTAATAATTACAGTGTAGCTATTTTAGGGTTTATATTTATTTTACAGGTAAGTTGGTATTTATTTTAACTAGGTACAATAGCTATTAAATAGTTAATAACTATTTAATAGCTACCTAATTAAAATAATTACCAATTTACCTGTAAAATAAATCCTAACCTAAGTTACAAATACACCTACACTATCAATAAATTAAATAAACTACAAATATCTAAACTAAAATACAATTAAATAAACTAAACTAAATTACAAAAAAAACAAACACTAAATTACAAAAAATAAAAAAAGATTACAAGATTTTTAAGCTAATTACACCTATTCTAAGCCCCCTAATAAAATAATAAAGCCCCCCCAAAATAAAAAAATGTCCCTACCCTATTCTAAATTTAAAAAGTTAACAGCTCTATTACCTTACCAGCCCTTAAAAGGGCCTTTTGCGGGGCATGCCCCAAAGAAATCAGCTCTTTTGCCTGTAAAAAAAAACACAATACCACCCCCCAACATTACAACCCACCACCCACATACCCCTATTCTAAACACACCCAAACCCCCCTTAAAAAAACCTAACACTACCCCCCTGAATATCTCCCTACCTTGTCTTCACCCAGCCGGGCAGAACTCTTCATCCGATCCGGGCGATGTCTTCAATCAAGCGGCAGAGAAGAAGTCTTCCATCCGGGCGATGTCTTCAATCAAGCGGCAGATAAGAAGTCTTCCATCCGGGCGATGTCTTCAATCAAGCGGCAAAGAAGAGGTCCTCCATCCGGGCGAAGTTTTCTTCCAAGCGGCATCTTCAATCTTCTTTCTTCGCTCCTCCAACGCGGAACATCCATCCGGCACGACGACTTCCCGACGAATGAGGTTCCTTTAAATTACGTCATCCAAGATGGCGTCAGTCGAATTCCGATTGGCTGATAGGATTCTATCAGCCAATCGGAATTAAGGTAGAAAAATCTGATTGGCTGATTGAATCAGCCAATCAGATTCAAGTTCAATACGATTGGCTGAACGATCGGATGAAGAGTTCTGCCCGGCTGGGTGAAGACAAGGTAGGGAGATCTTCAGGGGGGTAGTGTTAGGTTTTTTTAAGGGGGGTTTGGGTGGGTTTAGAATAGGGGTATGAGTGTGGTGGGTTGTAATGTTGGGGGGTGGTATTGTGTGTTTTTTTACAGGCAAAAGAGCTGATTTCTTTGGGGCATGCCCCGCAAAAGGCCCTTTTAAGGGCTGGTAAGGTAATAGAGCTGTTAACTTTTTAAATTTAGAATAGGGTAGGGAATTTTTTTTATTTTATTAGGGGGCTTAGAATAGGTGTAATTAGCTTAAAAATCTTCTAATCTTTTTTATTTTTTGTAATTTAGTGTTTGTTTGTTTTTTGTAATTTAGTTTAGTTTATTTAATTGTATTTTAGTTTAGCTATTTGTAGTTTATTTAATTTATTGATAGTGTAGGTGTATTTGTAACTTAGGTTAGGATTTATTTTACAGGTAAATTGGTAATTATTTTAACTAGGTAGCTATTAAATAGTTATTAACTATTTAATAGCTATTGTACCTAGTTAAAATAAATACCAAGTTACCTGTAAAATAAATATAAACCCTAAAATAGCTACAATGTAATTATTAATTACATTGCAGCTATCTTAGGGTTTATTTTCAAGGTAAGTATTTAGATTTAAATAGGAATATTTTAATTAATAATATTAATATTAATTAGATTTATTTTAATAAGAATTTAGTTAGGGATGTTAGAGTTAGATAGGGTTATTATACTTAATATATATATAATATAATAACGATATTAACTATATTAACCCTAATATAATTAGGGTTAATATAGTTAATATAGCTGGTGGTGGTGTAGGGGGATTAGATTAGGGGTTAATCTATTTAATATAGGTGGCGGCGGTGTAGGGGGATTAGATTAGGGGTTAATACATTTATTATAGGTGGCGGCGGTGTAGGGGGATTAGATTAGGGGTTAATACATTTATTATAGGTGGTCGGCAGTGTAGGGGGATTTAGATTAGATGCAAAAGAGTTGATTTCTTTGTGACAATGCCCCGCAAAAATCCCTTTTAAGGGCTGGCAATAGAGCTGTTACTTTGGGGCAATGTCACGCAATAGGCCCTTTTAAGGGCTGGTAATAGAGGTAATTACTTTAGGGGGATTAGATTAGGGGTTAATGTATTTAATATAGCTGGCGGCGGTAAAGGGGGATTATATTAGGGGTTAATAATTTAATATAGCTGGCGGTGGGGTAGGGGGATTAAATTAGGGGTTAATAATTTTAATATAGCTGGCGGCGTGGTAGGGGGATTAGATTAGGGGTTAATAATTTTAATATAGCTGGCGGCAGGGTAGGGGGATTAGATTAGGGGTTAATAATTTTAATATAGCTGGCGGCGGGGTAGGGGGATTAGATTAGGGGTTAATAATTTTAATATAGCTGGCGGCGGTGTAAAGGGCTCACATTAGGGGGTAGTTAATGTAGCTGGCGGCAGTGTAAGGGGCTCACATTAGGGGGTAGTTAATGTAGCTGGCGGCGGGGGTAGGAGCTCACATTAGGGGGTAGGTAATGTAGCTGGCGGCGGGGTAGGAGCTCACATTAGGGGGTAGTTAATGTAGGTGGCGGCAGGGTCCGGGAGCGGTGGTTTAGGGGTTAATAACTTTATTAGGTGGTGGCGGGGTCCGGGAGCAGCGGTTTAGGGGTTAATACATTTTTTATTGTTAGGATAGTGAGGGGGGATAGCGGATAGAGGGGTATACGTGTCGGGCTATGTTTGGGAGGCGTGTTAGACAGTACGGGAGATTTTATAACTTAGTCAGGTTTTGTAGGCGCCGGCAGTTTCTAAAGTGCCGTAAGTCACTGGCGACTCCAAAAATTTGTACTTACGCAGATATCTGGACATCGCTAGTTTATCAGACATACGGCACTTTAGCATCTGACGGCGCTGTATATGGGATAGCTCGAGTTGCGAGCTGAAACTACAGGCGGCGGGGGTTACCTCGCTTGCGCCGCAAACTACGATCTATATCGGATCGCGCCCCAGAGGTCTAAAGATCTCTGCTCCATAACATGTCCGCTGCCTCTGAGGCTGCGGTCTTCAATCCGTCTGATCCTATACGATCAGGCTGATCGACACCCCCGATTGGCCATGAATCTGCAGGGCCCGGCATTGCACAAGCAGTTCACAAGAACTGCTTGTGTAATGATAAATGCCAACAGCATATGCAGTCAGCATTTATTGATGTCCAGCAGACATGATACGCTACATTGTATCATGTCCGCTCGCACATTAATAAATAGGCACCTAAGTCTCTAAGGTGATAGAAAGCAGAGCAGCAATAGCGCATCAAAACCTCTACAGTTTGTGGGCCATTTCCCCTGAATTCCAAAGCATTCTTGCTTGAGCCTCTGGAAGAAAGTCAAGATACTCTGAAGAAATAGTCAGCTCAGCCTCAACTAAAATATTCCAAAAAGAAAGTATTCTGGAACCATGGCAGGAAAAAACTGAAGACAGAGAACTGATTGAGAAGAATTATTATTATTATTATAGAAGTCTTCTTGAAGAGATCAGTGCATTAGATTTGGAGAAACACCTCCAAGTTTTTTTCTGCCATCTTTACCTCAAGCCTTTGATTTTCTATAGAAGGAGCTCAGAGAGCAATTAAACCAAAACTACAAGATACTTATCCATTCATAAATGTGATTTTGAAAGCTGGCACACTTCCAGATCTTATTCTTTTACAAAATATCTTCATGTTGAGATTTTTGTTTACTATAGTTATGCCCTTCAACAATGCAATGAAGAAGAACTGAAATATTTATAATAAAGACTTTGCAAGAAAAGAAATCAAATATAGATGTTTGGCTCTCCATTCAGCCGCAATGTACAATTATATGGAAAAAGGTAGGCATATAGCGGTAGATTCTAATCTTGATTTTTTTTTATCATCTGCTTTTTCAGCTCCTGTTATGTTTTATTGACATTGGAACAATTATGCAAACAATAACACTATGTTCTTATTGGACGTATTTAGGATCTGATATTGGAAAAAGTCACCAATACAATGCATGGAGAGCACCAAGTTTTTCTATCACAAGTCATTGACTTAAAGGGACATGAAACCCAAAACATATTATCTTTCAAGATTCAGAGAGAACATGCAATTTTAAACAAGTTTCTAATTTACTTCTATTATCAATTTTTTGTTCTTTGGTATCTTTTGTTAAAAAGCAGGTAGGTAAACTCAGGTGTGTGCATGTGTCTAAGCACTATATGGCAGAAGTTTTGAAAGAATGTTATCCATTTGCAAGAGCACTAGATGGCAAGTAGTGCTCCCGACACCTACCTAGGTATCTCTTCAACAAAGAGAATTGTTATTGTTTAAAAAGATAGATAATCCATTTATTCCCCATTCCCCAGTTTTGCATAACCAACACTGTTATATAAATACACTTTTTACCTCTGTGATTACCTTGTATCTAAGCCTAAAGTACCATGTGGATTGAATGCCATTCGGACAATATGAAACATAAAAGTATGCAGGACTATCTAAATGAATGATGTTATTTATTCCCTTCAGAATTAACCCACTAGCTGCAATAACAGAATGAGATTCAGCCATAATATAACCACTCGGTAAAGTCCTGTTGTTGTTGCTGTATGTTGGGGCCTTTTGTGCATTGCAGGGAGCACCCCCTGTATAGTGCAAGTGATGCAAGTTCATCTGGATGGAACCTGATCTTCCTGACTTACTGTCCATCTCTTACTATGCAGGGGGGGGGGGGGGCACAGGGTAGTATGAATTCCTCCCTAACACAGTAATTCTGAGCCATAACTAGACTTGTGCAAGCAGCGGCAGGGAACCATCTGCTTCTTGCTCTTGGGAAAGTCATACCCATAACAAGAAAAGCAATGCTGGAATTATCTAGACAGTCACAGCACTACTCTTGTCTTCCCAACCAGAACAGTAAGTGAAAAACAAAGGAAGATTACTTGTGAGAACCAAATGTCACAGTGCATTTTACTTAACAATCTGAGGACAGATTAAAATATATATAATGTAAATATTAGGTGTCCAACCTTATAAAAAGAGAATACACAATCTGCCCCTGGTCTTGATTGGGCAACAGGGGCATAAATACAGGGGTCTCAGTTGAGATTGGGCTTACACTATTAGGGGTCCATCTAGCCATGCATTCAATAGTGACAATTTTACTTGAGGGGGAGAGGGGTTAGGGGACCTGGATTCTACTTGCATAATTTATAGACCCTCTGTTTGCCCCCCCCCCCCCCCAGATAAAAATTCTCGGAGGGGCCTCAAAATACTGACATGGAATCTTACAGAATCTCACCAGATCAGAGAGCTTCTGAGAATTAGTAAGTACTTAATGTGTAGTTTGAAGTCAGTTCATGAAAAGTGGAAAATGTTTAAAGGGACATGTCATTTTTGTTTGTGGTATAAAAAGATGGATTTCAAAATATTTTAGTTTTTTTTTTTTTTTTTTTTTTTAAATGGATTGTAACCGTACTGAGAAAAAATACATGTTGTGATGCATGTCACTATTTGACCAATCGTGCTGTAGAAGTATTGCTAATCAACCAATGAGCTTCTATCATGGACTAATGTAGCACATAAATGCATTTTCTGTTACTCAAAATAAACAATTCTAACAAAAATATTTTAGCATATTTAAATAGTGCTCTATCTTATGCGTTAGTTTATTTTTATTATGTTAAATATTTTAATTACTATTGAATGGTTATACTCTATTTCATGGGTGACCAAATTCAGTCCTGAACATCTAACAATATAAACGGGTTTTAATTAAATCCGTACAAAAATGAAGTAGAACAAGTTTTGCAGCTCGTGTTGTGCCAGCGATTATAGAACACTGGCATCATTTGTTGACTGGGTTTAGTGATTCATCACACAGGAACCAGGTATGAATCTTAGGTTTAGTGTTAGAAATATCATCATTTAACCCTGAAGATAAAAAAAATAGGATAGTTTAATGCATAAAGTTAAAGGGATGGAAAGGTCACCACTGAAATGTACATGAATGTAAATGCATTTCAATTTTAAATAGATACAGTTTTGCAATATATTTCCTTTAGCAAAACTAATCCTAGTAAAGGTTATTGTTTTTTTCCAGCTGCATACGCCCATATGCTGTGAGGGAATGTGCCTCTGTATTCAAAGACTAAGAGTTAGATTACAAGTGGAGCGGTATTTTGTATTTTCGCTATAGCGAAAACTCCGCTAGGATTTTTGTTTTTGCGCTAGTTGGTTTGCATTGGTATTACAAGTTGAAAGTAAATAGTTTTTTCTCTAGTGGTAACCAAAATCACAAATAAAGTAGAAATCCGAAAATGTAAATTGCTTTTACGCATTCACCTATAACTTATAACCCCAAGATCGTGCAAACACTATCGCATATTCGCATTCTCTATAGAAGTCAATGGAGAAAAAAAAATGTTGAAAAAATACATAACACCTCAATATCGCGAAAACAACATAACATATTCTCATTAGTGCTAACCTGACATGAATATAGGAAATTTTTATTTTCCAATGTTCTTTACATAACAGAATATGTTCTATGTATTCATAATTACATATTTCTACATATATCTGATAGTTTCTTAAACAAATATATATTTATACCTACAGGGAGTGCAGAATTATTAGGCAAATGAGTATTTTGACCACATCATCCTCTTTATGCATGTTGTCTTACTCCAAGCTGTATAGGCTCGAAAGCCTACTACCAATTAAGCATATTAGGTGATGTGCATCTCTGTAATGAGAAGGGTTGTGGTCTAATGACATCAACATCCTATATCAGGTGTGCATAATTATTAGGCAACTTCCTTTCCTTTGGCAAAATGGGTCAAAAGAAGGACTTGACAGGCTCAGAAAAGTAAAAAATAGTGAGATATCTTGCAGAGGGATGCAGCACTCTTAAAATTGCAAAGCTTCTGAAGCGTGATCATCGAACAATCAAGCTTTTTTTATTCAACATAGTCAACAGGGTCGCAAGAAGCATGTGGAAAAACCAAGGCGCAAAATAACTGCCCATGAACTGAGAAAAGTCAAGCGTGCAGCTGCCAAGATGCCACTTGCCACCAGTTTGGCCATATTTCAGAGCTGCAACATCACTGGAGTGCCCAAAAGCACAAGGTGTGCAATACTCAGAGACATGGCCAAGGTAAGAAAGGCTGAAAGACGACCACCACTGAACAAGACACACAAGCTGAAACGTCAAGACTGGGCCAAGAAGGGGGAACTTCCGGGCGGCGGCCATGACTGGTCGCATAGCTGTGTGCTGCTACGGCTTTCTTGAAATAACTGAAAGAATTCACCTTACAGCTGACTGATCTACTAAATATTTGCTCGGAACCAGCTTATATACTAGATGCTGCATCTATTCAACCTTGCTATTCAAGAATTGCTGATGGCATCGGCGCCTGGAGCCGTTTTAACATCTTGGCCTGTATCATACCCCCCGGCAGGGCGCCCTGGGCCCTGTCGTTAAGTGGCACTTCTAGTGCTTTAATTTGCAGCAGATTGCCTAGGATTCTACACTCCTGTCAATATCCCATATCTATATGAATGTTTGCTATGGATCCTGCTAGGGCCGCTATCGAGGGAATATATTGCCTACTAGAGGGTTACTTTAAGGCGTATGAGACACTATACAGTAAAGATCCCACGTGGAGTAAGACCGAAGCCTTTGAGCAGCCTAAGCATACCGATTTACCCTTCTCTCAAGCGGAGAGAGATGGTACATGGAGGGCTTGGAGTTTATCACACACCAACAACGGGCCCCCTGCAAGCACCACAGCTGATTGGAAAGAGCCGGAGTTACGATGTCAAAGGGATATGGCTGCGGCTGCCGTGCACAGTATCGGGAGACAAGTATGTCGGATAGCCGAGACAAACAACTGCCTAACTTTTAACAGCTCCCCTTACACGCTATCAACAGAGGTTTGGGTACTCGGATATAATTATGTTCTTGCCGGAACCATTGAAAACGCACCATTGCGGCTGATTTCTGCAACGAGACCTGTATCCCCACAGTTTGGTGGTTTCTTCATCGTGGAACCGTTCAGTGCTCAGCTGCAGGCGGCGAAGAGGACACTGAGATGGAATGAATGCAGTCCACATTGGGGAAGTTCTGTGTATTTCATCCTCGCTGACTACCAAGTTATGGTGAGAGCTGGAATAGGCTGACTTACAAAACATCTTCCAGATATCAAATTCCCTGCTTATTGATATCGACACTTGAGACCTCCCAAGCTGGGGCAAACTTATTTGTATACCATACTTATGTACTTTGACTTTACCATTATCCTGAGGTTTACCTCTCTATTATACCTAAGAGGTTCAGGTATACTAATGGCTTTTGCTTTAATTGGTTTACTGAAGAAATTCAATTACAGTTTGCCTGTACCTTGATGTTCTTTTTGCTGTTTTTATTTTCATCTTATGTTCTCTCTTTGTTGTTGTTAAACCTTATTTGTTGGACCTTGGTAATAATTTTGTGATATATCAGTTTGTTTACACATATTGCATGACTCATGGTTACATTTGGTTTAGATTAGGATGGAGCGATCACCAAAGCTGTCCTAGCCTAGGTAACCGTTTATCTACTGAGGGAAATCATAATGTATGATATTGGTTAATAGGGGCTTTTACCATCTTTCTGCCTGCGGCCGGGGCTAGAATTTTGGTTCACACTAAAATAGACAATATCATACTACGTTGAGACCCTATTGTTTGTCTTTATTTTACCAATTATAATTAGGTCTCTTGTTTTTGTGATAGACAGCTCCATGTTACCATGATTCGCTAATATATTATACTATATTTGTATATTTATGTTTTACAAATTTTAACTAGTCAATTGTTATATATGACACTGTATACAAGAGGTGAACGTCAAGAGGGGTCAAACTCAGTTTAGATACCTCATTTTTTGTTAGACTGATACCTAAACCTAATAATGACTCTTCAATGTCCAAGTTTTGGGCTTTTTGTATAAGTACCAGTTGTCTCACGGGATGCGGTCCAGTTAAGAGAAGAGAAATCCGTCCACTACGTGTGGTAACCAAACTTTTATTTATTTATTTTTTTCATGGTCCCCAGCTTTGATTTAAAAGTTTCCATGAGGTCAGTAGGGATCTGTTTAGAACTGGCCCTCACGCCTTAGAGGACATATTAAGATGGTCCACTTATCAACATAATTTATCTCCATACCGTGCTCCAGATTATAGCTCTCCATACTACGAGTTGAGACAAAGTAGAAATTCAATAAAACCCCTCTGGAGGCCTTTCTTACGCCATAAATACTTGGTTGGATAGTTAAGTGCCTTGGCGGGGCAGCATTATAACCATTTGAATTTATGGGTCCCCTATGGTAAGCCCACTCTACTGCTGTGTAGCTTCCCAAAGTTCATTCTCACAGTTATTTGTTTAAACAAACCTTGATTGTAGATAATATTTCTATAGCTCTATAAAAGAAGTTTTAAGCATAAGTCCTTATTAAACTTTTAAAACCTTTAAACTCAAAAAACTTGAGGTGAATGTGTTGAGATCCATAAGTGGTCTCTACTTTTATATTTAACCTTCTGTCAAAACAGTTATACTCCATGGGTATGGGTCCAAGAGTGGCCCTTAATATTAAGAAGAGGGTTTACATTTATAGTGGCATATGTGTATTTTATTTTCAGAAAGCATTTCTTCCATTAGAATCCTGTGTTATGTGACTAGCTGAGTTTGTTTATTTTTCATTTTTTTTAGAGAATGTTGGTGCAACATCTACTAGACATATTGCTAATTAGTTTTGGTACCATTACACAGAGATATCTTTGTTTTGATGTGTGAACTATTTACTATACTTTGTATTATGTTTTCTATGCAGAAGAATGTGTAATGCTATATTATTTTGTCTGTATGCCCAATTTACCTCTTAATAAAAAATAAAAAAAAGACTGGGCCAAGAAATATCTCAAGACTGATTTTTCTAAGGTTTTATGGACTGATGAAATTATGAAATGAGAGTGAGTCTTGATGGGCCAGATGGATGGGCCCGTGGCTGGATTGGTAAAGGGCAGAGAGCTCCAGTCCGACTCCAGCAAGGTGGAGGTGGAGTACTGGTTTGGGCTGGTATCATCAAAGATGAGCTTGTGGGGCCTTTTCGGGTTGAGGATGGAGTCAAGCTCAACTCCCAGTCCTACTGCCAGTTTCTGGAAGACACCTTCTTCAAGCAGTGGTACAGGAAGAAGTCTGCATCCTTCAAGAAAAACATGATTTTCATGCAGGACAATGCTCCATCACACGCGTCCAAGTACTCCACAGCGTGGCTGGCAAGAAAGGGTATAAAAGAAGAAAATCTAATGACATGGCCTCCTTGTTCACCTGATCTGAACCCCATTGAGAATCTGTGGTTCATCATCAAATGTGAGATTTACAAGGAGGGAAAACAGTACACCTCTCTGAACAGTGTCTGGGAGGCTGTGGTTGCTGCTGCACGCAATGTTGATGGTGAACAGATCAAAACACTGACAGAATCCATGGATGGCAGGCTTTTGAGTGTCCTTGCAAAGAAAGGTGGCTATATTGGTCACTGATTTGTTTTTGTTTTGTTTTTGAATGTCAGAAATGTATATTTGTGAATGTTGAGATGTTATATTGGTTTCACTGGTAAAAATAAATAATTGAAATGGGTATATATTTGTTTTTTGTTAAGTTGCCTAATAATTATGCACAGTAATAGTCACCTGCACACACAGATATCCCCCTAAAATAGCTATAACTAAAAACAAACTAAAAACTACTTCCAAAACTATTGAGCTTTGATATTAATGAGTTTTTTGGGTTCATTGAGAACATGGTTGTTGTTCAATAATAAAATTAATCCTCAAAAATACAACTTGCCTAATAATTCTGCACTCCCTGTATACTATATACTGTATATATATATATATATATATATATATATATATATATATATATATATATATATATATATATATATATATATATATAATTCTTGTTTTATTCACTTGTCTGATGACGGGGTCACTCCTCAAAAACGTTGATAATATGGATTAAATCTTTTTGTAACACGGCAAGTGCTCTCTTTGGACTTATTTGTATATATATAATTATATATATAGGTATAGACATATACATATATTTATATATACAGTATGAATATCTATTTATAAAAACATAGTTGGAATTAGAAATGTTTACAGTAAATACATAGTTAAAACCTTTATTATGTTTTTACAAGTTTTCATCTACTGTAAAGGGCTCCAATGCACTTATAGATACAGTATGGGGCCTAGTTATCAAGCCGTCAACCTCAAATACGCTGGAATTCCGCAACGTATTTGTGGCAAGGCTGATTCGCCTTAGTTATCAAAGGCTAGAGACCGGCAAAAGTAGAATTTTGTGATATAAGCATCGATCAGCCGGACTCAGTCCGACACAGATCAATTCTTACATCACTCCAGATGTTTCCGCACACAATGTGCGGCACAATCTGACTACTTTTGCTAGTTATCAAAAAACTAGCAGGTATGCTCGGCACTTTTACGGCCCAGCGTACCTGGTTTTCAAACCGCCGCCCTGGAGGTGGCGGATCCCATAGGAATCAATGGGAGTCTGACCATAGCGAAAGTACAAGTTTGCTGCTGACAGACATCCCATTGATTCCTATGGGAGATGTCTACACCTAACACCCTAACATGTACCCCGAGTCTAAACACCCCTAATCTGTCTCCCCCCCCTACACTGCCGCAACAAAATAAAGTTATTACCCCCTAAACCGCCGCTCCCGGAGCCCACCACCACTATAATAAATATGTTAACCCCTAAACCGCCGCTCCCGGAGCCCACCGCAAGCTACTCTATACATATTTACCCCTAAACCGCCGCTCCCTGACCCCGCCGCAACTATAATAAATGTATTAACCCCTAAACCGCCGCTCCCAGACCCTGCCGCAACCTATATTAAATTTATTAACCCCTAATCTACCCCCCTACACCGTCGCCACCTATAATACATTTATTAACCCCTATCCTGCTGATCCCGCACCTCGCCACAACTAAATAAATAGTTTAACCCGTAAACCGCCGCTCCCTGACCCCGCCGCAACCTATATTAAATTTATTAACCCCTATCCTGCCCCCCATTACACCGCCGCCACTGTAATAAAATTATTAACCCCTAAACCTAAGTCTAACACTAACCCTAACACCCCCCTAACTTAAATATTAATTAAATAAATCTAAAGAATATTTCTATTATGAACTAAATGAATCCTATTTAAAACTAAATACTTACTTATAAAATAAACCCTAATATAGCTACAATATAAATAATAATTATATTATAGCTATGTTAGGATTTATTTTTATTTTACAGGTAACTTTTAATTTATTTTAACTAGGTACAATAGCTATTAAATAGTTATTAACTATTTAATAGCTTACCTAGCTAAAATAAAGAGAAATTTACCTGTAAAATAAAAACTAACCTAAGTTACATTTACACCTAACACTACACTATACTTTAATAATTTATTCCTATTTAAAACTAAATACTTACCTGTAAAATAAACCCTAAGATAGCTACAATGTAATTAATAATTACATTGTAGCTATTTTAGGGTTTATATTTATTTTACAGGTAACTTTGTATTTATTTTAGCTAGTTAGAATAGTTATTAAATAGTTATTAACTATTTAATAACTACCTAGCTAAAAGAAATACAAAATTACCTGTAAAATAAATCCTAACCTAAGTTACAATTAAACCTAACACTACACTATCATTAAATAAGTTAAATAAATTAAATACAAATAACTACAATTAAATACAATTACATAAACAAACTAAAGTACAAAAAATAAAAAAAGCTAAGTTACAAAAAATAAAAAAATAGGTTACAAACATTTAAAAAATATTACAACAATTTTAAGCTAATTACACCTAATCTAAACCCCCTAATAAAATAACAAAGCCCCCCAAAATAAAAAAATTCCCTACCCTATTCTACATTAAAAAAGTTCAAAGCTCTTTTACCTTACCAGCCCTTAAAAGGGCCTTTTGTGTGGCATGCCCCAAAGAATTCAGCTCTTTTGCCTGTAAAAGAAAAATACAACCCCCCCCAACATTAAAACCCACCACCCACATACCCCTAATCTAACCCAAACCCCCCATAAAATAACCTAACACTAATACCCTGAAGATCATCCTACCTTTAGTCGTCTTCACTCAGCCGAGCAGCAATGGAACCGAAGAGGAGATCCGGAGCGGCAGAAGTTATCCTCCAAGGGGCGCTGAAGAAATCTTCCATCCGATGAAGTGATCCTCCAGGCGGCGCTGAAGAAGTCTTCTATCCGGGCGATGTCATCTTCCAAGTGGGTCTTCAATCTTCATCCCGCCGACGTGGAACATCCTTCTTTCCCGACGGACTACCGACGAATGAAGGCTCCTTTAAGGGACGTCATCCAAGATGGCGTCCCTTCAATTCCGATTGGCTGATAGGATTCTATCAGCCAATCGGAATTAAGGTAGGAAAAATCTGATTGGCTGATTGAATCAGCCAATCAGATTGAGCTTGCATTCTATTGGCTGATCGGATCAGCCAATAGAATGCAAGCTCAATCTGATTGGCTGATTGGATCAGCCAATCGGATTGAACTTCAATCTGATTGGCTGATTCAATCAGCCAATCAGATTTTTCCTACCTTAATTCCGATTGGCTGATAGAATCCTATCAGCCAATCGGAATTGAAGGGACGCCATCTTGGATGACGTACCTTAAAGGAGCCTTCATTCGTCGGTAGTCCATCGGGAAAGAAGGATGTTCCGCGTCGGTGGGATGAAGATTGAAGATTGAAGACCCCGCTTGGAAAATGACATCGCCCGGATAGAAGAATTCTTTAGCGCCGCTTGGAAGATGACATTGCCCGGATAGAAGACTTCTTCAGCGCCGCCTGGAGGATCACTTCTGCCGCTCCGGATCTCCTCTTCAGTTCCATCGGTGGCTCGGCTGAGTGAAGACGACTAAAGGTAGGATGATCTTCAGGGGATTAGTGTTAGGTTATTTTAAGGGGGTTTGGGTTAGATTAGGGGTATGTGGGTGGTGGGTTTTAATGTTGGGGGGGTTGTATTTTTCTTTTACAGGCAAAAGAGCTGAATTCTTTGGGGCATGCCCCACAAAAGGCCCTTTTAAGGGCTGGTAAGGTAAAAGAGCTTTGAACTTTTTTAATGTAGAATAGGGTAGGGAATTTTTTTATTTTGGGGGCTTTGTTATTTTATTAGGGGGCTTAGATTAGGTGTAATTAGCTTAAAATTGTTGTAATATAGTTTAAATGTTTGTAACCTATTTTTTTATTTTTTGTAACTTAGCTTTTTTTATTTTTTGTACTTTAGTTAGTTTATGTAATTGTATTTAATTGTAGTTATTTGTATTTAATTTATTTAATTTATTTAATGATAGTGTAGTGTTAGGTTTAATTGTAACTTAGGTTAGGATTTATTTTACAGGTAATTTTGTATTTCCTTTAGCTAGGTAGTATTAAATAGTTAAAAATAAATATAAATCCTAAGATAGCTACAATGTAATTATTAATTATATTGTAGCTATCTTAGGGTTTATTTTACAGATAAGTATTTAGTTTTAAATAGGAATAATTTCTTAAAGTATAGTGTAGTGTTAGGTGTAATTGTAACTTAGGTTAGTTTTTATTTTACAGGTAAATTTCTCTTTATTTTAGCTAGGTAAGCTATTAAACAGTTAATAACTATTTAATAGCTATTGTACCTAGTCAAAATAAATTGAAAGTTACCTGTAAAATAAAAATAAATCCTAACATAGCTACAATATAATTATTATTTATATTGTAGCTATATTAGGGTTTATTTTATAGGTAAGTATTTAGTTTTAAATAGGATTAATTTAGTTCATAATAGAAATATTCTTTAGATTTATTTAATTAATATTTAAGTTAGGGGGGTGTTAGGGTTAATGTTAGACTTAGGTTTAGGGGTTAATAATTTTATTACAGTGGTGGCGGTGTAGTGGGGGGCAGGATAGGGGTTAATAAATGTATTATAGGTGGCGACGGTGTAGGGGGGGCAGGATAGGGGTTAATAAATTTAATATAGGTTGCGGCGGGGTCAGGGAGCGGCGGTTTAGGGGTTAAACTATTTATTTAGTTGCGGCGAGGTGCGGGATCAGCAGGATAGGGGTTAATAACTTTATTATAGAGGGCGATGGTATAGGGGCGGCAGGATAGGGGTTACTAGGTATAATGTAGGTTGCTGCGGTGTCCCGGAGCGGCGGTTTAGGGGTTAATACATGTATAGGAGTTGCGGCGGGGTCTAGGAGCGGCGGTTTAGGGGTTACTAACTTTATTGAGTTGCGGGGGGCTCCGGGGGCGCCGGTATAGGGGGTAGAACAGTGTAGTATAGTGTGAGTGCTTAGTGACAGGCTAGCAAGAAAGCTGTAAAAAAGCCGAAGAGCAGCGAGATCGGATGAGTGATAACTCTCACAATCCGCTGCTCATCGCCCCGTACTTGGTGCGTGGCTTTTTGACAGCTTTTTTGATAACTTTGGCGAATTTTTGCAGGTCCGCGGCGGCGATGTGAGGCGAGCTTAGGCGGGCGTATTGGGCCGGCGAAGACAGGTAAAATAGACACGTTGATAACTACCCACCTATGTGTTTATATGTGTATATATGTCTGTTCATACATATATACACACACATATAAATACATAAATATTTATGTAAACATATATAGACATATATATGTATATATACACACAGCATATTGTATATATATATATATATATATATATATATACAGTATATATATATATATATATATATATATATATATATATATATATATATATATATATATATATATATATATATATATATATATATATATATAATGCATAGATATATATATTTAGCAATGTATCTGTATGTATCTCACTGTTCAAGTCCTTTTGCTGCTTTTTTTCTAACACCTGAGATCTCATACATATCTTTGAGCCCTTATAACTTTTGTGTGCAGTATTTTTTTTGGGAATCATTTTATTAGACAGTGTTATTATGAGTTTTGTGACTCTTTTTAGTTTCGGAAAACAGTTAACCACAGCTCTGAGATCGCGATAAGAATTGTAGCGTAAATTGCGATTGCACTCAACTTGTAATATCAGCGCAATTAAAAATGCTTGCATAAACACGATAAACACCAAATCCTAGCCATACGCATTTTGAGCCTAAAATATGATTTCTATTTCCTGATTGCATCACCCCGGACTTTGACATTTTTTCCTTTTTACCTGGGAATCCTGTGTTTTTAAAGATTTGATTAAGAAAATTAAGTTTTTTATTTAACTATACGTTGCCCTTATTTAATCCAGAGGTGCAGGAGAGGCTTAGGTTCTTTTGTCTATGTTGGTTGCAGTTGAAAAGGTACACTCCTAAGCACACTGACATATATATGGCATCACTGTAACAAAGGTGCTTATGCCCAGAGGGATCACTACCGGAGTCCACACATTAGATACTTGTTGCTGACGTCTTTATCCTAAAGAGCTGATCTCGCAACTTTTTTTTATCATTTGTTGAATCTAGGCCAAGGTCTACTTCAAGTAGTGTCAAAAAATGTTTGTGTAGATGCTCCAATTTAGCAAGTTGTTCTAAGATTTGTTTACTTTTTTTCTTTCTTCTCTTTTCCTCTTACATTTCAGCTTTATTTAAATCCAGCACCTGGTTTTGTTTCTCATTAGTTTCGTTTCTTCATGCCCATCACACAGGCTTATGATTCAGATAGGGCATGACATTTTAAACATCTTTCTACTTTACTTTTATGATCAAATTTGCTTTGTTATCTTGGTATTCTTTGTTAAAAGCTAAACCTACGTATGCTCATATGCTAATTTCTAAGCCCTTGAAAGCCACCTCTTATCTCAGTACATTTTGAAAGTTTTTTTATGTGCCATATAGATAACATTGTGCTCACTCCTGTGGGGTTACCAAGGAGTCAGCACAGATTGGCTAATATGCAAGTCTGTCAAAAGAACTGAAATAAGGGCCAGTCTGTAGATATTTAGATACAAGGTAATCTCAAAGGTAAACAGTATATTAATATAATTGTGTTGATTATACAAAACTGGGGAATGGGTAATACAGGGATTATCTAACTTTTTAAACAATAACAATTCCGGAGTATACTGAGCCTTTAAACAACTTTTGAATTTACTTCTATTATCAAATTTGCATTACTGTCTTGCTATCCTTTGTTGAAGGATCATAAATGTACTACTGGGAGCTAAATAAACACATTAGGTGAGCCAATGATAAAAGGTATATAAGTGATGCAACAAATCAGCAGCTAGCACCCAGTAGTGCACCGGTGCTCCTGAGCCTACCTAGGTATGCTTTTCCACAAATGATACCAAGGGTACAAAGTAAATTAGATTATTGAAGCACATTGGAAAGCTGTTTAAAATTGAATTCTGTATCTGAATTATAAAATTTTAATTTTGCTTTTACTGTCCTTTTAAAGGATATTTATATAAAAAACAATAATTAAACAATACATTTTTTAAAAAACTTTAACATTTTTTTAGAATAAGAAAAAACTAAAAAAAATTTTTTACTTTAATAAATAGTGAATTTATTTTAGCTAACTTTCGCCTAGATTACGTGTTTGGCGCTATAGAGGGTGCAAAACGAATGCAACAAAAGTTGCGTTTTTATTATTATTATCAGGTATTTGTAGAGCGCCAACAGATTCCGCAGCGCTGTAAACATAGTCAATATACAGGATAGCTTTTGTAGGGATCAAGTGCATAGAGGGCCCTGTTTCACTGTTGTAGTCGGCTCTTTTGAAGGCGATCTGCAAACAGCTGGGCTCATAGGCTTACATTCTAATGGGTTCAAGGGGAAAGCAATGGAGTTAGGAAAGGTTAGTGTTGGTTGTAAGCATCCCTGAATAGTAGAGTTTTTAGGGAGTGCTTGAAGCTGTTAAAACTAGGGGAGAGTCTTGTGGAGCGAGGCAGGGAGTTCCACAAGATGGGGGCCAGTCTGGAGAAGTCCTGTAGACGGGAATGTGAGGAAGTAACAAGAGAGGAGGAGATCCTGAGCTGATCGAAGGGGACGGGAGGGAGAGTATCTAGAGACAAGTTCTGAAATGTAGGGGGGAGCAGTGCAGTTGAGAGGTTTGTATGTCAGAGTGAGGATTTTGTGTTTAATCCTAGAGGCAATAGGAAGCCAGTGAAGGGATTGGCAGAGAGGTGCAGCAGATGAAGAGCGACAAGTAAGGAAGATGAGCCTGGCAGAGGCATTCATAATGGATTGTAAAGGAGCTAGGCGGCAGCTAGGTAGACCAGAGAGGACTGAGTTGCAGTAATCGAGGCGGGAAAGGATGAGAGAGTGGATTAAAATCTTAGTTGTATCTTGTGTAAGGAAATGTCTAATTTTAGAGATGTTTTTAAGGTGGAAGCGGCAGGCTTTAGCCAAGGACTGAATGTGAGGAGTGAAGGAAAGATCTGAGTCAAGTGTGACCCCAAGACATCGGGCATGCGGGGTAGGAGTAATGATGGGAGTTATTTCACTCTCCATAGCACTGCCATTACAAGTTTCTGAAAAGCCTCCTTGTGCGTGCGATATGGTGGCATTAAGCTCCATACCGCACAAAAGCCAAGGGCTGCTTTGACATGCTTGTGCACGCTTTCCCACATAGACATCAATGGGGAGAGAGTGTTAGAAAAAAACACCTGAAGCGCGGAATGGAAAATCTCCTTAACGCAACCCCATTGATGTCTATAGGGAAAAAAAGGTTACGTTTAAACACCCTAACATAAACCCCAAGTCTAAAAACCCCTAATCTGCCACTCCCGACATTGCCGACACCTAAATAAAGTTATTAACCCCTAATCTGCCACTCCCGACATCACCACCACTAATAAAAGTTATTAACCCCTAGCCCGCTGACTGGATGAAGACTTCTCGCCGCCTGGATGAGGATGGATGTCCGGACTTCAGAAACTGTGAGTGGATCTTCAGGGTTTAGTGTTAGTTTTTTTTTTGTTTTTTTTTTTGGGTGGGTTTTTTTTTAGATTAGGGTTTTGGGCTTTAGGTAAAAAATCTGAATGCCCTTTCCAGGGCAATGTAAAAAGCTGAATGCAATGGGTAGCTTAGATTTGTGTTAGAGTTAGGTTTTTTATTTTGGGGGGTTGGTTGGTGGTGGGTTTTACTGCCAGGCACAAGTGGTCCTCCAGAGGGGCAGAAGTCTTCATCCAATCCGGCCAGAAGAGGACCTCCAGAGGGGCAGAAGTCTCCATCCAGGCGGCATCTTCTATCTTAATCCATCCGGAGCGGAGCGGGTCCATCTTGAAGCCAGCCAACACAGAGCATCCTCTTCTTCTGACGACTCCCGATGAATGAAGGTTCCTTTAAATGACATCATCCAAGATGGCGTCCCTTGAATTCCGATTGGCTGATAAGATTCTATCAGCCAATCAGAATTAAGGTAGGAAATATCCTATTGGCTGATGCAATCAGCCAATAGGATTGAAGTTCAATCCTATTGGCTGATCCAATCAGCCAATAGGATTGAGCTTGCATTCTATTGGCTGTTCCAATCAGCCAATAGAATGCAAGCTCAATCCTATTGGCTGATTGGATCAGCCAATAGTATTTCTCCTACCTTAATTCCGATTGGCTGATAGAATCCTATCAGCCAATCGGAATTCAAGGGACGCCATCTTGGATGACGTAATTTAAAGGAACCTTAATTCGTCAGGAGTCATCGGAAGAAGAGGATGCTCCGCATCGGCTGGCTTCAAGATGGACACGATCCGCTCCGGATGGATGAAGATAGAAGATGCCGTCTGGATGAAGACTTCTGCCCCTCTGGAGGTCCTCTTCTGGCCGGATCGGATGAAGACTTTGGACTGTCTGGAGGACCACTTGTGCCCGACTGGGTGAAGACGGCTCAAGGTAGGGTGATCTTCAAGGGGTTAATGTTTGGTTTTATTAAGGGGGGGATTGGGTGGGTTTTAGAGTAGGGTTGGGTGTATGGGTGGTGGGTTTTAATGTTGGGGGGGTATTGTATTTTTTTTTACAGTTAAAAGAGCTGATTACTTCGGGACAATGTCACTCCCGATATCGCCACCACAATACTAAAGTTATTAATCCCTATTTTTTGGCATTCTTTCAGAATTCCTAGAGTTTTACAAGTAAGTTTGTATTTATTTTAACTAGGTAGACTAGTTAGTAAATAGTTATTAACTATTTACTAACTACCTAGTTAAAATAAATACAAACTTACCTGTCAAATAAATCCTAAAATGCCTTACACTAAAACCTAAAATCACAAAAAAAAACCTGAAATTATCCAAAAAAATTAAAATTATTCCTATTTTAATACCATTTAAAAAAAACACCCCAAAATAAAAATAAAAAGCCTAATCTAGAATAAACTACCAAGGGCCCTTAAAAGGGCCTTTTGGGGACCCTTAAAAGGGCCTTTTGTAGGGCTTTGCCCTAAAGTTAACAGCACTTTTGCTACAAAAGAAAACAAAAAACGGCTTACAGTATACAAACCCCTACCCCCCAAACTACCAAGGGCCTTTAAAGGGGCCTTTTGTAGGGCATTGCCCTAAAATTAACAGCTCTTTTGCTACAAAAAAACCCAACACCCCCTAACAGTATACAAACCCCCACCCCCCAAACCCACAAAATAAAAAGAAAGTAAAACCTAATCTACCCATTTCCCTGAAAATGGCATTTAGCTCTTTTGCTGCCCAAGCCATAATCTAAAAATAAAAACCCACCCCAAAATGAAAAAAAAAAATACACAAAATAACAAATGATAAAAAATAATAAAAATTATTTCTATTCTAATACCATTTTTTTAAAACACCCCAAAGTAAAAAAAAACCTATTCTAGAATAAACTACCAATAGCCCTTAAAAGGACCTTTTGTAGGGCATTGCCCTAAAGATATCAGCTCTTTTTCTGAAAAAGAAATTACAAACACCCACTAACATTCTCATCCTGACCTACAAAGCCCTTACCAACGCAGCTGCCCCTACCTGTCCTCACTCATCAACAAATATACTCCAGCCTGCCCC
The DNA here is from genome assembly GCF_027579735.1 of Bombina bombina. Lineage (NCBI taxonomy): Eukaryota > Metazoa > Chordata > Amphibia > Anura > Bombinatoridae > Bombina > Bombina bombina. The sequence goes on from NC_069504.1 coordinate 886,395,395, forward strand.
CTAAGATCCAACAATGACCTGCTCCATGCATCTTCTACCATCACCTCCTCCCATGCTAGGCTACAGGACTTCTCTTGTGCGGCACCAACCATCTGGGATGCACTTCCTAGAGCTGTCAGACTCTCCCCTAACCTTTCCTCCTTTAAACGCTCCCTAAAGACCTTTCTGTTCATGGAAGCCTATCTCCAAATCAGTAACAAATTAATTCCACTTGCCTAATTGCTTCCCTTTTCTAACTCCACACTAACATCATTCTCAAATTTGAAGCCCCCACCTCCTGTTTCTCACCCTCCTACCCATCTAGATTGTAAGTTCCCACGGGAACAGGGCCCTCAATTCCCCTTGTATTTGTTTGTTAAATTTTGTCTGGTGTCTTTTTTGGCTGGATTCTATCAGCCAATCGGAATTAAGGTAGGAAAAAATCTGATTGGCTGAATCAGCCAATCAGATTCAAGTTCAATCGGATTGGCTGATCCAATCAGCCAATCAGATTGAGCTTGCATTCTATTGGCTGTTCCGATCAGCCAATAGAATGTGAGCTCAATCTGATTGGCTGATTGAATCAGCCAATCCGATTGAACTTGAATCTGATTGGCTGATTCAATCTGCCAATCAGATTTTTCATACCTTAATTCCGATTGGCTGATAGAATCCTACCAGCCAATCGGAAATCGAGGGACGCCATCTTGGATGACGTCATTTAAAGGAACCTTCATTCGGAGAGTAGGCGTCGTGGAAGAAGGATGGATCCGCGTCGGCTGGAAGAAGATGGCTCCGCTCCGGATGGATGAAGATAGAAGATGCCGCTTGGATGACGATGTCTACCGGTCCGGATGTCCTCTTCTGCCCGGATAGGATGAAGACTTCTGCCGCTCCGGATGTCCTCTTTTGGTCCATCGGTGCCTGGCTGGGTGAACACGACTCAAGGTAGGGAGATCTTCAGGGGGGTAGTGTTAGGTTTATTTAAGGGGGGTTTGGGTTAGAGTAGGGGTATGTGAGTGGTGGGTTGTAATGTTGGGGGGTGGTATTGTGGGCTTTTTTACAGGCAAAAGAGCTGATTTCTTTGGGGCATGCCCCGCAAAAAGCCCTTTTAGCTGTTAACATTTTTAATTTAGATTAGGGTAGGGACATTTTTTTATTTTGGGGGCTTTGTTATTTTATTAGGGGGCTTAGAGTAGGTGTAATTAGCTTAAAATTCTTGTAATATTTTTTTATTTTTTGTAATTTAGTGGGGGTTTTTTTTGTAATTTAGTTTAGTTTATTAAAATTTTAGGTAATTGTAGGTACTTGTAGTTAATTGAATTAATTTATTTATTGATAGTATAGTGTTAGATTTAATTGTAACTTAGGTTAGGATTTATTTTACAGGTCATTTTGTAATTATTTTAACTAGGTAGCTATTAAATAGTAAATAACTATTTAATAGCTATTGTACCTAGTTTAAATAAATACAAAGTTGTCTGTAAATACAAAGTTGTACAGCAAATTAAGTCTTTTTTTCAATGGGACTTCCATAGCGCCGGTATTACAAGTTTCCATTCCATTACAGCCTATTCCGCAAGATTCGTAACGCATTCTAAAGTCAGTAGTTATGAGTTTTACACTACAAACCTGTAGCATAAAACTCATAACTAAAGTGTTAAAAAGTACACTAACACCCATAAACTTCCAATTAACCCCTAAACCGAGGCCCTCCCGCATCACAAACACTAAAATAAAATTATTAACCCCTAATCTGCTGCTCCAGACATCGCCGCCACTAGAATAAACATATTAACCTCTAAACCGCTGCACTCCCACATCGCAAACACTAGTTAAATATTATTAACCCCTAATCTGCCGCCCCTGACATTGCTGACACCCACATTATACTTATTAATCCCTAATCTGCCGCTCCGGACATTGCCACCACTATAATAAACATGTTAACCCCTAAACCGCCACACTCCCTCATCTCAAACACTAGTTAAATATTATTAACCCCTAATCTGCTGCCCCTAACATCGCCACCACCTACCTAAGTTATTAACCCCTAATCTGAGGCCCCCAACGTCGCCGCCACTATACTAAATTTATTAACCCCTAAACCTAAGTCTAGCCCTAACACCCACTAACTTAAATATAATTAAAATAATTTGAAATAAAAATTACTATCATTACCTAAATTATTCCTATTTAAAATAAACCCTAAGCTAGCTACAATATAACTAATAGTTACTTTGTATCTAGCTTAGTATTTATTTTACAGGCAAGTTTGTATTTATTTTAACTAGGTAGAATAGTTACTAAATAGTTATTAACTATTTACTAACTACCTAGGTAAAATAAATACAAATTTACCTGTATAATAAAACCTAATCCGTCTTACACTAACACCTAACCTTACACTGCAATTAAATAAATTACATAAATAAAATAAAATTACCTAAATTACAAAAACAAACAAACACTAAATTACACAAAATAAAAAAGACATTATCAGATATTTAAACTAATTACACCTAATCTAATAGCCCTATCAAAATAAAAAAGCCCCCCCCCCAAATAAAAAAAAACCCTAGCCTAAACTAAACTACCAATAGCCCTTAAAAGGGCCTTTTGCAGGGCATTGCCCCAAAGAAATCAGCTCTTTTACCTGTAAAAAAAAATACAAACACCCCACAACAGCAAAACCCACCACCCACACAACCAACCCCCCAAATAAAATCCTAACTAAAAAAAAAACCTAAGCTCCCCATTGCCCTGAAAAGGGCATTTGGATGGGCATTGCCCTTAAAAGGGCATTTAGCTCCTTTTCAGTGCCCAAACCCCAACCTAAAAATAAAACCCACCCAATCAACCCTTAAAAAAACCTAACACTAACCCCCGAAGATCCACTTACAGTTTTGAAGAGCCGACATCCATCCTCAACAAAGCCGGGAGAAGTCCTCAACAAAGCAGCAAGAAGTCCTCAACGAACCCGGGAGAAGTCTTCATCCAAGCCGGCAGAAGTGATCCTCCAGACGGGCAGAAATCTTCATCCAGACGGCATCTTCTATCTTCATCCATCCGGTGCGGAGCGGTTCCATCTTCAAGACATCCGGTGCGGAGCATCCTCTTCAAACGAAGTCTTCTTCTCGAATGAATGTTTCTTTTAATGACTTCATCCAAGATGGCGTCCCTTGAATTCCGATTGGCTGTTCCAATCAGCCAATAGAATGCGAGCTTAATCCTATTGGCTGATCGGATCAGCCAACCGGATTAAAGCTCAATCCTATTGGCTGATTGCTTTTTTCATCTTTAATTCCAATTGGCTGATAGAATTCTATCAGCCAATCGGAATTCAAGGGATGCCATCTTGGATGACGTCACTTAAAGAAACATTCATTCGGGAACAAGACTTCATTTGAAGAGGATGCTCTGTGACGGATGTCTTGAAGATGGACCCGCTCCACGCCGGATAGATGAAGATAGAAGATGCCGTCTGGATGAAGACTTCTGCCCGTCTGGAGAACCACTTCTGCCGGCTTAGATGAAGACATCTCCAGGCTTCGTTGAGGACTTCTTGCCACTTCATTGAGGATTTCTCCCGGCTTCGATGAGGATGGATGTCGGCTCTTCAAAACTGTAAGTGGATCTTCGGGGGTTAGTGTTAGTTTTTTTTTTAAGGGTTTATTGGGTGGGTTTTATTTTTAGGTTAGGGTTTGGGCAGCAATAGAGCTAAATGCCCTTTTAAGGGCAATGCCCATCCAAATGCCCTTTTTTAGGGCAATGGGAAGCTTAGGTTTTTTTAGTTAGGATTTTATTTGTGGGGTTGGTTGTGTGGGTGGTGGGTTTAACTGTTGGGGGGGTTGTTTGTATTATTTTTTTTTACAGGTACAAGAGCTGATTTCTTTGGGGCAATGCCCCTCAAAAGGCCCTTTTAAGGGCTATTGATAGTTTAGTTTAGGCTTGTTTTTTTGGGGGGTGGCTTTTTTATTTTGATAGGGCTATTAGATTAGGTATAATTAGTTTAAATATGTGATAATTTCTTTTTTTATTTTGTGTAATTTAGGAAATTGTATTTAATTTAGATAATTTATTTAATTGTAGTGTAAGGTTAGGTGTTAGTGTAACTCAGGTTAGGTTTTATTTTACAGGTAAATTTGTATTTATTTTAGCTAGGTAGTTAGTAAATAGTTAATAACTATTTAGTAACTATTCTACCTAGTCAAAATAAATACAAACTTGCCTGTGAAATAAAAATAAAACCTAAGATAGTTACAATGTAACTATTAGTTATATTGCAGCTAGCTTAGGGTTTATTATATAGGTAAGTATTTAGTTTTAAATAGGAATAATTAAGGTAATGATAGCAATTTTTATTTAAATTTATTTTAATTATATTTACGTTAGTGGGTGTTAGGGTTAGGCACTTACGATATCAAGCTAACCTATGTGGCGATAATTAGTACTGAATTTCTCCAGAGATACAAACACCTCGAGATATCTCAATATTTCAGTTTGCTACATCTTGCCATAATTTCGAGATTGTATAGGATTGCTATATCCGCTATATATTTTTAGACTATAGTTTATTTTAGAATAGTTTTAATTCATCTTTTTATTGTGATTACTATTTTTTGGGGAGACGTCCCCCTATAGCCGCACAGGTCATGAAATTTCATTAAATTTATATCCACTTTTAAACTGAGTGTTTGAAAATTAATAAATTGTATTTTATTTATTTCAAAAGTTTACCCTGGTTATTAACTTGTATTTAACTTATATAAAGTGTATTATAAGGTTTAGGCATCATTTTAAATATTTACATTGTACACTTATTATATTATTTTTAGACGCAAATTTATTCTTTGAACAGTGGCATTTCACACATCGATTTTCAGCACATTTTGCACTTTATATATCAGCATTTTTTTATATTAACTTTAAGCACTTTTTTGCACTCATATAGTGGCGGCGACGTTGGGGCGGCAGATTAGGGGTTAATAAGTGTAGGTAGGTTGCGGTGACATTGGGGGCGGGAGATTAGGGGTTAATAAATATAATGTAGGTGTTGGCGATGTTGGGGGCAGCAGATTAGGGGTTAATAAGTATAATGTCGGTGTCGGCGATGTCCGGAGCGGCAGATTAAGGGTTAATAATATTTAACTAGTGTTTGTCATGTGGGAGTGCGGTGGTTTAGGGGATAATATGTTTATTATAGTGGCGGTGACGTTGGGGGCGGCGGATTAGGGGTTAATAAGTGTATGTAGGTTGCGGCGACATTGGGGGCCGGAGATTAGGGGTTAATAAATATAATGTAGGTGTCGGCGATGTTGGGGGCAGCAAATTAGGGGTTAATAAGTATAATGTAGGTGTTGGCGATGTCCGGAGCGGCAGATTAGGGGTTAATAAATATAATATAAGTGTCGGCGATGTCGGGGGCGGCAGATTAGGGGTTAATAAGTGTCAGATTAGGGGTGTTTAGACTCGGGGTTCATGTTAGGGTGTTAGGTGTAAACATAAATTTAGTTTCCCCATAGGAATCAATGGGGCTGCGTTACGGAGCTTTACACTGCTTTTTTGCAATTGTTAGGCTTTTTTTCAGCCGGCTCTCCCCATTGATGTCTATGGGGAAATCGTGCATGAGCACGTAAAACTAGCTCACCGCTGACTTAAGCAGCGCTGGTATTGGAGTGCCGTATGGAGTACAATTTTGCTCTACGCTCACTTCTTGCCTAATAACGCCGGGTTTAGGAAAACCTGTAATACCAGCGCTGTAGGTAAGTGAGCGGTGACAATAACGTGCAAGTTAGCACCGCACCCCTCATAAAGCAAAACTCGTAATCTAGTCGTTAGTTCCTCCTGCAAAAATAGTGCTGGAACTCCGTTCCCATGCGTTCCCGCCCTGACCCCTGAGCTACTGTAGCTTTGAAACATTAACATTAGTTTTAATGAAAAAATATATTTCCCTGAATATATGGAACGGAAATTTCGTTTGAAACAAAATTTTCTTGGCTGCACAAGTCTACTTTACATAACAAGGTTTGCCTTTACTGATCTGTTACTAGGTTGCGACACAAGGTTCTAGAAACTGTAAATCGTGTTTTTTTTTACGCACCATCTTTAACTTAAAATCTGTGCAACTGATCAAGGTTTTCAATAAACAGGACAGAATGGAAAATGGTTAAATCTCAGTCACAAATTCATGATAGAAATTCAGTTTAAAAATGAAATTACTGTAACTTATAATCACAAAAATGCAATGAGGATGTGGCTTCCTTGCGTTTCCTGCAGATCTCTTTTGCTGTATGAGATATCAAGTATCTGTTTATTAAATACATAACACACACATATGCAAATGTATGTTCTGCCTACTACTGAGTGACTATAAAATAGTGCTGAATATAGGTTTAATGACTCTACATTATATATTGCTTTATACATCTAAAACGGTGTCGGTGGCTATTTATATGTGTATACTAGCGTGTATACTAGTGTATACTAGCGTGCATATTACAAGTTGAAAGTAAATGGTTGAACTTGAGCGCCAACAAAATTTGAGCTCAATTAATTAGCTTGCCTGAAAAACTAGCAGAAAGTGTAAAGGTTAAAAAAAAGTTGCACAAAACACAACATAAATACATTAAAATAAAAGTATTACACTCATATGTACAGTATACACACATATATATATATAAACATATATACACATATATACACATATATAAACTTTGGAGCCCTTTTCACTCAAATAATTTTAAACATGAAAAATAATTTGTATTCGTATTAATTGGAATGTGTTTTTTTTTTTAATTGAAGCAAATTATATAAAGCCATGGGGCATATTTATCAAGCTCCGTATGGAGCCTTTGGGCTCGCCGGAAACAGAAGTTATGAAGCAGCGGTCTAAAGGCCGCTGCTCCATAACCTGTCCGTCTGCTTTGAGGCAGCGGACAGAAATCAACCGATCTCATACGATTGGGTTGATTGACACCCCCTGCTAGTGGCCACCCCCTGCAGGGGGCGGCATTGCACCAGCCGTTCACCAGAACTGCTGGTGCAATGATAAATGCTGAGAGCGTATGCTGTCGGCATTTATCGATGTGCAGCGGACATGATCTGCAATATCGGATCATGTCCGCTCGCACCTTAATAAATAGGCCCCATGGTAAACAATGGCTTGACACAATCTAGCTTGACTGTTACAGGACTTCAGGGTGTTGTAAATTAGAGCATATTACCTATGTGCAGAGGGCTCATGAGTCTGCCTCCGGTCAAAGAGACAGAAGACCAGGAAGTCCATGAATTGTCCAAAGTGTAGCAAGTTCATCACACATATTATACTAGTAAATGTATAAACCATTTGCAAACCAAGGTTAACAAATATTGCTGTTAAATCATGAAACAGTAAATTACAACTTTGCACTGGGAAGTTATATATGAGAAAGAAAGATATTAATCATGAAAGCATGTGCAAGGCTGATGTAGTTATATAAAGAGCAGTTCTCAAAACAGTGTGGGGAATCATGGAAGAGTATATAGTGCGTGTGTTTGTTTGAAAATTGAGTAGAACATGTTAATGTAATAGAAGTAGTATACTCAAAGGCCCAAGTGTATTCAATAAAGGACTTGTGTCAATATGTCAAGGTGTCTGTGTTTATGTGGTGTTTAGATGTTTATTCAAATATTCCTCCCAAATAAAGCAAATGTTATGATAATCCTCTAGATGTTTGCTGTGTGTATATTGATATTTCTCAAGCCGTGGGGGGGTGGTAATTTGATACCTTTTCTGTCCAGGAAGAGATGGGAGGCAGATTATGTTTTTTTCCAACTCGATGGTATCATTCTGTTTGCTGTATTTACCACAATGAGGAGAAGTTTTAAGTGTAATTTGCATTAAATTTTGAGAAATTTATTAAAAATTAACAACCAAATGTCCAGGGATATTGTAATGTGTTTTACTGTGTTTTCAATAGAAACATTCTATTCACTTAGAAGAAAATGTTCTTTTTACTTTTAAATCTCTCTTTCTCTCTCTCTCTCTCTCTCTCTCTCTCTCTCTCTCTATATATATATATATATATATATATATATACTGTATATATATATATATATATATATATATATATATATATATATATATATATAGATATATGTATATATACTGTATATATATATATATATATATATATATATATATATATATATATATATATATATATATATATATATATATATATATATATATATATATATAAAAATATATATATATATAAATGTAGAGGCAGGTGCACTCTCACAAACTTGGTTCCTTGGCCAGGGTGCTGAGTAAATTTCAAATATAAACAGAAGAAAACAGCACTCACTTGGCTTGACAGCAAAAGATGTCCTTTATTCAAGTGACGTTTCAGATCTGGTCTGATAAAGGGGTGTATGCCCTGAAACGTCACTTGAATAAAGGACATCTTTTGCTGTCAAGCCAAGTGAGTGCTGTTTTCTTCTGTTTATATATATATATATATATATATATATATATATATATATATATATATATATATATATATATATATATTATATATATTATATATATATATATATATATATATACATCTATTTATTCATATAGATATATAGGTATAGATATATATTTTTTAAAAAATAGTTTTATTAAAACTTCAGGACATTTTAATATTAAATATTCATAACTACCTTCAGCTTTAGCACAGTTTGTCTATCGCAATGTCAGGTTTGTACGTAAGCAATAAGTGTTAGTGCTCCATTGAAGTCTATGGGGAGAAGTTAATGCGTTTGTGATATCCGAAGTCTTGAAGTTAGCGCACATTAGGTTTCGCTCGCACACTTCCTAAGTATTTCTTATCCATTTTGAGGAAGAATTAGATCTCTTACTTTGTACTAAGTTTTCTTTTTTCCCTCCCCTATCTCAAGTAGTTGTCAAGCAGCCCATTTTGACAGGAACCTAATAGGCAGTAGTTAAAAAGGAGGGTAGGTCATGGGAGCTTTCCCTACTACATTTAGGGATGGGCTCTGAGGGTGCAGGGAGTTACCTGTATATTAGGAAGTATGGTATACATGAGTCAACATGCTTAATAATTTGAGTTCATCAGGCCCATTTATCAAAGGGCTTGCGGACCTGATCCGACACTGCGGATCAGGTCCGCAAGACCTCGCTAAATGCGGAGAGCAATACGCTCTCCGCATTTAACATTGCACCAGCAGCTCACAAGAGCTGCTGGTGCAACGCCGCCCCCTGCTGACTCGCGGCCAATCGGCCGCCAGCAGGGAGCTGTCAATCAACCCGATCGTATTCGATCGGGTTGATGCCTGGCGATTCCTGTCCGCCTGTTCAGAGCAGGCGGACAGGGTTATGGAGCAGCGGTCTTTAGACCGCTGCTTCATAAGTTGTGTTTCTGGGGAGTCTGAAGACTCGCCAGAAACACGGCCCTTCAAGCTCCATACGGAGCTTGATAAATGGGCCTGTAGGTCCTCAAAATGGTTGATAGTGCACTTTATGTAAAGGCTTCTCTGAATAGCACTGTCTAGGTTAAATAGAGATTGTAATTTTTTGGGCTTTGCATAGTAATATTCCTAGGATGCTTATACTAACAAGCGGCTTTGCCCATAAAAGTATTATGCAGAGTTTGGCCTCTTTAGCAAAGATATATATCTTTGATTCAAATGCATAAACTTATTATGGTTCGCATTACTTGTAGCATATGTTTATTGGTTGCAACAATTTCACATCCCACCGTGGTGGTGTTCGAAATCCGGTTCTGTATTAATGTCAGCCGTTTGTATTCAGTGTAGAATAAGTTGGGAATGTGAATTCTCCAAAAACAAGTATGGAAACAATGGCCTAGATTACGAGTTGTGCGTTAGGCTTAAAAAGCAGCGTTAGCCGGTCCTAACGCTGCTTTTTAACGCCCGCTGGTATTACGAGTCTTGCAGGTACAGGTGAACCGCTCACTTTTTTGGCCAGACTTGGCAATACCGCAAATCCACTTACGCAAATTGCGTATCCTCTTTTTTCAATGGGACTTGCATAGCGCCGGTATTACGAGTCTGCCAAAAAGTGAGCGGTAGACCCTCTCCTGTCAAGACTGGTACCGCATTTTAAAGTCAGTAGTTAACAGTTTTACACTACAAAGCCGTAGCATAAAACTCTTAACTAAAGTGCTAAAAAGTACACTAACATCCATAAACTACCTATAAACCCCTAAACCGAGGCCTTCCCACATCGCAAACACTAAAAGAAATTTTTTAAAACCAATCTGCCGAACCGGACATCGCCGCCACTATAATAAATATATTATCCCCTAATCCGCCACACTCCCGCCTCGCAAACACTATTTAAATATTATTAACCCCTAATCTGCCGTCCCTAACATCGCCGTCACCTACCTACATTTATTAACCCTTAATCTGCCGCCCCCAACGTCGCCGCCACTATATTAAAGTTATTAACCCCTAAATCTAAGTCTAACCCTAACACCCCCTAACTTAAATATAATTAAAAGAAATCTAACTAAAAATTCCTATCATTAACTAAATTATTCCTATTTAAAACTAAATACTTACCTGTAAAATAAACCCTAAGCTAGCTACAATATAACTAATAATTACATTGTAGCTAGCTTAGGATTTATTTTTATTTTACAGGCAAGTTTGTATTTATTTTAACTATGTAGAATAGTTATTAAATAGTTATTAACTATTTAATAACTACCTAGCTAAAATAAATACAAATTTACCTGTAAATTAAACTTAACCTAAGTTACAATAACACCTAACACTACACTATAATTAAACAAATTAAGTAAATTACATACAATTAGCTAAATTAAATTAAATTATCTAAAGTACAAAAAAACAAAGAAACACTAAATTACAGAAAATAATAAAGAAATTACAGAAATTTTAACTAATTACACCTAATCTAATAGCCCTATTAAAATAAAAAAGCCCCCCAAAATAAAAAAAAAAGCCTAGCCTAAACTAAACTACCAATAGCCCTTAAAAGGGCCTTTTGCGGGGCATTGCCCCAAAAATTACAAACAACCCCCCAAACAGTAAAACCCACCACCCACACAACCAACCCCCCAAATAAAACCCTAACTAAAAAAAAACTAAGCTTCCCATTGCCCTGAAAAGGGCATTTGGATGGGCATTGCCCTTAAAAGGGCAGTTAGCTCTTTTGCCGCCCAAAGTCCCTAATCTAAAAAATAAAACCCACCCAATACACCCTTAAAAAACCTAACACTAACCCTCTGAAGATCGACTTACCGGGAGACGTCTTCATCCAAGCCGGGGGTGAAGTGGTCCTCCAGATGGGCAGAAGTCTTCATCCAAGGCAGGCAGAAGTGGTCCTCCAGACGGGCAGAAGTCTTCATCCAGACGTCATCTTCTATCTTCATCCATCCGGTGCGGAGCGGGTCCATCTTCAAAACATCCGACGCGGATGCATCCTCTTCATCTGACGACTAAAACAAAATGAAGGTCATCCAAGATGGCGTCCCTTAGATTCTTATTGGCTGATAGAATTCTATCAGCCAATCGGAATTAAGGTAGAAAAAATCCTATTGACTGATCCAATTAGCCAATAGAATGTGAGCTCAATCCTATTGGCTGATTGGATCAGCCAATAGGATTGATCTTCAATCCTATTGGCTGATTGCATCAGCCAATAGGATTTTTTTCTACCTTAATTCCTATTGGCTGATAGAATTCTATCAGCCAATCGAAATCTAAGGGACGCCATCTTGGATGATGTCACTTAAAGGTACCTTCATTCTGTTTTAGTCGTCGGATGAAGAGGATGCTCCGCGTCGGATGTCTTGAAGATGGACCCGCTCTGCACCGGATGGATGAGGATAGAAGATGCCGTCTGAATGAAGACTTCTGCCCGTCTGGAGGACCACTTCTGCCCAGCTTGGATGAAGACGTCTGCCCATCTGGAGGACCACTTCGCCCGGCTTGGATGAAGACGTCTCCCGATAAGTCGATCTTCAGGGGGTTAGTGTTAGGTTTTTTAGTTAGGGTTTTATTTGGGGGGTTGGTTGTGTGGGTGGTGGGTTTTACTGTTGGGGGGTTGTTTGTTTGTTTTTTTTTACAGGTAAAAGAGCTGATTACTTTGGGGCAATGCCCCGCAAAAGGCCCTTTTAAGGGCTATTGGTAGTTTAGTTTAGGCTAGGGGTTTTTTTTATTTTGGGGGGGCTTTTTTATTTTAATAGGGCTATTAGATTAGGTGTAATTAGTTTAAATTTCTGTAATTTGTTTATTATTTTCTGTAATTTAGTGGGGGAGGGTTTGTACTTTAGATAATTTAATTTAATTTAGCTAATTGTATGTAATTTAGGTAATTGTATTTAATTTAGTTAATTTATTTAATTATTGTGTAGTGTTAGGTGTTATTGTAACGTAGGTTAGGTTTTATTTTACAGGTACTTTTGTATTTATTTTAGCTAGGTAGTTATTAAATAGTTAATAACTATTTAATAACTATTCTACCTAGTTAAAATAAATACAAACTTGCCTGTAAAATAAAAATAAACTCTAAGCTAGCTACAATGTAACTATTAGTTATATTGTAGCTAGTTTAGGGTTTATTTTATAGGTAAGTATATAGTTTTAAATAGGAATAATTTAGTTAATGATAGTAATATTTATTTAGATTTATTTAAATTATATTTAAGTTAGTGGGTGTTAGGTTTAGACTTAGGTTTAGTGGTTAATAACTTTAATATAGTGGCGGCGACGTTGGGGCAGCAGATTAGGGGTTAATAAGTGTAGGTAGGTTGCGGCGACATTGGGGCGGCAGATTAGGGGTTAATAAATATAATGTAGGTGTCGGCAATGTTGGGGGCAGCAGATTAGGGGTTCATAAGTATAATGTAGGTGGCGGTGGTGTCCGGAGCGGCAAATTAGGGGTTAATAATATAATGTAGGTGTCAGCGATGTCAGGGACAGCAGATTAGGGGTTAATAAGTGTAAGATTAGGGGTGTTTAGACTCGTGGTTCATGTTAGGGTGTTAGGTGTAGACATTCAGTGAGTGAAAACTGCTTGTTAGCACCGCATAGCCTCTAACGCAAAACTCGTAATCTAGGCGAATGTTTTGTGTCACTAAATCCTAACTAGTACCCATTTAATACTGATAAGATAATGTACCTGCTTGGACTTACTGCTATGTGACTTAATCCTTTGATTTCTCAATAAAAGGAAGTTAAAAAAACAAAGAAAAGAAAAATAAATGGTGTTATTGCTTGGATTTTGGTCACAGAACTTGGAAAACATGGACCGATAAATGGGACTGTCCCCCTAAATTCTGGATAAGAATTTCCATAACCATTCAACACCAGGTTATTCAATGAGCAATGGGCAGTGGGTTTTTGTATGAACCCATTAAGGTGGCAGAAAATGAAGTGAATAAGCCATATGCTATATCCAGCATCATCTTATGATCACCTCTGTAGAAGCAGAAGTAGAAAAGGCACTAGGCAGTAGTTCCAACAGTTCAAGAATGGCTGACAATTGCAGGCTGTTGGATAAATTATTTTAGAAGCAGTCACAGATGCCGATTTAGCATTGCGTCAATCTTGACGCATTAGCTGGAGTCAATACGCTTGCAAGACATTGCTGCCGCAAATCTACATATGAAAGCCTTATTTATTAAAAAGTCTGTCAAAAACGTGCGTCAAGTACGAGAGCATCGGAATGGTGATAAATAAGAGTCATCAATGTCGTGGATATTCTGTTTTTTCCAACTTTATTTATACCATTTCATTACTGTCCATAAACAAGCACATTTCTCTAAAGCTAATCTTTTATTTTTCATCTGCTAATAGCTAGATTTATACCTGAACAAATAATTAATAATATCTCATAGAAAGTTATTTTTTTATTTATTTGTTATAAAAAAAATCTGATATATGATATTTTCACATAAAGTATTGTGTATTTGTATTTCTAGAAATCATGATATGCCTAGCTCATGATTTGTTCTTTTTTTTTTTTTAAATGATTAATAATGCTAGAATTTGTACATATATCTTTGCACATACTTGTATCTATCTATCTATCTATCTATCTATCTATCTATCTATCTATCTATCTATCTATCTATCTATCTCTCTCTCTCTCTATATATATATATATATATATATATATATATATACTGTATATATATATATATATCAGCCAATATGATTGAGCTCTCATCCTATTGGCTGATTGGAACAGCCAATAGAATGAGAGCTGCTTAAATCCTATTGGCTGATTGAAATCTTTCAGTCAATAGGAATGCAAGGGACGCCATCTTGGATGACGTCACTTGCATTCAAGTTCCAGTTTACGGCAGTGGCTGTATGAAGAGGATGCTCTGCGCCGGATGTCTTCATGATAGACCCGCTCCGCGCCGGATGGATGAAGATAGAAGATGCCGCCTGGATGAAGACTTCTTGCCGCCTGGATGAAGACTTCTTGCCGGATGGATGGATCCTTCAAGCGGGACTTCAATAACTGTAAGTGGATCACCGGGGGATAGTGTTAGGTTTATTTAAGGTTTTTTTGGGTGGTTTTTATTTTTAGATTAGGGCCTGGGCATGTAAAAGAGTTAAACGTCCTTTTAAGGGTAATGCCCATACAAATGCCCTTTTCAGGGCAATGAGGAGCTTAGGTTATTTTAGATACATTTTTATTTGGGGGGGTTGGTTGGTTGGGTGGTGAGTTTTACTGTTGGGGGGTGTTTGTATTTTTTTTTACAGGTAAAAGAGCTGATTACTTTGGGGCAATGCCCAACAAAAGCTCCTTATAAGGGCCATTGGTAGTTTATGATAGGCTAGGGTTTTTTTTATTTTTGGGGGGGCTTTTTTATTTTGAAAGGGCTATTAGATTAGGTGTAATTCTTTTTTATTTTTGATAATGTGTTTTTTTATTTTTCGTAATTTAGTGTTTGTTTTTTTGTAACTTAGTTTATTTTTATTTTGGTAATGTAGTACTTTTAATAAGTTTTAATAGTATATTTCAATAATTTGAGTAGGGTTAGGTTTTGATAATATAGAATTTAGTTTATTTAATTGCTAGTTTAATTTAATTGTAGTATAATAGTTAGGGTAGGTTAATTAATAGTTTAAAATTAGTTTAATTTCATTCTACAGGTAAGTTTCAATTTATATTAAGATAGGGATATTGTAATTTTAATTTAGAGTTAGCGGGTTGTTAGGTTTAGGGGTTAATAGCTTAATTTAGTTTATGGCTATGTCGGGGGCTGATGGTATAGGGGTTAATAGGTTTAGTTAGTGGTAGTGATGTAGGAGGCCAGAGGTTTAGGGGTTAATACTTTTATTTAGGTTGCGGTGGGGTCGGGGAGTGGCAGGATAGGGGTTAATACTTTTATTTAGGTTGCGGCGGTGTTGGGGGGCAGCGGGATAGGGGTTAATAACTTTTATAATAATAACTATAGGTAAGCAACTGAACAATAGTAAAATGATCTAACAAATTACAACTTTTATGTCCCTTTAATGCAGAAATTAAATACAGGATTTTGAAAAGCAAATTATATCAGTGCATGTAGATAAAAGAAAAAAGTAGAGTGAGAAAGAGAGAAGCAGGAGATGGGGGAGGAGACATGGGGGTGGCTAAATAAGAGATGAAGAAAGGAAATTAAAATATGACATTCCAGGACACAGACGGGTCGTGAAGCATTCAGCAGAAATCTCTTATAAGGATATAAAGATATTAGACTTACCTTCTACTGAAGAGCCAGGTAAGGGCAACACAGACAGTGACATCCCATAACTTAGACACTTGCAAAGTTAAAATTACTTCCAAAACTGAACTTATCCCCCCCCAAAAAAAACCCAAACAAACTCATCACATAACACACGGTTAAAAATGTAAATGCACATAGATGAATTACATATTTGAATAGAAACATATTTGCAATATACACGTATTAGCAAAAATGCTTCTAGTAAAAGTTATCATTTGTGTAGTTTTACGTGCACGTGAAGCATGGCTAGATATTCTCAGTACACCACCATTTATAATATTCCACCTGCTCAGAGCGATAATGGGGCTTGTATCATGTCAGCAATTAACAAATTGGGTTACTACCAGACAGTTCAAGCACTTTAGAGACTCTGAGCAAGTACTGTGTTTAAAATGCTGGTGCACAGTGCATACTTAAATACACCTTTGAAACAGTTATAGCTTTTATTAGAAGCATTTTTGCTAATACATGTATATTACAAAAATGTTTCTACTTAAAATGGAAATGCATCCACGTGAATTCCAATCATGGCTGGAATATCCCTTTAAAATTCCACACAGACCACAGAAGCCAGAGCAGCCTAAACAGCTATCTATAACACCTGTAAACTCATCCTTTCTTTCCATTTGTTTTATACTCTGTAATATCAGAAAAATAAAAAAAAAACATCCCAACACAAACAAAATGTATTTTGTATCACTGTCGGCATCACATTCCTTCCTACAGAAACTGAATCTAAATGCTTTAATAAATTCTATTTATTATTTCCCTTTTCTTTGTGCTATTTTATCTTATGCACTTCTCTAAACCCCTTGCTTCTGCTTTTTAATAAGACATCTGGCTTGGGTCCAGTCCTGTTAGTTTCGTTTCTTCATCTCTCGTTAGTGTATTTTTAGAGCAGCCTTTAAATAATAATACGTTTGCATGTTTGTTTGCATATGGAGAGGTTTACAGCAGTGCGAAGGTTAAAAAGTAAAAACATTAAAAAGAAATGTTCACAATAATCCATAGTTACTGCCTTATCAAGATTATGTCTAGCATTTAGCTTCAGTTATATTCCAGCAGCTAATAGAAAATACAGTAATAGGATGTCTTTAACGTGATGGGGTTTACCACAATATTGTCCTTGCTTTCAGTGGGTAATGATTACTGAATTTGGAACGGAAGCCGCTGTGATTTTCCAGTGAACATTATCCTACAATTTTTATTCCATTAAAGGAACATACAACCCCAAATTTTCTTTCACAATTAAAGGGACAATCGCCATCATTTTCGTTGTTTAAAAAAGATAGATAATCCCTTTATTACCCATTACTCAGTTTTGCATAAACAACAGATTTATAAAAATACACTTTTTTCCTCTGTGATTACCTTGTATCTAAGCCTCTGCAAACTGCCCCCTTTTTTCAGTTCTTTTGATAGACTTGCATTTTAGCCAATCAGTGCTGACTCCTAGGTAACTCCAGGGGCGTGAGCACAATGTTATCTATATGAAACATGAACTAACGCCCTCTAGTGGTGAAAAACTGTCAAAATGCAGTCAGATAAGAGGCGGTGTAAGAAAATAGCATATGAGCCTACCTAGGTTTAGCTTTCAACTAAGAATGCCAAGAGAACAAAGCAAAATTGGTGATAAAAGTTAACTGGAAAGTTGTTTAAAATGACATGCCCTATTTGAATCATGAAAGTTTATTTTGGACTTGACTGTCCCTTTAAGATATAGAGAATACAATTTTAAGCAATTTTCCAGTTTACTTCTATTATCACATTTTCTTTGTTTTCTTGGTATCTGTTGTTGAAAAGCAGGAAGATAAGCCGACATGTCTGCAGCACTATTTATCAGAAGTTTTGCAAGAATGTTATGCATTTGCAAGAGCACTAGATGGCAGCACTTTTTCCTGCCACGTAGTGCTCCAGACATGTGCATGCCATCTATTTAGATATCTCTTCAACAAAGAATAACATGAGAACAAAGCAAATCTTATAAAAGAAGTAAATTAGAAACTTTTTAAACATTGAATCATGAAAGAAAATGTTTCAGTTTTATGTCTCTTTAATACCATTGAGGCTTGAAAACATTACCTCCCAAAAGCAATCCGTTATCTGCCCTGTTTATGTACTGATTTCCTTATCCGGGAGTTGGCCTGGATCACAACTTGAGGGGCCTCCTTGGGGAGAATCTGAATGAGAAAGAAGACGGCTGCTCGTGCCCTTCGTATCTTTTCAGACTGAATCTAGAGAAAGATCACCACACTAGGATCTATGCAAATCCAGATCTAGGTGTGGGGATCTTGCACTAGAATTACTCTGGCTATGAAAAGATCTGAACGGCACGAGCGGCCGCCTTCTTCTGCTTTCATCATGAATTAGCCAAATGCACATTCCTACTGTATATTGATTGGCCCCTTTAGTAGTGTGTAGTGATGCTAATAGGTGACTGGTGCACAATTAACCTGCTATGCTCTAAAACCATAGAGATGTGTGTATCTTTATTGTGTGTGCTTATTAAGGGATAGAACAGGAGAATTATTGGTGGACACCTGCATTGATTTGACTGATTTAGTGTTTAGCTAAATCAATATGTTTATTATTAAAGGGACGTGAAACACACATTTTTATCTTTCATGATTCAGATAGAGATTCAGTTTTAAACAACTTTTTAATTTACTTCTATTATCAAATTGTCTTTGTTTATCTGTATCTTTTGTTGAAAAGCAGGCAGATAAGCTCAGGAGCTTGCAGGTGTCTGGAGCACTAAATGGCAGCAGTTTTCCAAGAATGTTATTCATTTATAAGAGCATCTAGCACTAGATGGCCGCACTATTTCGTAGTTCTCCAGATGCCTACCTAGGTATCTCTTCAACAAAGTTTACCATGTGAACAAAGCAAATTTGATAGTAGAAGTAAATTTGAAAAATTTTAAAAATCAGGGGGTCGATCCGATATAAAGCGTCGCCCGCAAAAGCCGGCGACGCCAATAATTGCGCGGATTTGGTATCCTATATACGGCGTAAGCTAGAAGTTACGCGCGTATATTTCTGCCGTTGCCCGCAGTTTTTTGGGCCATAGGCAGGTATACCAAACCCGCGCAGTTTGGTATCCAATATGCAGCGTAAGGACTTACGTGGCGAAAATGGAGAAAACTTACTCCATTTTCACCTCGCCACAAAAAGCAGCCGTAAGAAGCCTTACGCTGACTATTGGAGCCCCGTAACTCCCTAAACTAGCTGCTAAAATAAACCTAACACCTAACGCATGCGCAATGTCTATCTCCCTGTCAACCGCGATCTTCTAAAATAAACCTAACACCTAACGCATGCGCAATGTCTATCTCCCTGTCAACCGCGATCTGCTAAAATAAACCTAACACCTAACGCATGCGCAATGTCTATCTCCCTGTCAACCGCGATCCCCCCCCCGAAATCCCTAATAAAGTTATTACCCCCTAAAACGCCGCTTCCGGACCCCGCCGCCATCTACATAAACTAACCCCCTACTGTGAGCCCCTAAAACCGCCGCCATCTACCTTATCTATCCCGTAATCTGACCCCTTACACCGCCGCCACCTATATAAAAATGATTAACCCCTAATTTAATCTACCTACCCCGCCGCCAGCTATGTTATCTATATTAACCCTAAGTATATTATAGTTAATATAGTTATTACATTATATATATTAACTATATTAACCCTAATTATATTAGGGTTAATATAGTTAATATAGTTACTATAGTATTTATATTAACTATATTAACTCTATCTAACCCTAACACCCCTAACTAAATTTATATTAAATTAATCTAATTAATTTATAAACTAAAATATTCCTATTTAAATCTAAATACTTACCTATAAAATAAACCCTAAGATAGCTACAATATAATTAATAATTACATTATAGCTATGTTAGGGTTAATATTTATTTTACAGGTAAATAGTTAATTATTTTAACTAGGTATAATAGATATTAAATAGTTATTAACTATTTAATATCTACCTAGTTAAAATAATTACCCAATTACCTGTAAAATAAATCCTAACCTAAGTTACAAATACACCTACACTATCAATAAATTTAATAAACTACAAACATCTATCTAAAAATACAATTAAATTAACTAAACTAAATTACAAAAAAAAACAAACACTAAATTACAAAAAATAAAAAAAAGATTACAAGATTTTTAAGCTAATTACACCTATTCTAAGCCCCCTAATAAAATAATAAACCCCCAAAATAACAAAAATTCCCTGCCCTATTCTAAATTAAACAAATTTCAAAGCTCTTTACCTTACCAGCCCTTAAAAGGGCCTTTTGTGGGGCATGCCCCAAAGAATTCAGCTCTTTTGCATTCAACAAATACAATCCCCCCCCCCCCATTACAACCCACCACCCACATACCCCTATTCTAAACCCACCCAAACCCCCCTTAAAAAATCCTAACACTACCCCCCTGAAGATCTCCCTACCTTGTCTTCACCACACCGGGCCGAACTCCTGATCCGATCCGGGCGATGTCGTCCTCCAAACGGCAAAGAAGAAATCTTCCTCCGGCGATGTCATCCTCCAAGCGGCAAAGAAGAATTCTTCCTCCGGCGACGTCTTCCTCCAAGCGGCAGCAAAGTCTTCATTCTTCCGGCGGCATCTTCAATCTTCTTTCTTCGCTCCGCCGCCGCGGAGCATCCATCCCGGCCGACTGCTAATCTTGGAATGAGGTACCTTTAAATGACGTCATCCAAGATGGCGTCCGCCGAATTCCGATTGGCTGATAGGATTCTATCAGCCAATCGGAATTAAGTTAAAAAAATCTGATTGGCTGATTGAATCAGCCAATCAGATTCAAGTTCAATCCGATTGGCTGATCCAATCAGCCAATCAGATTGAGCTCGCATTCTATTGGCTGATCGGAACAGCCAATAGAATGCGAGCTCAATCTGATTGGCTGATTGGATCAGCCAATCGGATTGAACTTGAATCTGATTGGCTGATTCAATCAGCCAATCAGATTTTTTTAACTTAATTCCGATTGGCTGATAGAATCCTATCAGCCAATCGGAATTCGGCGGACGCCATCTTGGATGACGTCATTTAAAGGTACCTCATTCCAAGTTTAGCAGTCGGCCGGGATGGATGCTCCGCGGCGGCGGAGCGAAGAAAGAAGATTGAAGATGCCGCCGGAAGAATGAAGACTTTGCTGCCGCTTGGAGGAAGACGTCGCCGGAGGAAGAATTCTTCTTTGCCGCTTGGAGGATGACATCGCCGGAGGAAGATTTCTTCTTTGCCGCTTGGAGGACGACATCGCCCGGATCGGATCAGGAGTTCGGCCCGGTGTGGTGAAGACAAGGTAGGGAGAACTTCAGGGGGGTAGTGTTAGGATTTTTTAAGGGGGGTTTGGGTGGGTTTAGAATAGGGGTATGTGGGTGGTGGGTTGTAATGGGGGGGGGATTGTATTTGTTGAATGCAAAAGAGCTGAATTCTTTGGGGCATGCCCCACAAAAGGCCCTTTTAAGGGCTGGTAAGGTAAAGAGCTTTGAAATTTGTTTAATTTAGAATAGGGCAGGGAATTTTTGTTATTTTGGGGGTTTATTATTTTATTAGGGGGCTTAGAATAGGTGTAATTAGCTTAAAAATCTTGTAATCTTTTTTTTATTTTTTGTAATTTAGTGTTTGTTTTTTTTTGTAATTTAGTTTAGTTAATTTAATTGTATTTTTAGATAGATGTTTGTAGTTTATTAAATTTATTGATAGTGTAGGTGTATTTGTAACTTAGGTTAGGATTTATTTTACAGGTAATTGGGTAATTATTTTAACTAGGTAGATATTAAATAGTTAATAACTATTTAATATCTATTATACCTAGTTAAAATAATTAACTATTTACCTGTAAAATAAATATTAACCCTAACATAGCTATAATGTAATTATTAATTATATTGTAGCTATCTTAGGGTTTATTTTATAGGTAAGTATTTAGATTTAAATAGGAATATTTTAGTTTATAAATTAATTAGATTAATTTAATATAAATTTAGTTAGGGGTGTTAGGGTTAGATAGAGTTAATATAGTTAATATAAATACTATAGTAACTATATTAACTATATTAACCCTAATATAATTAGGGTTAATATAGTTAATATATATAATGTAATAACTATATTAACTATAATATACTTAGGGTTAATATAGATAATATAGCTGGCGGCGGGGTAGGTAGATTAAATTAGGGGTTAATCATTTTAATAGAGATGGCGGCGGTGTAAGGGGCTTACATTAGGGGTTAATAATTTTAATATAGATGGCGGCGGTGTTAGGGGCTCACTTTAGGGGGTTATAGATATAATATAGCTGGCGGCGGGGTACGGGAGCGGCGGTTTAGGGGTTAATAACTTTATTAGGTTGCGGCGGGGTAAAGGAGCGGCGGTTTAGGGGTTAATAGCTTTTTTATTGTTAGGCTAGTGAGGGGGGATAGCGGATAGAGGGTTAGACAGTGCGGGCTATGTTAGGGAGGCGTGTTAGACAGTGCGGGTGATTTAGACTTTAGTCAGGTTTTATAGGCGCCGGCAGATTCTAACGTGCCGCAAGTCACTGGCGACGCCAGAAATTTGTACTTACGCAGATTTCTGGACATCGCTGGTTTGTGAGACTTACGGCACGTTAGCATCTGACGGCGACTTATATGGGATGGCTTGAGTTGCGAGCTGAAACTGCGGGCGACGCCGGTCTCCTCGCTTGCGCCGCAAACTGCGATCTATATCGGATCGCGCCCCAGATGCTCTGTCTGAGTCACAAAAGAAATTAATTTGGGTTCATATCCCTTTATTTTTTTAAATGTAATTGTCTGAGCAGGTATTTGTGTCTGTTCGGCGACATAGCTTCATATTGTCATAAAATATTGCACGTGTAAAACTAACGTTACATTTGAAAACATTTTGGGTACTCAATAATAATTTGAAAAGTGTTGTCTTTTAATTTGTTAAATTTAATAAATGATAGATCAGGGGTGGGCAACTATCGGCCTTACAGATGTTATGGACTACATCTCCCATGATGCTTTGCCAGCATTATGGCTGAAAGAGCAATATGTGAGATGTAGTCCATAACATCTGGAGGGCCGATAATTGCCCACCCCTGTGATAGATGGGATCAGAAAAACAGGACTTAGAAGACTTTAAGTATAGGGCAATTTTTGACTGAAAAGATAATGAAAAAAGTAATGCAAATAAACAATGAAAATCACTGATTGCGACCACATCAACATTGCTAACGGTTCATCGGCAGGAATTAGCAAGTCAATAATTATCAAATGATAGATTGTGATCAATTCCTATATTTTTATGAAAATAAAAAAATTGACTCCTTAAGTCGCCAAGTTCTTCGCCCCCAACCACTAAACCTCACTGTTGATCACCCTCACAAGAAAAATGCAACACCTTTTTCTTGGTAATAACATTGGCTGCAGAATGGTTATTAAATACAAACCTTAGATATAACAATATAAATGCCATACAACTTTAAAACAAGCATAATATAAAACTTATACCACCCATTGGTGATCGCTCAGCTTCCTTCACTTTATAACAGACATGGCCGTACTTCCTAAAACATCTGGACATAACAATATCCTGTTACCTCCGTTAACCGCTTTCTTTTATTTCACAGCTCCCAGGAACCCCATACCCCAAGATCTACCCAACTTGTTCTCCCACACCACAGGGAGGCAAAACTATAACTACCACTGCCCACGATCAGGATGACTGAACATAAGATGGACTAGCACCCCTGTCACAATGTAACAATATAACACACACTCTCCATTATTGAAAAGGAACAAAAACAAGGGTGGGTGGGAACAAGATGCTATCACCAAACGTACTAAAAGATGGCCAGCTTCTCTTCCGTTCAGCCCCCCTTAAACGGACAAAATACCCATATGCTAAATCACTTGAAAGTGATGCAGTGAAACTGAAAAAGCTAACTGGAAAAAAGGGTTTATATCAGAGGCGTTACTAGAAACCACAGGGCCCAGGTGCAAGAATCTAAGAAGGGCCCCCACCCCACCCCACCCCCCCCCCCCCCCAAAAAAAAAAAAAAAAAAAAAAGTGAATTTGATACATATCTTTTTTTTTTTTTTTTACAATTAACACAGAAAAAAATGTGAATCAGATTACACGTCTGCAAAAGGAGGTACCCTGTGCCCACAGTCTGTGAGATGGTCTGTCCCCCTATTACTGTATATAGTGACACTGTTTAACCCACCAGTACTGTATATAGTGAGTCAGTGACACAGTCTGTAATCTGTCTGTGAGATGACTGGCCTAACCCTACCCACCCCAGTACTTTATAAAGTGACCACAGTAGTAGTGATGTCGCAAACCTAAAAATTTGGGTTCTCGAACGGCGGACGCGAACTTCCGCAAAAGTTTGCGAACCGGGCGAACCGCCATAGACTTCAATAGGCAGGCAAATTTTAAAACCCACAGGGACTCTTTCTGGCCACAATAGTGATGGAAAAGTTGTTTCAAGGGGACTAACACCTGGACTGTGGCATGCCGGAGGGGGATCCATAGCAAAACTCCCATGGAAAATTACATAGTTGATGCAGAGTCTGGTTTTAATCCATAAAGGGCATTAATCACCTAACATTCCTAAATTGTTTGGAATAACGTGCTTTAAAACATCAGGTATGATGTTGAATCGATCAGGTAGTGTAAGGGTTACGCCCGCTTCACAGTGCGCAGTGTAGGTGATATACCTGCCCTGACCATGCTTTGCAGAACAGGTATCAGTGGTTAGATGGACCCTTGCCCCAACACTGTGTGCCAGACATGCCATTATAGCAGACTTATATGGCTTTGGCGTTGCTTTTTGGTAATTAGAAGGCTGCTAAATGCCACTGCGCACCACACGTGTTTTATGCCCAGCAGTGAAGGGGTTAATTAGGGAGCATGTAGGCAGCTTGTAGATTTAATTTTAGCTTAAGTGTAGTGTAGTAGACAACCCAAAGTATTGATCTAGGCCCATTTTGGTATATTTCATGCCACCATTTCACCGCTAAATGCGATCAAATTTAAAAAAAACTTACATTTTTTCGCAATTTTAGGTTTCTCACTGAAATTATTTACAAACAGCTTGTGCAATTATGGCACAAATGGTTGTAAATGCTTCTCTGGGATCCCCTTTGTTCAGAAATAGCAGACATATATGACTTTGGCGTTGCTTTCTGGTAATTAGAAGGACGCTAAATGCTGCTGCGCATCACACGTGTATTATGGCTAGCAGTGAAGGGATTAATTAGGTAGTTTGTAGGGAGCTTGCTGGGTTAATTTTAGCTTTAGTGTAGAGATCAGCCTCCCACCTGACACATCAGACCCCCTGATCCCTCCCAAACAGCTCCCTTCCCTCCCCCACCCCACAATTGTCCCCGCCATCTTAAGTACTGGCAGAAAGTCTGCCAATACTAAAATAAAAGGTTTTTAAAAATTTTTTAATTTTTTTAGCATATTTACATATGCTGTGGTGTAGCATCCCCCCTTAGCCCCCAACCTCCCTGATCCCCCCCAAAACAGCTCTTTAACCCTCCCCATCTGCCTTATTGGCGGCCATCTTGGGTACTGGCAGCTGTCTGCTATTATTTCACAGTCAAAAAAGTGTTGTTTTTTTAAAATGTACACTACTGTTACACCAGATATGAGTGGTGGCACTGGGCAAGTGGGCACAGTATACGCTGTGAGCCTGACATACACGCTGGCAGGCAGGCAACTGCAATTAGATTACACAGGAGAAAAAAAAAGCAGACTGATGTTCTTTTTGGGGTGCTGTCCTTACAGCAGAGATCAGATGAGTCCTTCAGGACTGTAGTGGACACTGAATACACTAGCCTAGCTATCGATTTCCCTATTAAATCAGCAGCAGCTACACTGTCCCTCCTCTCACTAAGAATGCAGCTTCCAAATGAATCTAAAATGGATGCTGTCCAGGAGGTGGGAGGGTCTGGGAGGGAGGGTCTGCTGCTGATTGGATGTAATGTGTCTTCTGACTGTGAGGTACAGGGTCAAAGTTTACTCAATGATGACGAATAGGGGGCGGATCGAACATCGCATATGTTCGCCCGCCGCAGCGAACGCGAACATGCTATGTTCGCCGGGAACTATTCGCCGGCGAACTATTCGCGACATCACTACACAGTAATCTGTGACATGGTCCAGTCCCCCGTACTGTATATAGTGATACTGTATAGACTGACACTGTTTACCCCCTGCCCCCCCCCATGCTGTAATAACAAGGTCTGTAATTTGCTGGTTCCACAAGCATACACACACACACACACATACATACATACATACACACACACACAAACACCAATGGGTAAAACAGAAACACTAACCCCTTTAGTTTGAGACACTAGTGAAGTATCATGTCACACTCACATGATATCAGTGCAGGCAGTGGCAGGTCAACAGTTTTTATTGTTAAAAAAAAATAATTTTAAGCTGGGCCCCAACCCTTGGGGGCCCAGTTGCAATTGCGACCTCTACACCCCGTGTAGTTTTGCCCCTGGTTTATATATCTGTCTTGGTCAAAGTGGGAATACAGCTCACCTTTAAAACATTTTCCCCCAAAAAACGTTAAATAGCTAAATATACAGATAAGGTGGCGCAATGAAAAATTGCTAATTCTCCAAGTCCTAATTCCAGATAAAAAATATATACAAATAATATGTACTCCTTATAGTTTAATAAATCTAAGCATTGAAAGGATAAATCAATCTGGTTGGCTATACATGCCACGTATTAACAGTTTTCCATCAAAAACACAGTTACAACCTATTTATTTAAATATTGTGACTGTATATGTGATAATTATGAAGACAAATGGTGAAATTAGATCGAAATATTTATTGATCAACAATTGGATATGTATCCATTAAAATAGGGAAATGAAATCCAATGTTAAAAAACAATCTATGTAAAAAATATAAAAAGGCACCGGTGTCTGCTTAACAGTTTATGTGTTTCTTCAGTCTTACGGCCAAAAAAGTACCTTATTGCTGATGTCCCGGTAGTCCTCGTCTTATCCTTGTTAAAGGGACACTGAACCCGTAATTTTTTATTTCATGTTCAGATAGAACATGCAATTTTAAGCAGCTTTCTAATTTACTCCTATTATCAATTTTTCTTCGTTCTCTTGCTATCTTTATTTGAAAAAGAAGGCATGTAGGGTTTAATTTATTTTGGTTCAGTACCCTGGACAGCGCTTTTTTATTGGTGGTTGAATTTTTCCACCAATCAGCAAGAGCAACCCAGGTTGTTCACCAAAAATGGGCCGGCATCTAAACTTACATTCTTGTATTTCAAATAAAGATACCAAGAGAATAAAGAAAATTTGATAATAGGAGTAAATTAGAAAGTTGCTTAAAATGTCATGCTCTATCTTAATCACAAAAGAAAAAAATTTGGGTTCAGTGTCCCCTTAACAAGGATAAGACATGATGAGTTGAATGTTGTTGTTGTTTTAGGTGGATTTCCGGTTTCCCCGGTGGAGTACAATCTATACCAGCCTCCGTTTACCGGGTATTTGTTGTATATTCTCTTTCTTCCTTCTTTTGCATCCCAGCAGTCAGTTTAGGTGACAATTCTGCTCCTGGATGCCTCTTTTATCTTTATGCGAGCACTTTATGTGAGAAAGGCTGTAAGCCGAAACGCGTAGAACCTGATAAGCACACTTACGGATCACAGACTACACAGAGGAGTCAAAGACCCGGTAAACGGAGGCTACACCTAAGTACTCCACCGGCTCGCATAAAGATAAAAGAGGCATCCAGGAGCAGAATTGTCACCTAAACTGACTGCTGAGACGCAAAAGAAGGAAGAAAGAGAAAATACAACAAATACCCAGTTAACGGAGGCTGGTATAAATTGCACTCCACCGGGGAAACCGGAGATCCACCTAAAACAACAACAACATTCAACTCATCATATTAACAGTGCACTGTTAACAAGGATAAGACGAGGACTACAGGGACATCAGCAATAAGGTACTTTTTTGGCCGTAAGACTGAAGAAACACATAAAGTTACGTGTTATTGTCTACCCATACTTTGGAAACTTGCCTAAATACACAAATTGCTACAAAATAGAGACTTTTTCATCTTAATTACCATATTCATTGCTTTACATATTTCAATATTATTCCTACTCGAAGGCCATATTGACAGTGATATTGATTACACTACACATTGTGTTTAGGTTTTTAATGCCACTAAGTTGTTTTTAATGCTACACAGTTGTTTTAGTTTATTTGTATAGTAATGATGTTTAGCAAAGTTTATGTTTAGCATAGTAATGATGTTTATCCAAGTCTATGTTTAGCAAAACTGTTAAGAATATAACAGATACAGGTGTCTTTTTTATATTTTTTAACATAGATTGTTTTTTAACATTGGATTTTATTTTCCTATTTTAATGGGTGCATACCCAATTGTTGATCAATAAATATTTTGATCTAATTTCACCATTTGTCTTCATAATTATCACATATACAGTCGCAATATTTAAATAAATTGGTTGTAACTGTGTTTTTGATGGAAAACTGTTAATACGTGGCATGTATAGCCAACCGGATTGATTTATCCTTTCAATGCGTAGATTTAAACTATAAGGAGTACATATTATTTGTTTATATTTTTTAACTGGAATTAGGACTTGGGGAATTAGCAATTTTTCATTGTGCCACCTTATCTGTATATTTAACTGTAAAAATCTGACAAGGAAATATCACCTGAACATCTCTATGTGAAAAAAGAAGATATTTTGCCTTAAAATTTCTTCAGCTCACAATAGTAAGTGCTATGTGAACAGATCTGCTGTAGATACTGTCAGCTGCATGTTTTTTTTTTTTTTTTTTTAAAAACAGCCAATCAGCTTCATCAAGTGCTGATGTCACACTTTACTTTACTGTGAGCTAATGAGATTCCATAGTAAATTTGACTGTGTCTGCACATGCCAGGTGCACACGGTCCCTTGCAAGTCCTGGGACTAGCATTCTGCTTGGCCCTTTAAAGTCCCTTTACAATGGGATTTGGCTGCTGATGAAATTTTGAGGTAAAATGTCTTCCTTTTTTTACATAGAGCTGTTTACAGCTATGCTGCAGTACTTTTAAGTGCTTCTACACCTGGGTATCATGTCCCTTTAATTACCACTTCACAATTACCTCACAAAACATATAGCAGCAAATGGGAGTGTTGTACTAAATAGAACAAAATAAAATGTTGTGGCTTCTTCCCACATGGCAAATAAATGCTAAGAATTTACCATACATTAAAGGAGACATTCTAATGCCACAATTCCATGCTGTTATTCAGTGATGGCTAACTTCCTAACATATGGGAGCTGCACGTCAATACATTTTAATCATTTAAGGGGCAGAAAAGTCAAAATTAAACTATCATGATTCAGATAGAGCATGTGATTTTAAACAACTTTTCAGTTTACTTGCATTATCAAATGTCTTGATATCCTTTGTTTAAAGGGACACTGAACCCAAATTTTGTCTTTTGTGATTCAGATAGAGCGTTCAATTTTAAGCAACATTCTAATTTACTCCTATTATCAATTTTTCTTCGTTCTCTTGCTATCTTTATTTGAAAAAGAAGGCATCTAAGTTAAGGAGCCAGCCAATTTTGGTTCAGACCCTGGACAGCACTTGTTTATTGGTGGGTGAATGTATCCACCAATTAACAAGAACAACCCAGGTTGTTTACTAAAAATGGGTCGGCATCTAAACTTACATTCTTACTTTTAAAATAAAGATACAAAGAAATCGAAGTGCTGCCTTCGCTGTGGATGAAGATGATGGACCCGCCTGTAAGAAGATCTTCTCCGCCGGACTTCTGAAACCGTGAGTACCTATTTGGGGCTTTAGTGTTAGGTTTTTTGTTTTTTTTTAGATTAGGGTTTATTGGGCTATTTGCAAAAGAGCTGAATGCCCTTTTAAGGGCAGTGAAAAAGAGCTGAATGCCCTTTTAAGGGCAATGCTCATACAAATACCCCTTTAGGGGCAATGGGTAGTTTAGGTTTATTAGTGTTATTTTGGGGGGTTTTACTGTTAGAGGGGACATTGTTTATTTTTAATGTAAAAGAGCTGATTTCTTTAGGGCAATGCCCTACAAAAAGCCCTTTTAAGGGCTATTGGTAGTTTAGTATTAGATTAGGGGGTGTTTTTATTTTGGGGAGGATTTTCTATTTTTATAAGGGTTTAGGTTTAGGTTTAATTTTATTATTTTGGATAGCTTTGTTTATTTTGTTCTGTATTTTTACTTTTTTATTTTTTGTAGCTTGGGGGTTTACATTCTTAACACATAGACTGCCCTCTGGGCAGGCTTATCAACTAGTAAATATAATAATATAATTAGACTATAATCAGAAATATACTATTAATTAAAACAAAGTAAATACATTTATTGTAAGTAAAAAGAGTTAATCAATAAAAACAATAAAAACAATTAAAACAATTGGGTGAACCCCTGTCAGAAAGTGGAAAAGAGAAAGAATTCCACAAAAAAAGGATGCATGTCTAGCACTCTAAGCCCAAACTAGTTGGCAGGGATTACCAGGAAAGGCTAAAACATAACTTTTATTGAAATAAAAATAAGTTAAAATAGGGTCACACACAATGTTAAAACACAGGGTATTAGCACCGTGATAGTATAACAAGGAGGTATGGATGGACAATAGATATATATATATGGATGATAATAAAACGCTTAAATGATCTCCTCAGGTACTCAAGTCCATTGTCTCTATAAATAGTGGAGATAAATAAACAGAAAATGGTCTCACACTATTAAAGTGTTTTCCTGATGTGTTGCATATAGGTTATACTCAGGGGCGAAACTACAGAGGGTGCAGAGGTTGCAATTGCGACTGGGCCCCCAAGGGTGGGGGCCCAGCTTAAAAAAAATAAAATAAAAAATAAAAATAAACTGCCACTGCCTGCACATGTGAGTGTGACGTGATGCTTCACTAGTGTCTCTGACTACAGGGGTTAGTCTTTATGTTTTACCCATTGCTGTTTATGTGTGTGTGTGTATGTGTGTATGTGACTGTGTGTGTATTTATGCATGTATGTGTGTGTGTGTGCATGTTTTTGGAACCCAAATTACAGGCCTTGTTACTACAGCATGGGATGAGAGGGGTAAACAGTGTCACTATACAGTACCACCATATACAGTATGGGGGGGCTGGACTATGTCACAGACTACTGTGGTCACTTTATAAAGTACTGGGGCGGGCAGGGTCAGGCCAGCCATTTCACCAGCAGATTACAGACTGTGTGGCATATTTATCAAGGTCTGTCGGACCTGATCCGACAGTGCGGATCAGGTCCGACAGACCTGCTGGTGCAACGCCGCCCCCTGCAGACTCGCGGCCAATAGGCCGCCAGCAGGGGGTGTCAATCAACCCGATCGTACTCGATCGGGTTGATTTCCTGAGATGTCTGTCCGCCTGCTCAGAGCAGGCGGACAGGTTATGGAGCAGCGGTCTTTGTGACCGCTGCTTCATAACTGCTGTTTCAGGAGCTTGATAAATATGCCCCTGTGTCACTAACTCACTATATACAGTACTGGTGGGTTAAACAGTGTCACTATATACAGTAATAGGGGGTCAGACCATCTCACAGACTGTGAGCACAGGGCACCTCCTTTTGCAGACATGTAATCTGATTCACATTATTTTTCTATGTTAAATGTTAAAAAAAAAGATATGTATCAAATTCACTTTATTTTTTTTGGGGGGGGCCTTCTTAGATTCTTGCACCTGGGCCCTGTGGTTTCTAGTTACGCTTCTGGTTATACTGCATGAACCAGGTTCCTGACTAATATCGTTCCTCTCAGCAGCTAGCTGTTAATCAAATAGTATGTTGTATAATCATGCAATATATGTTGGATTTCAACATATATGTCTTTTTACATCAGATTACCCTGTTGGTTAAGAGTCATTCGAGTACTACTAGTAACAATGCTCTCAGAGCCAACAACTAAATGTTAGTCTAGTGGCATGTACTATTATCGTGTACTGAGTATTATGCTTTAACACATGTATTGATTGGCATTTAATGGCTTTATCAGTTAGAGAATTGCATATATTACTAAGCGCCCTCAGAGTCAGCAAATGAAAAAGTGTTACTTGCTACTGATGCTATTCTCAATTATTTAATGCAAATTATCGAGCAAAAATAAATATTGTTATCAGTATCACCGGGTGTGTCAATTCACATCAGATTGCCCTGTCTATTTGCATGTGGAAGGAGCAACAGTAATATAAACGCTCACAGAGCCATCGGCAGTCTGTTAACAAATAATATTATCCAGTCCTGTGTATTATGCTTCAACAATTATATCTATTGGCATCAAAATAATTTAGTCAGTGTGAAAATCGTGAAGGTTGCACTGTTGCACGTACTCTCGGAGTCAACAGATAAATAATGGCTACAGAGTAGTTGTTAGCCCTCTAATAAAATATGTGGTTACTAAGTGGCTTGTGGCTAGTATAATTGCAGTAACGTAATGCTGATTAAGTCACCACCATAAGGTGTCAGCTTATTAAGCCAATAGGATTAAATGTATATCATTGATTAAGCATAACTACCGAACAGGTACTAGATCAACGAGTGCAGCGGTGAGACCGCTATCCTAGTTGGCTAGTTATTTTTGTAGTGAAGACCCCAACTTCTACTTGGCGTTAGTTCTAAATTTATTAAAAGTATTGGGCTAAAGCAAATGCTTATGCGCGCAATTGTAACAGTTAAGTGTTTAGACAATATCAGGCTAGGATTGAGATCCACACTTAGATGCCTATTTATCAAGACATCAACCGCAAATATGCTGGAATTCCGCAGCGTAATTGTGGCGAGCCTGATTCGCCCTATTTATCAAAGCCTACAGACCGGCAAAAGTTGAAATTTGTGGCGTAACATACGATCCGCCGGTCTCAATCCGACACAGATCGATGCTTACGACATTACAGATGTTCCGAATACAAATTCGGCACTATCTGACAACTTTTGAAAGTTATAAAACTTCTAACAGGTATGCTCGCCACTATTCTGGCCCAGCGTACCTGGTTTTCAATCCACCACCCTGGAGGCCGTGGATGCCATAGGAATCAATGGGAGTCTGAAAGCAGCAAAAGCTTATGTTCGATGCTGCCCGATATCCCACTGATTTCTATGCTAGAATAAAAGTTACGTTTACACCTAACACCCTAACATATACCCGAGTCTAAACACCCCTAATCTGCCGCCCCGACATCGCCACCACCTACATAATGTTATTAACCCCTATCCCGCCGCTCCTGGACCCTGACGAAACTAAATAAATGTATTAACCCCTATCACACACTCCTGGACCCCACAGCAACTAAATAAAATTATTAACCCCCATACCACCGCTCCCAGACCCCACCACAACTATATAAATATATTAACCCCTTTACCGCCGCTCCCAGACCCCTCCGCAACTAAATAAATGTATTAACCCCTAAACCCCTGGCCTCCCACATCACTACCACTTACTAAACCTATTAACCCCTAAACCGCCAGCCCCCCACATCGCCATAAACTAAATTAAGCTATTAACCCCTAAGCCTAACAACCCGCTAACTTTACATTAAATATTAAATAATCCCTATCTTATAATAAATTTAAACTTACCTTTAGAATTAAATTAAACTATATTAAACTATTAATTAACCTACCCTAACTATTATACTAAAATTACATTAAACTATATTAAACTATCTACCCTAATTATTATTACATTAAATTAAATTACATTAAACTATTAATTAACCTACCCTGTTATACTAAAATTACATTAAACTATATTTATTTATATTTAAAAAACATAACCCTACTCAAATTATTTAAATCTACAATAAAAAATTACTAAGTTACAAAAAAATAACAACTAAGTTACACAGAATAAAAAACACTGTTACAAAAAAAAATAAACACTAAATTACACAAAATAAAAAATAAATTATCAAATATTTAGACTAATTACACCTAATCTAATAGCCCTATCAAAATAAAAAAGCCCCCCCCCCCAATAAAAAAAAACCCCTAGCCTACAATAAACTACCAATGGCCCTTAAAAGGGCCTTTTGCGGGGCATTGCCCCAAAGAAATCAGCTCTTTTACCTGTAAATAAAAATACAAATACCCCCCAACAGTAAAACCCACCTCCCACACAACCAAACCCCCCAAATAAAATCCTATCTTAAAAACCTAAGCTCCCCATTGCCTTGAAAAGGGCATTTGTATGGGCATTGCCCTTAAAAGGGCATTTAGCTCTTTTTCAGCCCAAAATCTACTGATTTCTTTGGGGCAATGCCCCGCAAAAGGCCCTTTTAAGGGCCATTGGTAGTTCATTGTAGGTTAGGGGTTTTTTTTATTTTGGGGGGGCTTTTTTATTTTGTTAGGGCTATTAGATTAGGTGTAATTAGTTTAAATATTTGATAATTTATTTTTTATTTTGTGTAATTTAGTGTTTATTATTTTTTGTAACTTAGTGTTTTTTATTTTGTGAAATTTAGTGTTTTTTATTTTGTGTAACTTAGTTGTTATTTTTTTGTAACTTCGTAATTTTTTATTGTAGATTTAAGTAGGGTTAGGTTTTTAAATATGTAATATAGTTAATTTAATTTGTAGTTTAATGTCCTTTTAGTATAACAGGGTAGGTTAATTAATAGTTTAATATAGTTTAATGTAATTTTAGTATAATAGTTAGGGTAGGTTAATTCATAGTTTAATATAGTTTATTTTAATTCTAAAGGTAAGTTTAAATTTATTATAAGATAGGGATGAGTTAATATTTAATGTAAAGTTAGCAAGTTGTTAGGTTTAGGGGTTAATAGCTTAATTTAGTTTATGGAGATGTGGGGGGCTGGCGGTTTAGGGGTTAATAGGTTTAGTAAGTGATAGTGATGTGGGAGGCCAGGGGTTTAGGGGTTAATACATTTATTTAGTAGCGGTGGGCTTGGGGAGCAGCGGGATAGGGGTTAATACATTTATTTAGTTGTGGAGGGCTCCAGGAACGGCGGTTTAGGGGTTAATACATTTATCTAGTTGCGGTGGGCTCGGGGAGCAGTGGGATAGGGGTTAATATATTTATTTAGTTGCGGTGGGCTCCGGGAGCAGCGGGATAGGGGTTAATATATTTATTTAGTTGTGGTTGGCTCTGGGAGCAGCGGGATAGGGGTTAATATATTTATTTAGTTGCGGCGGGGTTTGGGAGCGGCGGGATAGGGGTTAATAACTTTATTAGAGTTGCAGTGGGCTCTGGGAGCAGCGGGATGGGGTTAATAACTTTATTAGAGTTGCGGTGGGCTCCGGGAGCGGCGGGATAGGGGTTAAACATTTTAGTATAGTGGCGGTGTT
This sequence comes from Bombina bombina, assembly GCF_027579735.1. Lineage (NCBI taxonomy): Eukaryota > Metazoa > Chordata > Amphibia > Anura > Bombinatoridae > Bombina > Bombina bombina. The sequence continues at coordinate 886,430,585 of NC_069504.1, forward strand.
TAGTGACAGGGTATAAATAAAGTTGGGAAAAAGCCGAATAGCAGTGAGATCGATGACTGTTAGTTAACAACAGTCCGCTGCTCATCGCTCCGTACTTTGTGCGCTGCTTTTTGACAGCTTTTTTGATAAATAAGGAGAGCGTATTCAGGTCTGCGGCTGCGATGTTAGGCGAGTGTATTGGTGCCGGCGAATGCAGCATAGTTGATGGCTTGATAAGTAGGCCTCTTAGACTATATCTGGCACAACCCAGACACCACAATAGTATATATTAGTCTAAGAGATAGATAAGTACATAGTAGTAGGATCAAGTGTCTCAGATGAGACATATAATAACACTATAAATGCTAATGTCCTGATATTAAAAGAAAGAGCCTCCTAGTGCTCTGTAAAGTCCCCTGACGCATTCCGTCCCTCCGGACTTTATCAGCTGGGGGGAAAAAAGGAAGAATAAAATGGGGAAAAAAACGTTGCTAGCTAGAAAAAAATCCCAAGCTAGAAAAAAATCCCAAGATACTGGGAGGAAGTAATTCTTGATAGTGAGTCTATGGGGCCGATTTATCACGGCCTGAATTGGTCCTAATGTACCTCTTTCACCAGAACTGCTTGTGCAATGATAAATGCCAACAGCATATGCTGGCTACAGCGGATCATGTCCGCCAGACATTTGATAAATCGGCCACCATATATGTCCCCCCCCAGAGAATGTGCGGTTGTGATTCTCAGTGTGTAGCGTGAGTCTGTGAAAAAAAGGGATTTGTGGTACCAAAGATTGAAAGTGATTTGTAGTACCAAAGGTTAAAAATTTAAAATGGAAAAAATATGAAAAAATATATGTTATGTGTAGATCCATGCATCTTAATATTAGTGATATTCCATGAATTCTGAAAGTATATCCTTAAAGTGCCAGTAAACCTAGAAAATAATGTTATATAATTCTGCACATAGTGCAGAATTATATAACATTATTTTAGTGCTAGCTTTATGTAACCTAATATTACCAGGCATTTTTTATTAAAAAAAGAGGGTTTTTCAGACCCACCCTCTGTGCTCTACTGAGCGGGTCTGGTTTTCCCTCAGAGCGCATCTGGCCAGCTGTCTAGTCACAGCCCGGCCGGATCGCGCCATTACACTCAATGTAGCTTGCTCCTGCTCTGTCTGACAGCGGGAGCGAGCTACATTGAGTGTAATGGTGCGGTGTTAACAAGCACTATATGTTTGCAGTATTGAATGTTTGTGTTTGGGATCAAACCAATTTGTGTTTAAACAGAACATTTTTATTTCTTAGTGGAGCAATACACTACTACACCTGAACCTTTCATTGGCTAGTGAGCTAATCATCAGAAGCCTGCTCATCACTAGGGGGCCCATTTATCAAGCTCCGTATGGAGCTTGAGGGCCCGTGTTTCTGGCGAGCTTTCAGGCTTGTCAGAAACACCATTAATGAAGCAGCGGTTTAAAGACCGCTGCTCCATAACCTGTCCGCCTGCTCTGAGGAGGCGGACAGACATCACCGCAACTCACCCCCCTGCTAGCGGCCATTTGGCTGCGAATCTACAGGGGGCGGCGTTGCACCAGCAGTTCACAAGAGCTGCTGGTGCAATGCTGAATGCGGAGAGCGTAATGCTCTCCGCATTCAGCGATATCTGTCGGACATGATCCGCTGATCGGATCATGTCAGACAGACACATAATAAATAGGCCCCTAGGTGTGTTCAGCTCGGGGTACTTTGCTGATGATTTGACTTTAACTATGTTTTTAACATTGGCAAATTTAGCTTAAATAAAAAAAAATGGAATTTTAACTCATACATTAATAGTTTCTAAAAATATAGGCAATTTAATCCTTTGTTTTTTTTTAAATATTTCATGTCTAACTACTTTTAACATTTGTTTTCCAGGTGCCCTCACTATAAAGTCCAGAGGTAACAGTTAGATTCATATAAAGGGTGATGAGTATAAGGTTAATTCATTTCTATAGGATTAAAGGGACACTGAACCCAATTTTTTTTTTCTTTTGTGATTCAGATAGAGCATGCAATTTTAAGCAACTTTCTAATTTACTCCTATTATCAAATTGTCTTCATTCTCTTGGTATCTTTATTTGAAATGCAAGAATGTACGTTTAGATGCCGGCCCATTTTTGGTGAACAACCTGGGTTGTTCTTGGCAATTGGTGGATTAATTTAACCGACCAATAAACAAGTGCTATCCTGGGTTCTGAGCTAAAAAATAGCTTAGATACCTTCTTTTTCAAATAAAGATAGCAAGAGAACGAAGAAAAATTGATACTAGGAGTAAATAAGAAAGTTGCTTAAAATTGCATGCTCTATCTGAATCACGAAAGAAAAATTTTGGGTTCAGTGTCCCTTTAGGCAAACAACTGGCTTAACTGTGAGGTTACACCCATTGGGCGCTATAACAGAGTCTGCGTAAGTTTCAGCGCAACTGTTGAAACCCACATCTCCCATAAATTCACCTCGCACATCGGGTGAATCACATAACACACGCCGCCATATGATATACTGGCCAAACTGGCAATGTTCAGAAATTTGCGCAACTCCACATTTCTGGCGTTGCCAGTAATTTACGCCAGTATATTGCACGCATTGCTGGAGATTAAAGAGATGGGGTGTTTTTTTGTTGACTTCACACGTAAAAATTGAAACTAAACCAATTAATAAACCGACACGTCAAAACGCCACTCAAAACCCCTATATAAACCCATGCATAACCGCTATATTTTGCGTGTGTTTGAATTATTCATTGAGCTACAACACAGGGCCCAGGAGCGGATTGAATAGAAAGAGAGAGAGGAGCCAACACTGGAGCTGTAGAGTTAGTATTGGATTGAGGAGTAGTAAGACACCGAGACATATTTGAACATATTGCACACATTGGGGCCTATCTATCAAGCTCTGAATGGAGCTTGATGCCCTTTGTTTCTGGCGAGCCTGCAGGCTCGCCAGAAACAGCAGTTATGAAGCAGCGGTCACAAAGACCGCTGCTCCATAACCTGTACGCCTGCTCTGAGCAGTCGGACTTACATCGCCACAATACAACCCGATTGAGTACGATCGGGTTGATTGACACCCCACTGCTGGCGGCCTATTGGCTGCGAGTCTGCAGGGGGCGGTGTTGCACCAGCAGCTCTTGTGAGCTGCTGGTGCAATGCTGAATACGGAGAGCGTATTGCTCTCCGTATTCAGCGAGGTCTGTCGGACCTGATCCGCACTGTCGGATCAGGTTCCGCCAGACTTTGTTAAATAGAGGCCATAGCATCCATACATATACACATACACCACACTTTTATTTTCATACACCTGACATATTTAATATTTTATTTTTTTACAGTGTGATAGGCTAAGTGCTTGCTTGTGATTGTTAAGTGTTTGCTAAGCCTTCCAGAAACTTATGCAGTTTTTTTACTGTGCGCAAGGGTTGCTGCGCCTGCCTACGTGTGGCGAGCTGAAACTGGAGTAAAATATATCCATTATGTGCTGCCTTTGTTCATGTGCTGCTTTTGTGATACCAGATGCAGACGGCAGTTCTTTGTTAGTCTATGGGGTCGATTTAACAAGGGCCGCTCCTTAACTGTATCCGCGAACTCTGAGTGGTGGACAGCAATGAACCCGATCAAATACGATCGGGTTGGTTGACACCCGAATCTGCAGGGGGCATCATTGCACAAGCAGTTCACTAGAACTGCTTGTGTAATGCTGAATGCCGACAGTGTATGCTGTCCGCATTCAGAGATGTCTGTCGGACATGATACACTACAGTCTATCATGTCGGATAGACATTGATAAATCGGCTCCTGAGTGCGTAATTTGTGTGCTGCGCCGGGTTTGTGATTGCCGATGTGCAAAAAAATTTGCCACAATGGTTTTTACGCACGTCACCAAGTATGTGATCAAGGTCTTTATCTGTCTGTTGCCTGTGAAGTGAGGTTTGGCAGATGTATGGTCTCCAAATCAGTGATTTTTTTTTTTAATCTAGCCCAAACACTGCCATCTGTGTTTCAATAAAAACATTTTAGTTAAAGGAACATAAACCCCCAAATTTTTATTTCACGATTCATATAGACAATACAATTTTAATCAAATTTTCTTTGTTTTCTTGTTATCCTTTGTTGAAAAGCAGGAAGGTAAGATTAGGCGTGTGCACATGTTTGCAGCACTATATGGCAGCAGTTTTTTTTAACAGTGTTATACATTAGCGAGACAGCACTATTTCCTGTCATGTAGTGACCCGAAAATGTGCACGCTACCTATTTAGATATCTCTTCAACAAAGAATAACTAGAGAATGAAGCAAATTTGATAATAGAAGCAAATAGGAAACTTTTAAAAATGTTATTCTCTATCTGAATCATGAATGAAAAATTTTGGGTTTCATGTCCCTTTTGTGTCCCTTTAACCAATAATACCAACCCACGTATGTTTAGCTGTTAAAGTCCCACTATTTTGTTTAATTTTATAATTAAAGGGACAGTATACGTAAATTATTTCTCCTCATATATTTGTAGTGTTTGCCTTTAAGTAACTACATCTATACTATATTGAAATTCATAAGCCGCAGCTTATATTTTTATATTTCTTATATAGCACACGCTACATACAGTGAATTCTTGCTTTCGTGAAAAAATTGCATTTGTACAACGCTCCCTAAAGATACCGAAAATGTAAATTCTGTGACCTGCAAATGCAGCAAATCAGATAGCCGCTGTGTGCAATTTACAGTATTTTGAAAACCTAGATGACGTTTTGTTTTTTAGTCGCTCTAGTGAGCGTTGGATAAGCACAGTTTGTACTTTCAAGCAAAATATGTTTAATGTCCCTTTAACAGTTTGTTAACATCTATATCAGGCCTTCCCTTTGGGCAGGGTGAGAAGGGTACCCGCCTAGGGCCCCTCACTTTGAAGGAGCCCCGCAACATCTGATGTGGGGGTATGAGAAGGTGCAATGTACATCCTGTATTTAGATTATGATTAAGGGGTCGATTTATGAAGCAGCGGATGCTGCTACCGACCCACTCTGCTTCAGTTCCACCTCAAGCTGAAGTCAAGAAGCAGCGGTCCCAAGACCGCTGCTCCTTAACTCGTCCGCCACCTCTGAGGTGGCGGACAGCAATCAGCCTGAACGAATACAATCGGGTTGAATGACACCCCCTGCTAGCGGCTGAGTGGCCGCGAATCTGCAGGGGTCGGTATTGCACAAGCAGTTCACAAGAACTGCTGGTGCAATGCTAAATGCAGACAGCGTATGCTGTCGGCATTTATCGATGTGCAGCGGACATGATTTGCTATAGCGGATCATGTCTGTCCGCACCATGATAAATTTACCCCTAAGTGTTTGTGATATATGTAGCAGTGTTCCCTCTAAGGACACATTTTGTGATCAGCCCAGGGGTGAAACAGTTAATTACGGAACAGCAGCAATTAGCAAACACTACACAATGCAGACTGCAAGGTACAGTTCCTTTATTAAATGTTTCACTGTTGGGCCACTCACAAAGGGCAAGATTACAAGTCGCGCGTTATGAATTTTCCATGCGCGATATGGTCTCTTCATAATTAATTTCCATTACACAAATTGTAATTGCGTGCACGCATTCGACTTTTACGCCACAATCCTTTCTGCGCTCAAAGAGCTGTAGCTGGGGAATACGTGACGTGCACGCGATTTGGCTGTTTGGATTACGCGGCTTAACGCCCGTGCAAAATAAATTATTTTGCAACTTGTAATAGCTGCACAATCCCAAATGCGAAAAAGCCATAATGTGCGCTGTGTTTTCACAAATGATTTGCCGTGCAACTTGCCCAATGTGGCATTAGAGGGAACACTGATATGGAGGTGTATTAGGACACAATGAATGTTAGGACAGGGGTGGGCCATACAGGAGGCAGGGCATACAGAGGAGGGGAATAAGTGTGCTTGGCTGAGTGGCCCCACAAATTTGTCTTGCCCAGGGTACCGCAAATGCTAGGGGTGACACTGATATAAACATTGCAATCCTAGATGAACATTCTGTCAATCATATTTTAGTTGTGCACAGTACGTTTTTTTTTTTTTAGCAATATTTGAATGTTTTATTAAACCAGGTAACCAATGTATTTACTTAAGTATGAACTTTAAAAAAATAAATATTACAAATAAGCTGAGTGAAAAATCAAATATATGCCATACAAAATTAATTTTCAAGTTATTAAAGCTGTTGAGTTACATAAATCAATGTGAAAGTCATATATCAGTGTAAAGTATCTTGTGGGCTTCTATTTATAAAGGCATTTATAATTATTAGTTAATGAGGTGATTTAAAATCAAAACACAAATTTAATTCTATCAAAGATTAATAGCCTTATCTGCCAGTAAGAAGAAGCCATTGTATTGTTAGTATTTTATCAGACATGATAGATGACCCTGTGTACAAAAATGAAGCATTATTAATGGTGTCTCCAGAAACCAAATATAGGGGAGCACATTGGGTGAGGGCAGAGATGTTGTAGGTGAAGTTGATAAGGGGCTGGACTAAGCAGACTTGGCATGTTGTGGACAGGAAAACACTATGACCTAGATTACAGTTGGAGTGCCATTGATAACCCAGGGTATGCTATTAATATTGCAGGACTGCTCTAAATTAATAATAATAATAACAACGCTTTTTTCTGGGTTGGACTCAAAGCACTTTACACAACCTACTTTTACATATGAGGGTTAGAAGTTACAGTTTTTATTCTTGTGTAAACAGGTAGGTCTTGAGTCCTTGTTTAAAAATGTTGAGGGAGGTGGCTTCTTTCACTCTGCTGGGGAGAGTATTCCACAGAGATGCGGCGGCATTTCTAAAAGCTTGCAAAGCACATGTGATGAGAGTGGGAAGTGACGTCACCGGATGGGGGCGTGGTTTAGGGCCGTTATTGTCTATGTCGCAGTTACCAAGTTAGATGTGTTGTACAAGCTGTTTACTTCTATGCTCTGCAATACAATAGCATTGTACCTTCTATGCTGTGTCCTGCATCTCATGACATGGTGTCAGAAGTTCTTGCCTGCGCTTCTGTTTCCTGATTAATGACGATGTCAAAGTTTACTCCACCTGAGCCTTTTGATTTCTCTCAGCCTGCAGCTTGGCCCATATGGCGTCAGCGGTTTCAGCGCTTCAGGATTGCTTCCAAGCTGGACAAGGAGAGTGGTGAAGTACAAGTTAATTCTCTTTTATACTCTATGGGGAAAGATATGGAGTCTGTGTTCAATGCCTTTACTTTCCAAGAAGGGGAAGAATTTGACTTTGAAATAGTTAAGAACAAACTCAGTGCTCACTTTGTGCCCAAAAGAAATGTGATTCATGAGAGGGCTTGTTTTCACAAACGTGCTCAGTGTGTGGGAGAATCTGTGGAGTCATTTGTGTGCAGCCTGTATGAACTAGCTGAATTCTGTGAGTTTGGTGTTGCTAAAGAAGAGCAAATCAGAGACAGAATAGTCATAGGAATTGCAGATGCTGAAGTCTCACTGAAGCTACAGTTGGAGGCTGATTTAACATTGGATGGGGCTATTAGGATGGCCCGCCAGAGTAAACTGGTGAAAAAGCAAAGTGCTGATCTGAGGTCTGAGAGTATTTTGGATGAAATGCAGCAGTTCAGGAGAGCTGCTAGTGAAAGGCACAGTTTGAGCGGTAGACCAAGGGCAACAGATAGGCCCAGAAGCAGATGGCCATTTTAGGAAGGCTGAGTTATGTTACTTTGGGCATATTATAAATGGGGATGGCATCAAGCCAGACCCTGATAAAATCCTTGCTATTGAACAGATGAAAAGTCCTTCTGATGTACATGAGCTGAGACAAATATTGGGCCTTGTGAATTATGTGGGCAGGTTCCTTCCAGATTTATCCACAATACTACACCCTATCACAGAGTTGCTAAAGAAAGATGTTGCTGGGGTCTGGTGACCTTCACAGGAAGAATCTTTTGTGCAGGTCAAGTCCCTTCTGGGGTTCTATGACCCTTCCAAAAAGACTGTGGTTAGTGCTGATGCGAGCAGTTATGGGTTAGCGAAATTTAGTCTGGAGACTGACCATAAACCGCTAGTCTCTCTTATCAACTCCTATGATATTGACAAAACACCCCTAAGATGCCAGAGACTTCTGATGAGGCTGCTCAGGTTCAACGTTCAGACAGTGCATGTGCCGGGGAAACAACTGGTAGTGGCAGATACACTTTCCAGGCTCCTGCTGGCTGCTGCTGAAGAATCTTCAACGGAATCAGATGTGAAAGTGTATGTAGATTCAGTTCTAGCATCCAAATCCATTTAGTCAGGGAAGCTAGAGCAAATAAGAAAGGAGACATATTTAGATACTAACCTTCAAGAAGTTATTAAGTACATAAAATAAGGTTGGCCCGAGAGCCGGGCAGCCTGGATGTCTTTAAGTTCTTACCAGTCAGAAAGGTCGCAGCTCACAGAACTGGATGGGTTGGTGCTGTTCCAGGACCGCATTGTTATTCCTGTTAGCATGCGGCAGGAGATGTTAAGCAGGGTTCATGATGGACACTTGGGCATTACAAAGTGCAGAGAAAGGGCAGCTACGGCAGTATGGTGGCCTGAGATCAGTTCCGACATTGCAAGCCATGTGTCAAAATGTACCTTTTGCCGGGAACACCGGCCTACTCAGAGAAGGGAGCCCTTGATTTCTACTCCGCTGCCTGCAGGCCCGTGGCAGAAAATAGCTGCTGATTTGTGCTAACTGCATGGGAAAAAGTACCTAGTCATAATTGATTACTATTCCAGGTATTTGGAGATTGCACCCTTGAATGAGATCACAAGTCAAGCTGTTATCACTCATCTCAAGAGCTTGTTCACCCGGTGGGGCATACCAATGGAGTAAGTGAGTGATAACGGAATGCAGTTTGCTTCCGCGGAGTTCAGTTCTTTCAGCAGTGAATATGATTTTGTCCATTCTACGTCGAGTCCACATTACCCGCAGGTCAATAGAATGGCTGAAAGGGCAAGTCAAACAACAAAGTTCATTTTGAAATAATCTGAGCCGTACCTAGCCCTCTTGGCCTATAGGACGACTCCCATTCAAGCCACGGGTTTTAGCCCTGAACAGCTGATGCTAGGACATCAGATTCACACCACTTTACCCTCTGTGGGTGTCTTCCAGCCAACTAGCTCTGTTCCTCGGGACGAGGTCCTTAGAAGGGATGAAGAGGCTAAAAGGGGCTATCGTTTCTTCTACGACAGGAAACACTCTGTGAGGCCCTTGCAGGAGCTGAATATGGGGCAAAGTGTCAGAGTTAAGCTGGATGATGAGAAGAAATGGAAGACGCCTGCTACGGTAATTGGATGCTCTCCAGAACCAAGGTCTTATGTAGTCCTTACTGATTGAGGGACAGTCACACGTCGAAATCGAAAACATCTTCAGACAGTACCTGAGAGTTTGAGACTGGATGCCTCAGTACCACTGCCGGTGGGATCCCCTGTTTTAAGAGGGGTGCCTTCCCCTCAGCAAGATCACAGTGGGATACTTATTTGCTTCCAGCAGACTCTCAATCACCTTCTTCTGTATCAGAGGACAGTTCATGTAAAATGACATCAAGTGGAAGGGTGGTGAAACTTCCAGCCCGATATCGGGATTAGCACTAGTTAGAGCAGTGACCGAAAGTATGGGCAGAATAATCCCATGGTCACTGTGGACTAGGGTAGTCTACCCCAATGTTCAAGTCAGGATTGTATTTCATGTTGTTTATGTATATTCTCTTTAACTTGTTATTTGTTGTATACTAAAAAAAACTATTTCTGTATGCTTCTTATATACCTTATTATTTGATGTATTCAAAGAAAAAAAAATGATGTGATGAGAGTGGGAAGTGACGTCACCGGATGGGGGCGTGGTTTAGGGCTGTTATTGTCTATGTCACAGTTACCAAGTTAGATGTGTTGTACAAACTGTTTACTTCTATGCTCTGCAATAAAATAGCGTTGTACCTTCTATGCTGTGTCCTGCATCTCATGACACCACATTTTCAGTTAATTCTTAGTACATTTTGCAGCCAGTTCAGTAGAGGATGGGTGTCACATGGCAAAATTTTAACTGGCCAGTTAGCAGCCTTGCTGCAGCGTTTTGTACCAACTAAAGACAGAGTAGTTTTTCTGGGAGACCATAATACAGTTCATTGGAGCAGTACAAACATGATGTCAACAAAGCATGGATGATCATGAGAAGGAATTCTGCAGGAATCAGGGGCTTGATCCGGGATATATTCTTTAAATGAAAGAATGAGGCTTGCACTATGGCTGATACAGTATATGATGCTTCAGGGAAAGGTCTCTGTCTAGCATAACACCAAGATTTCTTGTTAGATTTGAGGTTTTTAGTTTTCAACTTCCCCATTCTAGACCACTTTGTTGATTTTTTTCAGCATAGTTATCATAATATCTCTACCCATCACAAGTATGTCTGTGTTGTCTGGGTTTAGTTTTAACCAATTGGCATTCATCCATTCCAAGAGATCAGCAAGACATTTATTGACGGTTTCTTTAGGAACATTTGAGTTTGGCTTGAAGCAGATGCATATTTGTGTTTCATTTGAATAACTGTGGTAGCTGAGGCCATGCTGCCTTATTATATCTCCCTTTGGAAGCATTAACTCTGCAAACAATCGGCTAGATTACGAGTTTTGCGTTATGAGTAAAAAAGCAGCGTTAAGGCTCATAACGCTGCTTTTTTACTACCGCTGCTATTACGAGTCTTGTAGATACAGCTGTCCCGCACACTTTTTTGGCCGTACCGCAAATTAACTTACACAATTTGCGTAAAGTCTATTTTCAATGGGACTTCCATAGCGCCGATATTACAAGCTTTTTTTTTTTTTAGGCCAAAAAGTGAGTGGTACAGCCTATCCTGCAAGATTCGTAACGCATGAGTTTTACACTACAAAGCTGTAGCATAAAACTCATAACTAAAGTGCTAAAAAGTACACTAACACCCATAAACTACCTATTAACCCCTAAACCCGAGGCCCTCCCGCATCACAAACACTAAAATAAAATTATTAACCCCTAATCTGCTGCTCAGGACATCGCCGCCACTAGAATAAACATATTAACCCCTAAACCGCCGCACTCCCGCCTCACAAGCACTAGTTAAATATTATTAACCCCTAATCTGCCGTCCCTAACATCGACGCCACCTATCTACATTTATTAACCCCTAAACTGCCGCCCCAACGTCGCCACCACTATACTATATTTATTAACCCCTAAACCTAAGTCTAACCCTAACCCTAACACCCCCTAACTTAAATATAATTAAAATAAATCTAAATAAAACCTCCTATTAATTCCTATATAATACTAAATACTTACCTGTAAAATAAACCCTAAGCTAGCTACAATATAACTAATAGTTACATTGTAGCTAGCTTAGGGTTTATTTTTATTTTACAGGCAAGTTTGTATTTATTTTAACTAGGTAGACTAGTTAGTAAATAGATATTATTATTAACTATTTAATAACTATAGCTAAAAGGTTTATTTTACAGGTAAGTATTTAGTTTTAAATAGGAATTATTTAGTTATTAATAGGTTTTATTTAGATTTATTTTAATTATATTTAAGTTAGGGGGTGTTAGGGTTAGGGTTAGACTTAGGTTTAGGGGTTAATAAATATAGTATAGTGGCGGTGACGTTGGGGCAGCAGATTAGGGGTTAATAAATGTAGGTAGGTGGTGGCGATGTTAGGGACAGCAGATTAGGGGTTAATAATATTTAACTAGTGTTTGCGAGGCGGGAGTATGGCGGTTTAGGGGTTAATTTTTATTATAGTGGCTGCGATGTCCGGAGCTGCAGATTAGGGGTTAATAAGTATAATGTAGGTGTCGGCGATGTCGGGCGGCAGATTAGGGGTTAATAAGTGTAAGATTAGGGGTGTTTAGACTCGGGGGGAATCAATGGGGCTGCTTTACTGAGCTTTACGCTGCTTTATTGCAGGTGTTAGGCTTTTTTTCAGCCGGCTCTCCCCATTGATGTCTGTGGGGAAATCATGCACAAGCACGCACAACCAGCTCACCGCTGACTTAAGCAGAGCTGGTATTGGAGTGCGGTATGGAGCTCAATTTTGCTCTACGCTCACTTCTTGCCTTTTAACACCACGTTTATAAAAACCTGTAATACCAGCGCTGTAGGTAAGTGAGCGTTGACAATAACGTGCAAGTTAGCACCGCAAAACTCGTAATCTGGCCGAATATGAGAGATAAAATAGAACCCTGTGGGACTACACACACCAAGGGGATAGGTGCAGAGATGAAAACTCCAGATGACACTCTCTGGGTCCTGTCAGACAAAAATGACTTGAAACATCTAAGAGCTGTACCACCACTCAGCCTACAGACATCCTTCAGGCGGTTTAGTAAAATGCCAAAGTCCACAGTGTAAAATGCAGCAGAGGGGGCAAGGAGGATTAGTATTGAACACTCATCCCTGTCTTTTGTCATCAAGAGATACTTTAGTACCTGTACCAGTGCAGATTCACTACTATGCCTTGCCATGGAACCTGACTGGAATGAGTCATAAATATTGTTTGTTGACAGCAATGCTTTTAGTTGAGTTTTAACAACCTTCTCATTGACTTTCCCTGGGAAAGGAAGGTTTGAGGTATGCCTGTATTTCTCAAAGCAGTCTGTATCCAGAGAGAGCTTTTTTAAGAGAGGACAGAAAACTGCTTGTTTAAATGATGTTGGAAACCCTTTCTGCAAAGAGCTCTGAGTAATTTTGGTAAAAACTGGCGCAATGAGGTCCATACATTAAAAGGCATCTTCGGCCAGGATCCATATTGCAGATTGTGGCACGCAGCTTTTTTATTGTTTGAATGATGTTGTTTTCATTATTGTAATCAAATCAAATCCAATGTGATGAGGAATTGTTTGGAGGCTTCTTAGTCCTGTGAGCGTGTTAGTTGATGATAGTATTATTGACACTTTGGGCTCAAATGCAAACACAGCTGGAAATAAACTTTTAACGCGGGTGGGTTAGCATGCGTATTACAAGTTGAAAGTAAAATGTTTGTGTGCAAGCGAAACCTGATGCGTGCGAATCTCAGGACTCTGGATATCGCAACAGCGCTAACTTCTCCACAAAGACAAAAAAAACTAACCTGACTCCGCAATAGACCTACAGCGATAAACCCGAAGGTAGTTATCCATATGTTACATTCCAATGTTCTTCACATAGAAGAAAATCTTCTTTATATATATATATATATATATATATATATATATATATATATATATATATATATAAATATATATATATATATTTATATATATATATATACACACACCTTTGAGCCCTTTCCTGTCAAACACCTTGTCATATACCATATCTCTTTAAAACAATGCAAATACTTGTTTTTAATAAAAATACTTGAAATAGCATTGTTCTTCACTTAGAAGAAAATGTTATTTTTTAAATAGATAGATAAATAATATATCTAAATATACTCCTATTTAGAAATATAGTGATAGATATTTAAATAAATATCGACTAGATTATGAGTTTTGCATTATGAGTGAAAAAGCCTCATAACGCTGCATTTTCACTACCGCTTTTATTACGAGTATTGCAGGTATAGCTGTACCGCACACTTTTTTGGCTGTAACATAACGTAACTACCGCACCTTTCAAAAAGTATTTTTCAATGGGACTTCCATAGCGCGTTTTGCCTGGGAGGCCAAAAAGTGAGCGGTACACCCTATACCGTCAAGATTCGTACCGCCATCTAAAGTCAGTAGTTATGAGTTTTACGTTACAAATCTGTGGCAAAAAAAACATAAATAAAGTGTTACAAAGTACACTAACATCCATAAACTACCTATTAACCCCTAAACCGAGGCCCTCCCGCATCGCAAACAGTAAAATAAAATTATTAACCCCTAATCTGCCGCTCCGGGCATAGCCACCACTATAATTAACATATTAACCCCTAAACCGCCACACTCCCGGATCACAAACACTAGTTAAATATTATTAACCGCTAATCTGCCGCCCCCAACGTAACTGCCGCCACCATACTAAAGTTATTAATCCCTAAACCTAACCCTAAGTCTAACCCTAATACCCCTAACTTTAATATAATTAAAATAAATCTAAATAAAAATTACTATCATTGACTAAATAATTCCTATTTAAAATTAAATACTTACCTGTAAAATAAACCCTAAGCTAGCTACAATATAACTAATAGTTACATTGTAGCTATCTTAGGTTTTATTTTTATTTCACAGGCAAGTTTGTATTTATTTTAACTAGGTAGACTAGTTAGTAAATAGTTATTAACTATTTACTAGCTACCTAGTTAAAATAAATACAAATTTACCTGTAAAATAAAACCTAACCTGTCTTACACTAACACCTAACATTACACTACAATTAAATCAATTACATTAATTAAATACAATTAACTTAATTACAAAAAAAATAAACACTAAATTACACAAAATAAAAAAGAAATGATCAAATATTTAAACTAATTACACCTAATCTAATAGCCCTATCAAAATAAAAAAGCCCCCCAAAATAAAAAAAACCCTAGCCTAAACTAAACTGCCAAAAGCCTTTTGCGGAGCATTGCCCCAAAGAAATCAGCTCTTTTACCTGTAAAAAAAATACAAACAACCCCCCAACAGTAAAACCCACTACCCACACAACCAAACCCCCCAAATAAAATCCTATCTAAAAAACCTAAGCTCCCCATTGCCCTGAAAAGGGCATTTGGATGGGCATTGCCCTTAAAAGGGCATTTAGCTATTTTCCATTGCCCAAAACCTAAGCTAAAAATTATACCCACCCAATAAACCCTTAAAAAAAACCTAACACTAACCCCCGAAGATTCACTTACAGTTTTTGAAGACAGGACATCCATCCTCATCAAGCTGGGAGAAGTCTTCATCCAAGCGGGCAGAAGTCCTCAACGAATCCGGGAGAAGTCTTCATCCAAGCGGCAAGAAGTGGTCCTCCAGGCGGGCAGAAGTCTTAATCCAGACGGCCTCTTCTATCTCATCCTTCTGACGCGGAGCGGCTCCACCTTCAAGACATCCGGCACTGAGCATCCTCTTCTGTTGACGGCTACTGAAGAATGAAGGTTCCTTTAAGGGACGTCATCCAAGATGGCGTCCCTTGAATTCTGATTGGCTGATAAAGTTCTATCAACCAATCGGAATTAAAGTTGAAAAAATCCTATTGGCTGATGCAATCAGTCAATAGGATTGAGCTTTACTCCTATTGGCTGATCCAATCAGCCAATAGGATTGCGCTTGCATTCTATTGGCTGATTGGAACAGCCAATAGAATGCAAGCTCAATCTTATTGGCTGATTGGATTTCAAGGGACGCCATCTTGGATGACGTCCCTTAAAGGAACCTTCATTCTTCAGTAGCCGTCAACAGAAGAGGATGCTCTGCGTCAGATGTCTTTAAGATGGAGCCGCTCTGTGTCGGAAGGATGAAGATAGAAGATGCCATCTGGATGAAGACTTCTGCCTGCCTGGAGGACCACTTCTTGCCGCTTGGATTAAGACTTCTCCCGGATTCGTTGAGGACTTCTGCCTGCTTGGATGAAGACTTCTCCCGGCTTGATAAGGATGGATGTCCGGTCTTCAAAAACTGTAAGTGGATCTTCGGGGGTTAGTGTTAGTTTTTTTTAAGGGTTTATTGGGTGGGTTTAATTATTAGCTTAGGGTTAGGGCAATGGAAAAGAGCTAAATGCCCTTTTAAGGGCAATGCCCATCCAAATGCCCTTTTCAGGGCAATGGGGAGCTTAGGTTTTTTAGATAGGATTTTATTTGGGGGTTTGGTTCTGTGGGTGGTGGGTTTTACTGTTGGGGGTTGCTTGTATTTTTTTTACAGGTAAAAGAGCTGATTTGTTTGGGGCAATGCCCTGCAAAAGGCCCTTTTAAGGGCTATTGGCAGTTTAGTTTAGGCTAGGTTTTTTTTTTTATTTTGGGGGGCTTTTTTATTTTGATAGGGCTATTAGATTAGGTGTAATTAGTTTAAATATTTGATAATTTCTTTTTTTATATTGTGCAATTTAGTGTTTATATTTTTTTGTAATTTAGTTAATTGTATTTAATTAATGTAATTTATTTAATTGTAGTGTAATGTTAGGTGTTAGTGTAAGACAGGTTAGGTTTTATTTAGGGTTACGTTAGAGTTAGGGTTAGACTTAGTGTTAGGTTTAGGGGTTAATAACTTTAGTATAGTGGCAGCGACTTTGGGGCAGCAGATTAGGGGTTAATAAGTGTAGGTAGGTAGCAATGACATTGGGGCAGCAGATTTGGGGTTAATAAGTGTAGGTAGGTGGTTGCGATGTCGGGGGCAGCAGATTAGGGGTTAATATGTGTAATTTAGGTGGCGGCGATGTTGGGGGTGGCAGATTAGGGGTTAATAACTGTAATGTAGGTGTCGGCAATGTCAGTGGCGGCAGATTAGGGGTGTTTAGACTCTGGGTTTATGTTAGGGTGTTAGGTTTAAACATAACTTTTCTTTCCCCATAGGAATCAATGGGGCAGTGTTACCGAGCTTTACACTCCTTTATTGCAGGTGTTAGGCTTTTTTTTAGCTGGCTCTCCCCATTAATGTCTATGGGGAAATCGTGCATTAGCACGTAAAACTAGCTCAAAACAGCACTGGTATTTGTGTGTGGTATGGAGCTCAACGCTGCCATATTGCCCGCTAACGCAGGGTTTTTGCAGACCTGTAATAGCAGCGCTATAGGGAGGTGAGCGGTGGAAATAACTTGCAAATTATTACAGAGCCGCTCATAACGCAAAACTCGTAATCTGGCCGTATGTTTATATATATTTGTGTATATATATATATATATATATATATATATATATATATATGTGTGTATGTGTGAATAACAAGGTTGAAGCATTTAAGGCACCTTCGGCTTCAGTGCAGTTTGCCTTAGTTTGTGAGTTGAAGACAGAAGAGGATATTGTAGCGTGCCCCATAGAAGTCTATGGGGAAAGGAAGTTAGCACAGCCATGCTGTCCGACCACCAGATGTTAGTGAACCTGAGTAGTTTGCTTGAGCGCAAACATTTTAATTTTAACTCGTAATATGAGAGTAAGGGGCGCTATTGACTTAAATTGATCAGTGTTAGCGCTCAATAGTGTTAATATTTTTGTGCTCCACTTGTAATCTAGGCATATACTGGAAGGAATGATCACGTTGGGGGGGGGCAAATGGGTGGGCAGGGGTTGTGCTAAAGGATCTAGCGTTCTGCTAATATTTATATTCAAAGGGTTACAGCTGGGGTGAATATTTAAAGAGTGCTCCAAATAAATATTTGTTACAAATCTGAAGTTTGAATATATTAGTGTGTGTGAATAACTTTTTCCTTAAGAAAACATAATTCAAATTATGCTATCTAGTAATGATGTATTAAAAATGTAACTAAATGTATATTTAGTATGATTCTTTGGGGCCGATTTACCATTGTCCGTATCGGCTCCAATGTAGCTGTTTCTGCGTGAGCCTTCAGGCTCACCGGCCGAAACCGCAGTTAAGAAGCAGCATTCTTAAGACCGCTGCTCCTTAACTGGTACACTGCCTCTGAGCAGCGATCAGCTTGTGCAATGCTGAATGCAGTCAGCGTATGCTGTCCGCATTCAGCGATGTCTGGCGGACATGATATGCTACAGAGTATCATGTCCGCTAGACATCGTTGAATGCGGACAGCATATAAGACATTAATAAATCGGCCACTTATATTGTAAGGTACCTTACGTGGTGGGAGAACCATTGAAAGAATATCTGCCGTACTTATATACTGAGTGAGTCCCTCAGTGAGATTACCCAAATCCGTATGTAACGTTACTATTTATCTCCCTGTGGTTTGCGATCTCAAATACAATGTTGCAAAGACAGACTGCTATATTTTTAAGCTCTTTGAACGTTTTCTACTTGCTGTGTTGATAAACAGCAATTTCTGGAGTCTCAGTGCCGGTATTCATTTGCGCTCTTTGAATGCCCTCTCATTGCTTCACCTCCGTGTGGCTGTGTTTAACAGTCCTTTAAGCTGTTACGGGAGGTAGGTCCATGCACTGGACATTGCCTGCAAACAGAGAGGGGATTCCTCAAAACATCCAGACGCTCGATCTTTGTATATGCGCCAAGTTAACTGTTATGCACCTAGCGCCTCTATAATATTTTCTATATATACTGCTAATATTTATAACCTTTGAGGAAATAATGGACAATGAGCATGCAAGTGAACTTGCCAGATTTGACCTGGAGTATCTATGTTTGTAAAAGGGATTTTAATATAAAGGGTGTAAGGCCGTATCATCTGTTGTGGGTATGCGGCTAAAATAAGAATTTCCAAAGTCTTAAATGATTTTGTATGAGGCTGAAATAGGAGTCCAGAAACAGGAATTTAATGTGGGTATGTGGCAGACAGAGTGACTGCAGGCTAGGGGGTTTGATGTCGGTATGTGAATGACATAGGGGCTTTAAGACAAGGAGTCTTTTATTGGTACGTGTCAGACAGAGTGGTTGCAGACTAGGTGGTCTAATGTTGGTATGTGCTTGATAGAGGGTCTGCAGGACTAGTAGTCTTTTGTAGTTATGTGGCAGACAGAGGGGCTGCAGGTTAGGCAGTCTAATGTTGGCATGTGATTGACAGAGAGTCTGCATGATTACGAGTCGTATGGGGGTAACTGGACAACAGAGGGGCTGCAGAACTATGGAGTCTGATAGACAAAGGGGGTGCAGGGCTCTAGATTTAATGTGGGTATACGGATGCCTGATGTGGGTATAGGACTGAAATAGGGTCTGCATGGACAGGAGTGTTAGGTGAGTATGTTGCCTCAGATCTTATATGGTTAGGGTTGCTAGTTTTCCTCCACAAAAATACTGGACAAACTGTAGTTAACTGGGCACATGGGGTTATACAGTGGCTCATCCCCAAAGCTCTACCTCAGACTGCATCCTTGACCTCACTATATATGTTTTTCACAACTGAGCAGTGATATAATCCCTTTGGATGAAAGTAACATGTAAATCAATCATTTTACCTCTATGGGGCCGATTTATCAATGTCTGTCCGGCATGATACGTTGTAGCGTATCATGTCCAACAGGCATCGCTGAATGAGGACAGCTAGCAGGGGGTGTCAATCAACCTAATTGTATTTGATCGGGTTGATTGCTGTCGGCCCTTGTTAAATCGACCCCTATGACTGCCAGCAGCAAACAAACAGCACCTTGACTTCCATTAGTACACACAGAGCAGATTACCCCAGTAAGTAGGCATCACACACAGTGGTGTTTTGACACCTCAAAAACAGCGAGTAACCCATAAGACTGTTTTTTTTTTTTAAACCCTCTTCAGCTGCCAGTAATACAAAGTTGTAAATGCGTAATAACACTTCTTTTGGGGTCATATTTATAATGCTGAAATACTGGGCTGTCTATTTAAATACTGGGTGCCTGGCATTCTGGCAACCCTTGTTGTGGTCATGTGACTGAAGGCTCAGGTTCTTATAAGAGGTCAGAGGTCTGTGGTGGGCATGTGGTTGAGTGAGAGGCTACAAGCCATTTGGGCCTAGTTATTTTATTCTTAATATCTTAACAGTTTACTGATTGACATTATTTTATTATCAAAAAGGCTTTACATTTTTATGCACCTACTAAGATGTATCATAGATGCCATTTAAAGTGAATGTAAATTTTGATGCTAAACTGCCCGGTTTTTAAAAATTCGATTAAAAACAGGGGCACTTTAATTGATCAAAATTTACATTTCACTCCTGTTGTGGAAAAAAACAACTTACCTTTTAATCTTGACAGCAGCTCCAGCTTCCTCCACCCGTTGCAAAGCCTCTTCCTGGGTCTAAAATGAGGAATCCAGCTTCCTCCAATCACGGCGTTGAATCAGACACTGATTCCCCCAGGGGGAAAGTGATTGGAGGATGACCTATCCATCATTTCTGAAATCAGAAATGGCTTGCGACGACCGGAGGAAGCTGGAACTGCTGTCAAGATTAAAAGGTAAGTTTTTTTTCAAAACACGAGTGAAATGTAAATTTTGATGAATTAAAGTGCCCCTGTTTTTAATCGAATTTTTAAAAACCGGGCACACTTTAAATTTACATTCACTTTAAGCAAAATGTGTAATCTAACACATTTGCTCCAAGCAATGAATTGTATTGAAGGAATATTGCCAACAGTATGGTTTATATATATATATTATTTTTTGAGTCTCTACAACATCTCTTTCTGAAAGTTCCCAGTCATAACAATAGCAAACATGACGGTATACTGAAAAATTACAAGGGCAAATAATGTTGGGATTATCCTATTCTTTGTTATTCTAAGGGATTTAATAAATAACAGAGTAGGAGGTGTAGGCTAGAAAGACCTAAAGTCGAGGGATAATGTAGAACACATGATGATAGTTTTTGAGAAGAAATGTTGAGAATAAAAAAAAGAAGCACTTTCTAATCTGAGCAAATAGGCCCCTTTATTAATTTAATTTAGGAAATAGTTGTTTTGCATTTCAGTTGTTATATTTTGACTCTTGGCTATTGCAAGTGAAATTATTATTTAAATACAAAATTCTTTCTCTGCCAAGGCTCCCAGGCTAAATGCGTCATTGATAACTCTACCAATTTCATTATACTTTATGTCTGCAGTAGCAAAACAGAAATAAAAGGCAAGAAAACGTGCTCCTACAAGAATGCATTGTGCAAAAGCGCACAGCAGAACAAACATCCCTGGGGGATTTATTACTTATTTGAATGTTATTTGAATGTTGATTTCCGTGTTGCAAGATACATTTGTTTGGCAAAATTGGAACATTCAAACTGCAGATGCTGATTGGAGACACAGTGATCCTAGATCCCCCTCTTTTTGTCAAATGCCCATTGAGTGCTTAGTATATTAGAATGTAGGTTTTTTTTTAATCAGCTAATAATGGACCATATTGTGGGGGATATTTATCAAGCATTCAACCGCAAATACGCTGGAATTCCGCAGCGTAATTGTTGCAAGCTTGATCCGACCTAGTTATCATACAGACTGGCAAAAGTTGAAATCTGTGACGTAAATACAATCCGCCCATCTCAATCCGACACAGATTGATGCTTACGTCATTACAGATGTTTCGAATACACAATCGGCTCTATTTGACACTTTTTCAAAGTTATCAAATAGTTAATAGGTACGCTCACGGCTATTCCGGCCCAGCGTACCTGGTTTTCAATCCGCCACCCTGGAGGCCGCGGATGCCATAAGAATCAATGGGAGTCTGAAAGCAGCAAAAGCTGCCAGATATCCCATTGATTTCTATGGTAGAAAACAAGTAACATTTACACCTAACACCCTAACATAAGCCCCGAGTCTAAACACCCCTAATCTGCTTCCCCAACATCGCCGACACCTACATAATGTTATTAACCCCTATTCCGCTGCTCCTGGACCACGCCGCAACCTAAATAAAGTTATGAACCCCTATCCCGCCGCTCCCGGACCCCGCCACAACCTAAATAAAGTTATTAACCTCTATCCTGCCGCTCCCAGACCCCGCCGCCACTAAATAAATGTATTAACCCCTAAACCTCTGGCCTCCCACATCACTACCACTAACTAAACCTATTAACCCCTAAACCGCCAGCCCCCCACATTGCCATAAACTAAATTAAGCTATTAACCCCTAAACCTAACAACCCGCTAACTTTAAATTAAAATTACAACATCCCTATCTTAAAATAAATTTAAACTTACCTGTAGAATTAAAATAAACTATTTTAAACTATTAATTAACCTACCCTAACTATTATACTACAATTAAATTAAACTAAATTACATATTAAAAAAAAACCCTAACCCTACTCAAATTATTTAAATATACTATTAAACCTTATTACAAATTACTAAATTACAAAAAAATGCTGTTACAAAAAAACAAACACTAAATTACGAAAAAAAAACAACATTATAAAAAATAAAAAATAATTACACCTAATCTAATAGCCCTATCAAAAAAAGCCCCCCCCCCAAAAAAAACCCTAGCCTACAATAAACTACCAATGGCCCTTAAAGGGGCCTTTTGTGGGGCATTGCCTCAAAGAAATCAGCTCTTTTACCTGTAAAAAACAATACAAACACCCCCAACAGTAAACCCCACCACCCAACCAACTCCCCCACAAATAAAAACCCTATCTAAAATAACCTAAGCTCCCATTGCCCTGAAAGGGCATTTGTATAGGCATTGCTCTTAAAAGGGCATTTAGCTCTTTTACTGCCCAGACCCTGCTCTGAAAATAAAACACACCCAAAAGAAGTCTTCATCCAGGCGACAAGAAGTCTTCATCCATCCGGAGCGGGTCCATCCTGAAGACATCCGGCGCGGAGCTCCTCTTCAATATGGTCGCCGCCGTAAACTGGAACTTGAATGCAAGTGACATCATCCAAGATGGCATCTCTTGCATTCCTATTGGCTGAAAGGTTCCAATCAGCCAATAGGATTAGAGCTGCTAAAATCCTATTGGCTGTTCCAATCAGCCAAAAGGATTTGAGCAGCTCTCATCCTATTGGCTGTTCTCAGGATTGGAACCTTTCAGCCAATAGGAATGCAAGGGACGCCATCTTGGATGACGTCACTTGCATTCAAGTCCCAGTTTACGACCGCAACCGTATTGAAGACGAGCTCCGTGCCGGATGTCTTCAGGATGGACCCGCTCTATGCCGGATGAAGATAGAAGATGCCGTCTGGATGAAGACTTCGCCGGCTGGATGAAGATGGAAGAGGCCGCCCGGATGAAGACTTCTTGCCGCCCGGATGAAGACTTCTTGCCGCCCGGATGAAGACTTCTTGCCAGCTGGATGGATTTTTCAAGTTGGACTTCAATAACTGTAAGTGGATCATCTGGGGTTAGTGTCAGGTTTATTTAAGATTTTTTTGGGTGGGTTTTATTTTTAGAGTAGGGTCTGAGCAGTTAAATTTAGGGTTTTAAATTAGGGGGTTGGTTGTGGGGGTGGTGGGTTTTACTGTTGGGTGGTGTTTGTATTTTTTTTTACAGGTAAAAGAGCTGATTTCATTGGGGCAATGCTCCACAAAAGGCCCTTTTAAGGGCGATTGGTAGTTTATTGTAGGCTGGAGGGGGGTTTATTTTGGGGGGGGGGGGCTTTTTTATTTTGATAGGGTTTTTAGATTAGGTGTAATTGTTTTTATTTTTGATAATGTGTTTTTTTTTCCCCCCGTAATTTTTTTTTTTTTTGTAACTTAGCGTTTATTTTTTTTTGGTAATTTAGTAATTTTTAATAAGGTTAAATAGTATATTTAAATAATTTGAGTAGGGTTAGGTTTTTTAATATGTAATTTAGTTAATTTAATTGCTAGTTTAATTTAATTGTAGTATAATAGTTAGGGTAGGATAATTAGTAATAATAAGTTTAAATTTATTTTAAGATCGGGATGTTGTAATTTTAATTTAAAGTTAGCGGGTTGTTATGTTTAGGGATTAATAGCTTAATTTAGTTTATGGCGATGTGGGGGGCTGGTGGTTTAGGGGTTAATAGGTTTAGTTAGTGGTATTGATGTGGGAGGCCAGTGGTTTAGGGGTTAATACATTTATTTAGTGGTGGCGGGGTCAGGGAGCAGCGGGATAGGGTTAATAACTTTATTTAGGTTGTGACGGGGTCCTGGAGCGGCGGGATAGGAGTTAATAACTTTATTTAGGTGGCAGCGGGGTCCGGGAGTGGCGGGATAGGGGTTAATAACTTTATTTAGGTGGTGGTGGTGTCGGGGAGCGGCAGGATAGGGGTTAAACATTTTAGTATAGTGGCGGCATTTAGTGACAGGGTATAAAGTTGGTAAAAAGCCGAATAGACGCGAGATCGATGACTAGTTAACAACAGTCCGATGCTCATCGCCCCGTACTTGGTGCGCGTCTTTTTGCCAGCTTTTTTAATAAATATGGAGATCGTATTCAGGTCCGCGGCCGCGATGTTAGGAGATGTTAGGCAAGCGTATTGGTGCCGCTGCTGATTGGTGACTGCACATAGATGCCTTGTGTTATTGGCTCACACTTGTGCATTGCTATTTCTTCAACAAATGATATCTAAAGAATGGAGCAAATTAGATAATAGATGTAAAATGGAATGTTGTTTAAAATTGTATTTTCTATCTGAATCATGAAAGAAAAAAATTGAGTTTGATGTCCCTTTAACAAGGCACTAGGGAACTCTGAATAAGATATGCAAATTAGATACATATTTTTTTTGTGCATTTTGCTTTCAAGTACTGTGTTTGACCACAGCAATCCCCTTTGTGGGAAAGGTGCAGCAAAAAACAAATAACTTCTGGACAGTTGTTTTGTTAGCATTAACTCTCATTAGCAGAAGATAGGTTTGATTTGCTGCTTGGCGAAGCTTTTTTCCAGAGAAAATGCAATACTCATTTGACTTTTGGTGGAGATAAAAGCATAAGATTAAAATTCTCCTTTTCATAAAAGTAAGAACCATAAAATTATTGTATAGAAAATTAGCAAATCTAGGCAAACGTCACTGCTTGTTATTCATATATATATATATATGTATAGATATATAAATGACAAAAATATAATCAGATATACATAGAAAAATATATATATAGGCCTAGATTTGGAGTTTTGCGGTAGCCGTCAAAACCAGCGTTAGAGGCTCCTAACGCTGGTTTTAGGCTACTGCCGGTATTTGGAGTCAGTCAGGAAAGGGTCTAACGCTCACTTTCCAGCCGCGACTTTTCCATACTGCAGATCCCCTTACGTCAATTGCGTATCCTATCTTTTCAATGGGATCTTTCTAACTCCGGTATTTAGAGTTGTGTCTGGAGTGAGCGTTAGAAATCTAACGACCAAACTCCAGCCGCAGAAAAAAGTCAGTAGTTAAGAGCTTTTTGGGCTAACGCCGGTTCATAAAGCTCTTAACTACTGTGCTCTAAAGTACACTAACACCCATAAACTACCTATGTACCCCTAAACAGAGGTCCTCCCACATCGCCGCCACTCTATTAAAATATTTTAACCCCTAATCTGCCGACCGCCACCTACGTTATCCTTATGTACCCCTAATCTGCTGCCCCTAACACCGCCGACCCCTATATTATATTTATTAACCTCTAATCTGCCCCCCACAACGTCGCCGCCAGCTACCTACAATAATTAATCCCTAATCTGCCAACCGCAAAGCGCCGCCACCTACGTTATCCTTACGTACCCCTAATCTGCTGCCCCTAACACCGCCGACCCCTATATTATATTTATTAACCCCTAATCTGCCCCCCACAACGTCGCCTCCACCTGCCTACACTTATTAACCCCTAATCTGCCGACCGGACCGCACCGCTATTATAATAAAGTTATTAACCCCTAATCCGCCTCACTAACCCTATAATAAATAGTATTAACCCCTAATCTGCCCTCCCTAACATCGCCGACACCTAACTTCAAACATTAACCCCTAATCTGCCGACTGGAGCTCACCGCTACTCTATTAAATTTATTAACCCCTAAAGCTAATTCTAACCCTAACCCTAACACCCCCCTAAGTTAAATATAATTTTATTCTAACTAAATAAATTAACTCTTATTAAATAACTTATTCCTATTCAAAGCTAAATACTTACCTGTAAAATAAACACTAATATAGCTACAATATAACGAATAATTACATTGTAGCTATTTTAGGATTAATATTTATTTTACAGGCAACTTTGTAATTATTTTAACCAGGTACAATAGCTATTAAATAGTTAAGAACTATTTAATAGTTACCTAGTTAAAATAATAAAAAAAATTACCTGTAAAATAAATCCTAACCTAAGTTACAATTAAACCTAACACTATACTATCATTAAATTAATTAAATAAAATACCTACAATTATCTACAATTAAACCTAACACTACACTATCAATAAATAAATTAAATACAATTCCTACAAATAACTACAATTAAATAAACTAACTAAGTTACAAAAAATAAAAAAATATTTACAAACATTAGAAAAAATTACAACAATTTTAAACTAATTACACCTACTCTAAGCCCCCTAATAAAATAACAAAGACCCCCAAAATAAAAAAATGCCCTACCCTATTCTAAATTACAAAAGTTCAAAGCTCTTTTACCTTACCAGCCCTGAACAGGGCCCTTTGCGGGGCATGCCCCAAAGAATTCAGCTCTTTTGCCCGTAAAAAAAACACATACAATACCCCCCCCAACATTACAACCCACCACCCACATACCCCTAATCTAACCCAAACCCCCCTTAAATAAACCTAACACTAAGCCCCTGAAGATCTTCCTACCTTATATTCACCATACCAGGTTCACCGATCGGTCCAGAAGAGCTCCTCCGATGTCCTGATCCAAGCCCAAGCAGGGGGCTGAAGATGTCCATGATCCGGCTGAAGTCATCATCCAAGCGGGAGCTGAAGAGGTCCATGATCCGGCTGAAGTCATCATCCAAGGGGGAGCTGAAGAGGTCCATGATCCGGCTGAAGTCTTCTATCAACGGCATCTTCAATCTTCTTTCTTCCGGATCCATCTTGCAGACCTCCGACACGGAACATCCTGCTGGCCCGACGGACTACCGATGAATGAAGGCTCCTTTAAGGGACGTCATCCAAGATGGCGTCCCTCGAATTCCGATTGGCTGATAGGATTCTATCAGCCAATCGGAATTAAGGTAGGAAAATTCTGATTGGCTGATGGAATCAGCCAATCAGAATCAAGTTCAATCCGATTGGCCGATCCGATCAGCCAATCAGATTGAGCTCGCATTCTATTGGCTGATCGGAACAGCCAATAGAATGCGAGCTCAATCTGATTGGCTGATCGGATCGGCCAATCGGATTGAACTTGATTCTGATTGGCTGATTCCATCAGCCAATCAGAATTTTCCTACCTTAATTCCGATTGACTGATAGAATCCTATCAGCCAATCGGAATTCAAGGGACGCCATCTTGGATGACGTCCCTTAAAGGAGCCTTCATTCGTTGGTAGTCCTTCGGGCCAGCAGGATGTTCCGCGTCGGAGGTCTGCAAGATGGATCCGGAAGAAAGAAGATTGAAGATGCCATTGATAGAAGACTTCAGCCGGATCTTGAACCTCTTCAGCTCCCGCTTGGATGATGACTTCAGCCGGATCATGGACCTCTTCAGCTCCCGCTTGGATGATGACTTCAGCCGGATCATGGACATCTTCAGCACCCCGCTTGGGCTTGGATCAGGACATCGGAGGAGCTCTTCTGGACCGATCGGTGAACCTGGTATGGTGAAGATAAGGTAGGAAGATCTTCAGGGGCTTAGTGTTAGGTTTATTTAAGGCGGGTTTGGGTTAGATTAGGGGTATGTGGGTGGTGGGTTGTAATGTTGGGGGGGGGTATTGTATGTGGGTTTTTTTACAGGCAAAAGAGCTGAATTCTTTGGGGCATGCCCCGCAAAGGGCCCTGTTCAGGGCTGGTAAGGTAAAAGAGCTTTGAACTTTAGTAATTTAGAATAGGGTAGGGCATTTTTTTATTTTGGGGGTCTTTGTTATTTTATTAGGGGGCTTAGAGTAGGTGTAATTAGTTTAAAATTGTTGTAATTTTTCTAATGTTTGTAAATATTTTTTTATTTTTTGTAACTTAGTTCTTTTTTATTTTTTGTACTTTAGTTAGTTTATTTAATTGTATTTATTTTTAGGAATTGTATTTAATTAATTTATTGATAGTGTAGTGTTAGGTTTAATTGTATATAATTGTAGGTATTTTATTTAATTAATTTAATGATAGTGTAGTGTTAGGTTTAATTGTAACTTAGGTTAGGATTTATTTTACAGGTAATTTTGTAATTATTTTAACTAGGTAACTATTAAATAGTTCTTAACTATTTAATAGCTATTGTACCTGGTTAAAATAATTACAAAGTTGCCTGTAAAATAAATATTAATCCTAAAATAGCTACAATGTAATTATTCGTTATATTGTAGTTATATTAGGGTTTATTTTACAGGTAAGTATTTGGCTTTAAATAGGAATAAGTTATTTAATAAGAGTTAATTTATTTCGTTAGATTTAAATTATATTTAATTTAGGGGGGTGTTAGTGTTAGGGTTAGACTTAGCTTTAGGGGTTAATACATTTATTAGAATAGCGGTGAGCTCCAGTCGGCAGATTAGGGGTTAATGTTTGAAGTTAGGTGTCGGCGATGTTAGGGAGGGCAGATTAGGGGTTAATACTATTTATTATAGGGTTAGTGAGGCGGATTAGGGGTTAATAAGTGTAGGTAGGTAGCGGCGACGTTGTGGGGGGCAGATTAGGGGTTAATAAATATAATATAGGGTCGGCGGTGTTAGGGACAGCAGATTAGGGGTACATAGCTATAATGTAGGTTGAGGCGGTGTACGGAGCGGCAGATTAGGGGTTAAAAATAATATGCAGGGGTCATCGATAGCGGGGGCGGCAGAATAGGGGTTAATAAGTGTAAGGCTAGGGGTGTTTAGACTCGGGGTACATGTTAGGGTGTTAGGTGCAGACTTAGGAAGTGTTTCCCCATAGAAAACAATGGGGCTGCGTTAGGAGCTGAACGCGGCTTTTTTGCAGGTGTTAGGTTTTTTTTCAGCTCAAACAGCCCCATTGTTTTCTATGGGGGAATCGTGCACGAGCACGTTTTTGAGGCTGGCCGCGTCCGTAAGCAACTCTGGTATCGAGAGTTGCAGTGGCGTTAAATATGCCTGTACGCTCCCTTTTTGGAGCCTAACGCAGCCATTCTGTGGACTCTCAATACCAGAGTTATTTTAAAGGTGCGGCCAGAAAAAAGCCTGCGTAGCTAACGCACCCCCTTGGCCGCAAAACTCCAAATCTACGCCATAGTATTTTAAAAAAGAACATTTTCTTCTATGTGAAGAACATTTAAATCTAAAAGATGAATAACTACCTTCTGGGTTAGTGCTATAGGTCTAAGGCGGTATTGGGTTACCGTGTTAGTTTTTTTCTTAAAAGAACCCTCCATTAAAGCCAAAGGGGAGAATAAGTTGCAGTCGCAATATCCGAAGTACTGAAGTTAGCGTGTATCTGATTTAACTTAACAATGAACTTTCACCTTTTATTAGGCACTCTAAAAAGTTTACTTTCAGCATTATTTGTGCGCGAGCAAAAGCGCTAAATATAGATCCACTTGTAATCTGACCCATCGTATTTTTCTCCCTGTCAAGTTTATTCTATCGCTGCTTGAGTAAATAGCTAATGGCACACAGATTTTTTTATAGTGTACTAGCTTATGTAGTTATGACAATAATCCAAGATATGCATACAGTGTACTTTTTAAAGTTATGACACCACATGGAGATAAAGAATATCCTGGATGAACGGTTTGACACAAATTTGCTAAATTTGCTAAATTGAATGTTACATTCATAATCGAAAGTGTCATTCGAAAACTGTAAATAGCATTAGATTACAGAATTTTTAAGAATATATATACGTTCTTATCAACATTCGATTATTTCAATCGAATTTCTACAATAACATGCATTCTAACATTCAAATTCGAATATAAACACATTCGCCCATCCCTAGTCAAGATAGGTTACATATTTTCTCAGTGGAGAAACTGAATGAAACAGGAGTATGCTACACTTCTGTCAACATTGCCCTCGCACAAAGAGCTGAACCTCAAGTAAGAAACAAAATTTCACTTTGAACTATATTTTCTCTTTTAGCTGTTGTATAACTGCCCTTATTCAAGAATCCATCCCAAGCTCACAGATGTTGTTTATTTATATAAGAAAAGTGGTCTTCTCACAAATTAGAATGGGAAGTGTATTGAGGAACAGTTGTTTATGTTTATCTTCAAAAACCCTTAACCTTTTAAAGCCGTTATGCCGTTCCATTCCGTCATAATTAGACTGGGCTTTAAAGCCGTTATGACGGAATGGAACGTCATAACTAACGGCTGTCCTGAAGCCTTCTGTGCTTCAGGGATTTAATCGCGGTCTGGAGGGCGTTCCTAGGATTGTAGGGACGCCCCCCAGATGCGATCCAATAATTGAAATCTCGCGATCGTATGCACGATCGCGTAGTTTCAATTTGTCTACATCGGAACAGTTGTTCCGATGTAGGCACTTTAACCCTGTCACGAAAGGGTTAAAACAACTTTACACTAAGACAAAGTAATAATCACACAATAAATTAATAGTAAAAAAAAAAATTGTGAATGTTTTTTTTTTCTTCCCCATCTTTTTATTTTCTTTCTCTGTCTCTCACCATTTTTCCACATATTCTGTCTGTATGTGATTTCACTCTACCGTCATATTGTCTCATCTCCATTTTTCTTTTCATTTGGTCCCTTCTCTCACCATGGTATCTGTTTCTTTCATCTGTATCTATGACTACCTGATCACTAAGTTTTCTCTTGAAATAACTTTTCTACCCATTCAGTCTCTGTCTTACCAAATCTTTGGGCTCCATGTACGAAGCAGCATAAACTGCTCCGGAGCTCTTGCTGGGCAGGTGCGCACATGCACGCCTCCTTCTGGCGATGTAAGAAGCAGCGGGTATTAGACCACTGCTTCTTACACTCTTCGCTACGTCTGAGGTGGTGGAGAGAAATCACCACGAGCTTGCTCGCTCTGGGTGATTGACAGGCCCTTTTCTCACATGATTGATCATGCAAAAGAAGGGGCATGCTTTACACACTCAGTTGAGCATGGAATGATAGATACAGGTAGCGGAGGAACAGAATCAAGTCAAGAAGCTTGTCGGCACGTCTTATTATGCATGTGGTCCTATGTCTATAAATTGTTATTCCCATAGTTCCGTACCTAAAGTTACTTATTTTATTTTCTCTATTGGTTCTCTTCCTCTGTTCTCAAATTGTCCTGCTCCACCTTACTAGTCATATCATGTGGAACAGAAATAAGAAGTGTACACATCAGTCTGTCAACATCTACTTATTTAGTTGTTCTTTTTTTTCTCTTATGCAGAAGATGAATCCTATAATCGTTCAGCCAGGAACGATCACAACTCAGACTGTGACCATCCAGCATGGTCCAAAATGGGGGAGCAACTTGTGTGACTGCTGTGAAGACTGTGGGATTTGTAAGTGATCATTAAATGCAACTTCTACAGATCCGTCATTTTTTAAACATGCCTGTGTTCTATTGATTCATGTAATTCTTAACACCTCACGTCCTGTCAGTATCCTATTATTGCCCTAGTCTAGTGTATCTGTCCATAGCAGAATGTCCTCCCACAACACAGACTTCAACTCATGGGAGATCATGTATTACATTTGCAGAATGTCTGTTAATCAGAACAAAAGCATATTTCTATATATTGAGAAAGCAAGCAGTTGTAGAGGCCAGCATGGAAGGCTGAGGTTAGACCCAAATAATGGAGGTGCCATGGAAATGTATTTGAGCTTATAATCTTTTGGCCAATAGCTCCACATCACTTCTCTACAGTGACCCACTTTGGTCTGACCCCCACACTCATGGGAAAGACTTTGAACTTTACCCAATCGCTTTAATTCAAGGAGCCAAGATAATGAGGGCATTTATCAAGCTCATAATCACAGATAAATACCATTGCTTCTTATACATATACTAGACACTTGTTATGTTGGTAAAATTATTTCTGTTTTTCATGTATTGCACCCTATTTTACCAAAAACGATTTTAGGGATTAGTTACTGTGAATTTTATAAACTCACCAAAATTATAATAGGTAATATGAGAAATGGTCAAAGTAATAACTATGTGGTGGTTGCCAGATGCCAAACTCAAAGTATCACCACAAAAAAGCATAATTTTAGCACTTGTAGTTATTATTAATTATTATTATTGTTGTTGTTTATTTGTAGAGCTCCCACAGATTTAGCAGCAAGAGGGTAATATAAAGGAACATAAAACCCATTTTTTTTCTTTCATGATTCAGATAAAACATACAATTTTAAAGAACTTTCCAGTTTACTTCTATTATAAGATTTGCTTTGTTTTCTCGTTATCCTTTGTAGAAAAGCTGGAAGGTAAGTTTTACATGTCTGCAGAACTATATGGCAGCAGTTTTTCAACAGTGTTATTCATTAGCAACAGCACTAGATGGCAGCACTATTTCCTGTTATGTAGTTCTCCAGATATGTGCAAGCTACCTGTCTAGATATCTCTTCAACAACAAAAAAATAACGTGAGAACAAAGCAAATTTGATGATAGAAGTAAATTGGAAACTTTTAAAAATTGCATTCTCTATCTGAACATAAAAGGAAAAGTTTGGGGTGTTATGTCCCTTTTAAACATAACTTTAATTCTGCTACAGTTATGAATAAAAACAGCAATCAGTCTAATAAAAAAATATGATTTAGAGATTTACAAACACTTGCCCTGCCCAACCCTCTCAAACTAAATAAGTAATTAACTTTCATCAAATAATAATTTTAATTACATTTTTCAACAATAGGGTAACTTTAGTTATTACCCAATACCATCTATTCAACAACTAAAACAGATCCCTTATTGTTAGGGCGACCATATTGCCGCTTTAAAAAGGGACACTTATGAAAAATACATAGGTCAGGGCTGTTTTCAGGGCTGTTCAAAGACATGTTTTGTATAAGAACACTGACATATGTATTTTTCATGTGTCCCTTTTTAAGGCAATATGGTCACCCTATTAATTATGCATATTAATCAATGTTAACAGGCATTTTTCAAGCAGTATTACCATATAACATATGGTCTGAGCTGCCTATTTAATTATTCATTAGCCAATCATAATTTATCTGATGATCACACCTCCTTATGTAATCCAATAAGTTCCATAGGGCTATAAACAGTATTACACTTTATGCATACACAAATTGCCAGCAAAATCACTATTAAAATACATTGACTAAATAACAAAAAGGAATGAATCAAACCTCAACTATATTAAAAAGAATAAAATTCTCGTCATTTCTCAAAAATTAAAATGGAAATAATAATATTCCAGCAACAGATATACAATTATAAATTACTCTTTATATAATTATATATTTTAATTTTCTAAATAATTGTATCACAAAAAAAAATATTAAAATTGACATTCTTTGCACTTACATTAATTAGTATTTGCTGATTACACCTGTTTCTTTACTCTTTTCTCTAAGGTTGCTGTGCATTGTGGTGCTTTCCCTGCTTACAATGCAGAACAGCAAGCGAATTTGGGGAATGCTACTGTCTCCCACTCATGGATCCTCTTTGTATGGGCTATGTGGGTTGTAGCGGGGTTTGTCCCCCTATGACAATTGCAATGAGAACAGGCGTCCGAGAGAGATACCACATCCAGGTAGATAATACGTTATAAAATTCATGCTACATCTATACTTTTCTGTATATTACAAGAACAATTTAACTTCCATGTTTCCTCTTTTCACTGTCCTGTCTGTTACATCCTTTACAACTTGGATTCACATTACAGTCGCAAAAAAATATATGAAACCTATGGATTCAACTGGATTTCTGCATAAGTTGGTATTATTATCAGTTATTTGTAGAGTGCCAAAATATTCAGCAGCCCTATAAACATAGGTATAATATGCAAAGGTAACATGGATAAGAAGCAAATGGGTAGAAAGCCCTGCTAATAGTTGCACTGTTGTAGTTCACCTTACATGAAGGTGGCCTACAGAACAGCTGGCTTCATAGGCTTACATGCTAAGGAGGTTCAAGTGGATAACCAAAGAGGCAAGGAAGTGAGGTGAGAAAAGGTTAATGTACATTGTATGCATCCCTGAACAATAGAATCTTTAAGACGTGCTTGAAGCTTTGAAAACTAGAGGAGAATCTTGTGGAGTGAGGCAGAGAGTTCCACAAGATAGGGGCCATTCTGGAGAAGTCCTGTAGATAGAAATATGAGAAGTAATAAGAAAGAAGGAGAGAAGTAGTTTATGGACAGAGTGAATGGGACAGGTGGGAAAGCATCTGGTGTAAGGTTAAAGATATAGGGGGAGCAGTGTTATTCAGGGCCTTGAATGTTATGAACAGGGTTTTGTGTTCTGGAGCCTAGGAGAAGCCAGTGAATAGATAGGAGAGAGGTGCAGCAGATGAATACTCGGAGCGACATGTAATAAAATAAGAGAAAACACATTCTGCTTAAACAAATAAGCACACAAACAATTATGTATGTCATATATTTATTAAGCACATTGTGTAAGTACTCACTGTGCAAGGTGGAAAAAAATGTGTGAACCCTTAAATTTAATAACTAGTTGACCTTCGGCAACAAAACCTCAACCAGACATTTCCTGTATCTCTGTATTAAACCTGCATACTGAATTAAATGTTTCCTCCTTTTTTTTGTATTCTTGGGATATCTGGTGTAGAATAGTTC
This sequence comes from Bombina bombina, assembly GCF_027579735.1. Lineage (NCBI taxonomy): Eukaryota > Metazoa > Chordata > Amphibia > Anura > Bombinatoridae > Bombina > Bombina bombina. The sequence continues at coordinate 886,464,964 of NC_069504.1, forward strand.
TCTTGCTGAATGCTGGACTCAGACCGGGTCACCTCATAAGCCGTAAATTTTCCTATGTTGGAGCTATCATGTAGTTGATATACTCCTAAACCTTGGCTCATTGTCCGTTGCATCCCCAACTTCTTTTGAGCTTTAATTGTCAGACAGTTGAGTTTACATTTTCCTGAAAGAAAGAAAGAAAGAAAGAAAGAAAGAAAGAAAGGAGGCTGAAATGACATACCAGGACACCAGGAAACTTCTGGTTGGGCTGCAGCAGGTGGGGCTGGCCAGCTACTATTTAAGGAGGTTGTGTTGCTGTTGAGGCCTAGTGGGATGACCTCTCTTTTCTTCTCTGAGCTATACGTATTAAGGTCACAAAATATTTATTTGTATATTTTATTTCTTAGATCATGTACCATTTTAGTAGCCCTCTTTTTAATGGTTTCTAGTGTCTAGTCAAGTCACACTGTGAGTGACAGACTGTTCTGAGTTTTGGCATTCTTTAAAATTACAATACAAACCAATTAATTTTGATTCTGAAAAAAAAATTGGGTGGAGTATCCCAGAAAAATACCCCTGAGAAAAATAGGGAGTGTTCATTCTACAGATTCAACGGATAATAGGGCTGGTCTTCAAAAAATTTTCAGGGCTTCTTTTTATTCTCTGCTTCTTTTTTTTCTTTAAAAAATTGACTTTGCTTCAATCTGTCCTCAGAATATTTTTTTTTGGACAGCTGTTTTTTTCTGTGCATTGAAGAACATGAAGGTTTTTTTTTTATATAATTTTACAGGGAGTGCAGAATTATTAGGCAAGTTGTATTTTTGAGGATTCATTTTATTATTGAACAACAACCATGTTGAACCCAAAAAAACTCATTAATATCAAAGCTGAATAGTTTTGGAAGTAGTTTTTAGTTTGTTTTTAGTTATAGCTATTTTAGGGGGATATCTGTGTGTGCAGGTGACTATTACTGTGCATAATTATTAGGCAACTTAACAAAAAACAAATATATACCCATTTCAATTATTTATTTTTACCAGTGAAACCAATATAACATCTCAACATTCACAAATATACATTTCTGACATTCAAAAACAAAACAAAAACAAATCAGTGACCAATATAGCCACCTTACACTCAAAAGCCTGCCATCCATGGATTCTGTCAGTGTTTTGATCTGTTCACCATCAACATTGCGTGCAGCAGCAACCACAGCCTCCCAGACACTGTTCAGAGAGGTGTACTGTTTTCCCTCCTTGTAAATCTCACATTTGATGATGGACCACAGGTTCTCAATGGGGTTTAGATCAGGTGAACAAGGAGGCCATGTCATTAGATTTTCTTCTTTTATACCCTTTCTTGCCAGCCACGCTGTGGAGTACTTGGACGCGTGTGATGGAGCATTGTCCTGCATGAAAATCATGTTTTTCTTGAAGGATGCAGACTTCTTCCTGTACCACTGCTTGAAGAAGGTGTCTTCCAGAAACTGGCAGTAGGACTGGGAGTTGAGCTTGACTCCATCCTCAACCCGAAAAGGCCCCACAAGCTCATCTTTGATGATACCAGCACAAACCAGTACTCCACCTCCACCTTGCTGGCGTCTGAGTCGGACTGGAGCTCTCTGCCCTTTACCAATCCAGCCACGGGCCCATCCATCTGGCCCATCAAGACTCACTCTCATTTCATCAGTCCATAAAACCTTAGAAAAATCAGTCTTGAGATATTTCTTGGCCTAGTCTTGACGTTTCAGCTTGTGTGTCTTGTTCAGTGGTGGTCGTCTTTCAGCCTTTCTTACCTTGGCAATGTCTCTGAGTATTGCACACCTTGTGCTTTTGGGCACTCCAGTGATGTTGCAGCTCTGAAATATGGCCAAACTGGTGGCAAGTGGCATCTTGGCAGCTGCACGCTTGACTTTTCTCAGTTCATGGGCAGTTATTTTGCGCCTTGGTTTTTCTACACGCTTCTTGCAACCTTGTTGACTATTTTGAATGAAACGCTTGATTGTTCGATGATCACGCTTCAGAAGCTTTGCAATTTTAAGAGTGCTGCATCCCTCTGCAAGATATATCACTATTTTTGACTTTTCTGAGCCAGTCAAGTCCTTCTTTTGACCCATTTTGCCAAAGGAAAGGAAGTTGCCTAATAATTATGCACACCTGATACAGAGTGTTGATGTCATTAGACCACACCCCTTCTCATTACAGAGATGCACATCACCTAATATGCTTAATTGGTAGTAGGCTTTCGAGCCTATACAGCTTGGAGTAAGACAACATGCATAAAGAGGATGATGTGGTCAAAATACTAATTTGCCTAATAATTCTGCACTCCCTGTATTTGTAGTGAGGACAAATGATCCAATGCATACTCAACAAATCACAAGGAAAGTGTAACATAAGACTTAGTTGATTTCACAAAGTCCATCATAATAACAGCAATGGTTCAAAGAAGAAAAAGTGTTACGATCATCAATTTGTCACACATACACAAGGAATCGAATTGTCCGCACATTTAGTTTTGTTTTTTTAACAGTAAAGAAACAAAACATAACAAAAGCAGAATGACATATATAAATGCATATATATCTAACACTTACCTGGAGCACCTCCAGCTCTCTCCCCACAGACCAGTGCACGGGAGAATGGCCAGGGAGGACAAAAGGATTAGAAACTAAAAAGGGGGCTACACAGATTACAGTTGTGTCTGAATGGGAACTTCGATAAACCTAAACCTCAGATGGACACCATTTGCCTCTAAGGTTCTCATTCAGGATATATAGACTGTTTCTAAATGGCAAAATGTCACTGTATCTAACTCTAGGTGGTAAAAATAACAGATAAGCCTCCCATTTGTGAAGAAATCTTTTAATTCGTTTTTAAGGATCCCCTTTGTGTCTGCTTGTTCAATCAGCATCTGAGTATAAACCTTACTAAGTAATTGCTGGAAGGGAAGGGTTTTCTCGCTAGCCCACCCCGCTAGGATAACTGGAACATGAAGGTTTTTAGAGATAACTTTTTGACCCTTTCTGGTCTTATGTGAATCAACAATTCTTAATCTTATGTCGCATGAGATCTTCTTTTGCATGAAAAAATATTTATATTAGTTAAGGCAACTTGTGTATAGCAAACTTTATATTTGTGTGTGTGTGTGTGTGTGGGGGGGGGGGGGGGGAGCTTATAGAGGAGGCCAGCTCTGGTTAGCTAATTCATTAGCCTAGGGGTTTGCATACTTTTTCCACCATGAATGTTTAAACATTGTATTTAATAAAGACATAAAAATGTATTATTGATTGTGTGTTATTTGTTCAAGAACTTGGGGTGTGGAACCTTTAGCAAGAGAAGGCATATTCATACATGCGTCAAAAAACAAACAAGCAATTGTAGAACTCATAGTGGATGGACATATAGAACAACAACAATTAATTTATTCCAAAAATGTTTAGATTAGTGAATAACCTCTTGTGTCAAACACATACAGATTAGTATAACCCCTTTTTGCCAAAAACATATAAATCTGTGTTTTTAACCCCATATGTCTGCTACTTGCTATCTATTGTGGTCTCTCATCTATCGTCTAAATGCTTTTGTGGTACAGACATATATATTTTTTTTTAAATGCACACAACATTTTGGGGTCTACACAGTCTCCTACAATAGGAGTATTTAGCACTGTTTCTGTACAATGCAACTATAGTAATTCAACATATATATTGCTATCTTTTTCACTTTCTTCTTTCTTACTACGCTTAAAAAAGGTCAGGTTCACATTATAATGTGAATATATTTGTTCATCTTTTTTTTGTTGTTGTTAAAACATGCTCCTTCACACACACATACCATTTACTACTTGTAGTGAACGGAAAAGCGTTTAAGACTTTCATGCCTTTCTATAAAAAGTGAACACTCAAATACAGAGACAAATAATTTATACATCAATAATCATTATAAAACTATAAATCATGTTAACATATAAATGTTAAAAATATTAAAAAATAAATAAAATATGCATGCATTATTAAAATACTGGGCAATTAAGCATTTTATCACATCTTGTTTATATAGTTCAAACATCCTTCTCATTTATTTAGTTGTGGTGGGCTCCGGGAGCGGCGGGATAGGGGTTAATATATTTATTTAGGTTGCGGCGGGGTCCGGGAGCGGCGGGATAGGGGTTAATATATTTATTTAGGTGGTGGCAGGGTCCGGGAGCGGCGGAATAGGAGTTAATAACATTATGTAGGTGGCGGCAATGTAGGGGGCAACAGATAAGGGGTGTTTAGACTCGGGTGTATATGTTAGGGTGTTAGGTGTAAATATAACTTTTATTCTCCCATAGGAATCAATGGGATATCGGGCAGCAGCGAACATAAGCTTTCGCTGCTTTCAGACTCCCATTGATTCCTATGGCATCTGCTGCCTCCAGGGTGGTGGATTGAAAAGCAGGTACGCTGGGCCGGAATAGTGGCGAGCGTACCTGTTAGGAGTTTGATAACTAGCAAAAGCACTCAGATAGTGCCAAATTTGCATTAGGAACATCTGTGATGATGTAAGAATCAATCTGTGTTGGACTGAGACCAGCGAAACGTATGTTACGTCACAGATTTCAACTTTTGCCAGTCTGTAGGCTTTGATAAATGAGGCAAATCAAGCTCGCCACAATTACGCTGCGGAATTCCAGCGTATTTGCGGTTGATGGCTTGATAAATAGGCCTCATTGGAAAAAGTCAAAGTTCTAAGTCATCTGCTGCAATTTCTAAGTCATCCGGAACAAGTGAACCACTGGAAATTTCAAGCCCTGGGTATAGATATATACAGATATATATATTTAAAAATACTTACAACATATTCCCCTATGTGAAGAACATTGGAATGTTAAATATTTTCACTAAAAACACAGTATCACACTTTATTAAATCTGAAAATTGTGTAAAGATGTTTTCAGCTACTTGACTGCAAAGGGCTGCAATACACTTTTATTTATATATATATATATATATATATATATATATATATATATATATATATATATATATATATATATATATATATATATATATATATATATATATATATATATATATATATATATATATAGGTAAGCACTCTCTGGTCTTTTAGTGGAACTCAAAATAAAAGCAAAACCTTTATTAAAGAGCAACATTTCGGGGCTCCTGCCCCTTTCTCAATCTAACAATGAATGATCACAACACTTTTTATATATCATAAATAAAAAGGAACACCAATCACCTGTTTAATGGGAGAGCTTATAACACATACCTTGGCTGCAGGTTCAATAGGAAATCAGAACATCACACAGTTAACCCTCACCTAACAGGAACATATTGGTGCACCTATTAAAATGAAACAGCAGACAGCTTTATCTATGGGACAGGCAAAAACTCTGCCTTTCACATTAAATAACGTCATATCCAGAAATTCATATAGAGATTCATAAATATGGTAAAGTTCTTAACCCTAGCTAGAGTACTTTGTCCAAAATAAAAGAAAGCAGATTGAAACCCCTATTTAGACCCTTAGGGTGAATGGTATTTAATCACCAGATCCACTTGGCTTCTTGAAGCCAAATCCTTATTTCGATCACCACCCCTTAGTTTTTTGTTAGCATGATCTATGACCATAAATCTAAGCTGACTCCCCTGATGCCCCATCTCAAAGAAATGGGCCGGCACAGGTTAATGAGCTGTAGATTCATTCCTAATAGTGGATTTTTGCTTGCAAAATCCGATCTTTAATTTTTTGGGTGGTCTCACCCACATAGAGTAGCCCACATGGGCATTTAAGGGCATACACCACATAGGTGGAATTACATGTGTAATACCCAGGTATGCTGTATTTTTGTGTGATGCCTCAATTCAGATGAAGAACCACTGCAGCCCCCCCACCTGCTGTTGTCAGTGGTGTTGCTGCACTATTTCCTCTCTTAGACTGATTATTGTCCTCCCCACTGTACAGCACACACACACTGAACGATGCAGCCAGAGTAGTAAAAACAAGAACAGTACAGCCCTGCCAACATACAAAACCAATTTGGTCTTGACCTGACTCCTTTGACTTTCCACTTTCTTTTAGTGTGCCTCGAACGCTCCCCCCACACACAACAGAGAGACATCTGTGCTGTGGGGAATAGAGCATGCAAGCAAAGTACAGTATGCGAAGGAGATAACATGCAATGGGCAAATACAGGAATTCAAGCATGCTTGGAAAAAAAATAAACAATGGTTATTGAACTCAGTGGATGGTCTAATGGTCTCACTATTTTGATATCCCTGGATCTTCTGGATGTAGTTCTACCTATGCCAGCTACATACAGAAAAATAATTAAAGGACCATTATATACAACAGAATTGGATAATCAATAGATACATAATAAAAAGACAATGCAATAACACTTACTTTGAATTTAATATGAGCAGTAACTTTTTTTTCTGACAAACCTAAAAGTTAATTCCAACTTCCTTCCCTCTATATCATGTAACAGCCATTAGACAATTTTAAAATTGTAAGTCATGGAAGTTTAATAGTGCCTCTTAAACTCCTTATGCCATATATATTTTTATTTATAATTAATCTTTATAATTAATCAAAGGAGCATAATGAATGAGGATGAAAGAAGACCCAAAGTCAAATTTAGTCTCTACAGACTAATATTAATAACTTTAAAAATGCCTACCCATATAACACTGCTATATTTTGGGTCACTATTAATGCCTAAAAACCAACCACATTTAGAGCCATTATTAACCATTTATGAGACTTATAAGACTAAAAATGACAAAGGTATTTAAAGGGGACATGGAACTTAAAATATCAGACAGAGCATGCAATTTAAAAAAAAAAAAAAAAAAAGTTTAAAATTTACTTCTATGATCAAATACCCAGCTAGGTATCGTGCACGTTTCTGGAACACTACATAGCAGGAAAAATGGGCTGCCATCTAGTACTCTTGCAAATGTATAGAATTCTTGCCAAACTGCTGGCACATGAACACTCCTGAGGTTACTTCCCTGCTTTTCATAAAAAATACCAAAAAAATTAAAAAAATTAAAAAAAAAAGATAATAGAAGTGAATTAGAAATCAAATACATTTTCTGAATCATGAAAGAAAATTTGGGGTTTTATGTCCATTTAACTTTTATGTACAAATTGCTAATGTTTGCTGCACATCATTTTAGATGTTAATATTTCCTTCAAATTTTAGTTCAGATAGGGTCATATTTAAGGTCATTCAACAAGATGTTTACCTCCAACTGTATTGTCCTCCTTTCCCATCTTCCTCTGTGTATCTCACTGTTTCTTCCCTCTTCTAGGGCTCTGTCTGTGATGACTGTATAACTTCATGCTGCTGTTACTCCTGCACCTGGTGTCAAATGGCTCGAGAGATCAAGTTCAGGTCGAATGGGACAACTGTGACCACGGCTCAAACCACTATAATTGACAATATGATCCCACAAGCGCATGGTTACACACCCCTGGTTGAGTACTAAATTCAACCTCTAATGGATTTTCAGAAACTTCTCATTTTGAAACCTATTCTTAAATCAACCCTGAAGAAAAAAAAACAGTATTTTATCTACAGTGTTGCCAACTTCATCAGATCTAGGCAGCAGTTACTTTATCAGAAGCAAAACAAATAACAGAATCAACATATGTTACATTAAAAAACAAACACACCTTGAGCTCATTTACATGGTGCACACATGTGGTTCATAGTAATAAAAAACATTTTGAGTGAGGTATTTTAGCAAGACACTACATGTTGTGTGATCATTTTACTCAAATGCATCACATATAAGGGATCCTTGCATAATAACCCTTATGGGGAAAAAAACAACTTCACTTTATCCTTATTAATTAATAGAATTAAAGTAGTAGTGGTAGTAAGCTGAACGTGTATATGAAGTTACATCTCTTGTTATCTATTAACTAGCCTTTAAAGGGACAAAATACACCAATTGTCATAGACACTACTATAAAGATGAATATGTACAGATACTGATCTAAAATTCCAGTTTAAAACCTTTTAAAAACTTACTTAGAAGCTCCCAGTTTATAACTGCTGGGGAGGTTAGACTGGGACATCCAGTGAAAGGGGCTGGGAAAACATTAAGAGCAGACACTCCCCCTCTCCCTTCCTTGCATATGAAAAGACAAATTATACAAACATGAGCCACATGAATTGGTAGACATCAGTATACATCTGGAATTTTGGGGCTTGGTTAGGAGTTTGAAAATCAGCACAATAAAAAAAAAGTAAGCAAAACTATACATTGTTTCAAAAACTCTCCCAGGCAGCTATATAAATGGATAATATACAAAACATTTATGCAAATCTAGTGTACAATGTTCCTTTAAGTGTTACACATGCGGAAACATTAAATATATTATGCTTTTATATACATATATACATATGATAGTCTCTCAATGTTTGTAGCCAGTCCTTTGTCTTACTTGAAGTAGAGGTTAACATTAGACATGTGCAAAAAATGTTTTGGTTGTATCATTCATCACACACACAAAAATATTTCCTGTTTTGTTTCCTTTAAATGGGGTCAAGTCTGGCCAAAAACATCAAACAATCATTCAGCAGACAAGGACATTGCAGTGACAAGAAAATGTTTTTGAATACTTTGGAATTACCTGGATTTCTGCATTGATCACTCATAAAAACTGGTCTGATCTTCATCTATATCACAATTATAGACAAACACAATCTGACTAAACTAAAAACACAGAGACAGTACTTTTCAAATTTGTACTGAAGACATTGAGTAAAAAAAGTGGGCCCTTGTATTTAGTAACTTAGAGATCCCCCCTATAGTAGCAACAACCTCCCCCAAATGTTTCCTGCCGCTGCTTATAAGAGTTGCTCAATGTTGAGGATGAATTTTGGACAATTTCCCCCTACAAATTTGTTTTAGTTCCTCAACATTTCTGGGTTGTCTTGATTACATAGCCCTCTTCAGGTCATGCCACAGCATCTCAATTAGGATAAGGTCAGGATTCTGACTTGGCCATTTCAAATATTCTTCTTTTTCAGCCATTCTTTAGTTGATTTAATTTTATGCTTTGGGTCACTGCATCACCCAACCTCTCTTGAGCTTGAGATCATGGACAGCTGGCCTTACATTCTCCTGTAAAATGTCTTGACATACTTTTGATTTCATTGATCCCTCAACTGCTGTACCCAGTTCCCTGAGGCAGCAAACAGCCCCAAACCATGATGCTCCCCCCACCATGCTTTACAGTTGGGATGGGTTTTGTTGTTGGTGTACAGTGCCCTTTTGACTTCTCACATAGTGTTGTGCATTTGTGCCAAAAACTTAAACTTTTGTTTCATATTTCCTCAGCACATTTTCCTAGAAGCGTTGTGGAACATCCAAGTGGTCTTGGGAAAATTTGAGATGTGCCACAAAGTGTTTTTTAGACAGCAGTGGCTTCCTATGTGGTGTCCTTCAATACAACAAAATGAAATACATTGTTGTCTTTTACTTTTAGCAAAAAACAAATGCACATGTTTAATTAACATTCAGATGGCTTTTTTATCTAGTAAGAGATCAGGCAGAGTTGGATAATTTTACTATATACCCATATTGGTTTATAACTCCCGAGTGCAGATTTACATGTACACAGGAAAGCTATGGATTGTTTTTTTTGCAGAACAAACTCAACTCTTCTCTAATGATATTTGTATCTTTGTTTATCAAATAAGATGTAATGCGATAAATATGAAAAAACAAGTTGCTTGCCGATTAAGGGCCAGATTACAAGTGGAACGCTTATGTTATCATGTGTCTAGATAAGCAATATCGCTGGACTGCTTGCACAACTTGATATGGTAAATCGCATTTACCAGAGAACAGTTAGCAAGGCCACAACATCGCTCTAATGCAACCTTTACTTTCAATACAGTGGGAGATCGTGACCGCTCTAAATAGCACTGGTTTAAAGTTTACAAATGTGACAAAGTTTAAAAGTTATAGGTTCTGCTTGAGCGAAAGCCAAAACTGCACTAGGATATTAAGCATGACTTGAGACCTGAAATAAAATGTAAGAGTTAAAAAAAAATGTTTACAAAACGCATCAAAAACATATTAAAATAAAGTATTACACTCATATATTCACTTTTTGATAGATAAAAGATATAAGGGCTCAAAGATAGAGAGTGGGGTCTTTTTTTTCTCCATTGACTTCTACGGGGGAATACGTGAAAGTGCATGCAATATTCTAAGTTTGGCTTTTTGCGCTCGTCAGGTTAGCGCATGAGCAAAAACAGTTTACTTTCAACTCATAATACGAACACAACCCGACGAGTGCAAAAAGCTTACTTCTTGCGCAATTAACACTCTAGCGGGACCATTAGATAGGGCTCCACTTGTAATCTGGCCCAAAGTGAGAACCATTAAAAGGTTTTAAAAGGTGCTCACAATGACGTACACTGCCACATATCTGGTTTATTTCAGATATACTCTTAATCATACATAACATTAGTTAGTGGATATTGCACTAATACTTTCAAAATCTCTGAAGCTCCTCAATTGAATTACTACAATCCCATACTTTATAATATATTTAGATGTGACAAAATACATTTTTCAATGGACATGTGAGAATTTTTAGCTAAACTATAGCTAATGCTACAATAATCATACGTTTTAGAACTGAGGCATGAGGGCATATGTATCAATGAGCAAGCGGACATGATACGAAGTATCGTATCATGTCCGCTGCAAACGCTGTCGGCTTTTTATCATTGCACCAGCAGTTCTTGTGAATGCCGCCCCCTGCAGATTCATGGCCAATCGGCCGCTAGCAGGGGGTGTCAATCAACCTGATCATATTCGATCAAGTTGATTTCTGTCCGCCGCCTCAGAGCAGGTGGACAAGTTATGGAGAGGCGGTCTTTAGACCGCTGCTTCATAACTTCTGTTTCCGGAGAGCCTTCAGGCTCACCGGAAACAAGTGGCCTCAAGCTTTGATAAATATGCCCCATAACATTTACAATGGTCACATTTGTAATGTTGCTTGCTTGCACATATGCAGTAGTTAGCATGTACAGCTGCCTTTCTCTCTACTAGATCATTATTACTTGTTAAAAGAACTTTGTCACAGGTTCTAGGCGCATGAAAGAATGTTATTATTTACAGTTTTTATTTTAATATTCATGAAATCAGATTGAAATGTTACAAATAATGAGATTTACAGGCAATTTTGTACATGGTCTAAGCACAGACAAACATTATTTACATATTATTTACATATAGCATTTGCTTGTGAACACCTTTAAACTGTGTCCATGATGCAATATGTACTGTATGACATCATTATGAAATGTAAAATTGCTAAAACAGTAATAAAGATTCTTGATGTTTTTTGAAGCTGGTGTTATGACTTCAGTTTGCCATGATACTATTTTGATGCCAGGTTGCTCTGTCTCGCGTCACCTGTGACGCATCGCGCTGCCAGTGATGCATCGCGTCACCTGTAACCTCTCACGCTGGTTTTCTCGCGTATCGTCCGTTCTGATGCATCCCGTTACCTTTGCCGCACTTTTTCCTTTAAATGCAATTCAGTTTCTCTATTTCATTGTCCTTGTATTAAGTTTATCTCTGGGTGTGTTTTGTGCTATATATTTGGATATCAAACTTTGGCTTGTGACCTGGACCTCCTTTGAGCCTGCTGATTTCACCTTGTTTGTTGCCTGATTGGTTCTAATCTTGGATTTTCCTGACTACTCTTCTGGATTCTGCTTCCTGTGACTGTTTGGTTTGACCCCTGGCTTGTCAACTCCTCCAGGGACCTATCACTACTATCCTAATAGATTTTTCGTTATCACTCCACTTGACAAGACTACCGGCCAGGTTTCTTTTGATAGCGAAATATCTGAAAGGATCCTAACAGCTGGAGAGATTCTAGATCATAAATGTTGGGGTGCAAAACGTTGACCATAAAGCCAAATATCAAGGGTTTAAGGGATACAGGTTATGAATATTATCTCTCACTACCTTTTCCTACCTTTATTTAATTGGAAATCACCCCCTCCCTACTTCACCTTTCTCCTTGCTTTTAATAGACACTGGACATTTAAACAAAAAAAAGTATTACCTTACAAATTCAGGTCACCTGGAACCTTTGAGGTAATAAATTGCAGCGCATAGCACCTACATCTCCCCAGAACTGCCACTGTTTTAAAGTTCACAGGTTTAAATCTAATTTGGGACAGTCCATATAGTTATGAATAGTTATGCATTGAAGCTTATAAAGAAATGATCGAAACTTTCAAAGAAACTTAGCGCTTCAATGCTTTAAAGAAAAGTGGTTAAAGGGACATTAAAGAGTAAGGACTAGATTAAAAGTGGATCACTATTGATAGTGCAGGGTGCTCTTACTATCAATATTGCAGGACCACACTTAGATTAGTTTGCAGTCTGGTATTACAAATCAATGGAAAACCAAATAACCAAAGAATGTTTAGCAAAAGTTGGAAAGTTGTTTAAAATTACATGCTCTATCTGAATCAAGAAATAAAAAAATAGGGTTTCATGTCCCTTTAACCTTCAAGTTTTGATTATATGAAGTTTTGGGGTTGTCACCCCTGTCCTTAGACAGAAGACATAGATACAGAACCATTGGTGCAACATGCAAAGCTGTCAAAGCCTCATATGAAAACAATCAAAGGGGATAACGTCCAATGCTGCAGTTATTAGACCTAAAACTTCCATGCACATAGTCACTGAAGAGAATAATAGAGACTGAAGGTTTAGACAAGCTAAAACCAACTTCATTCATCTATTGTCTGTCAGAGAAAGAGTCATGGACACTGAATCTATCTGGAAACCTTAAAAAGGTGACCCTTGTCTGAGGAATCAAGACACTCTTTTGTAAATGGATCCTCCAACCATGTCTTTGAAGAAACCACACTAGTTGTTTTGTGTGAGATTCTGCTAAATGAAAAGATTGAGCTAGTACCAAGATATTGTCCAAATAAGGAAGCACTGCAATACCCTGCTCTCTGATTACAGATAGAAGGGCAAATGGAAGAGCGACAAATTGGTAAACCTTGTTTAGAAAAGAGAATTTTAGAAAACAATAGTGATCTGGATAAATCGGATTGTGAAGGTAAGCGTCCTGTAAGTCTATTGTGGACAAGAAGTGACTTTGCTGAGCAAAAGGCAGAATAGTCCTTATAGTCAGCATCTTGAAAGTTGGGACTCTTACAAAACCATTTAAAGTTTTCAGATCCAAAATAGGTCTGAAAGAATTTTCCTTCACAGGTACAATGAATAGATTTGAATAAAAACCCCAATCCTTGTTCCTGCTGTGGAACTGGAAAAAATTACCCCTGAAAGTTCTAGAACTGAAACACATATCAGAGAGACTTGAGCTTTTACTGGGTTTTTTGTTACATGGGTAAGAAAGAATCTTCCCAAAGGAAGTCATATTTTGAATCTTATTCGACACCCCTAAGAAATGATATTCTGAATCCACTGATTTTGGACAGAGTCTGTCCAAACTCTTTGAAATAGCTTTAGTCTGCCCCCTACCAGAAGAATTGGCTTGAGGGCTGCACCTTCATATAGGTTTAGGGGCAGGATAAGGCTTGGATTTATTCAAATTTGGAGATGGTCTCCAATTAGAGCCAGAGGCCTTAGGGGAAGGAGTGGTTTTTTGTTCTCTATTCTGACAAAAGGAACAAAAACGATTGGAAGCTTTAAATCTACCCTTAGATTTCTTGTCTTGGGGCAGAAAAACTCCCTTACCCCCAGTAACAGTGGAGATAATAGAATCCAATTGTGAACCAAAAAGATCTTTACCTTGAAAAGAGAGAGATAATAATCTAGTTGTATGCGCCATGTCAGCATTCCAAGATTTAAGCCATAAAGCTCTTCTAGTTAGAATGTTTAAAGACATGGATTTTGACATTGATCTTTCTAACATCAAATATAGCATCACAAATAAAATGATTTGCATGTTGAAGTAAAAGAACAATGTTAGATAATTCAGAATCTGAAGACAACTGCTGTGCTAAACTGTCCAACCAAAAAGTAGAAGCAGCAGCAACATCAACCATAGATATAACAGGTCTAAGAATATAGCCAGAAAGTAAATATGCCCTTCTTGGAGAAGATTCAAGCTTCCTATCTAAAGGATCCTTGGCTACAGGTAAAGGATACAAATTATTAAACCTAGAAGAAGGGTTTAAATTGGTACCAGGCTTAGACCATTCTTTAGCAATCACATAAGAGATAGAGGAATAGGAAATACTTCAGGAGTAATAACAGTAGTCTTAAATACAGATATTAGATCATTACTAGCTTTATCATAATTGCAAAAAACAAAATTAGAAAAAATAAAAATAAATTAATTCTGCAAATTTATATCCATGCTTCTATATAGGATAAATATATAACAGGCTTGAGAGAATGGGAAACAGAGCGAAAAAATATATAAAAAAGAAAACTGATTCATAAAATGCTGCATGAAAGCTCTCTAAGTGTTTACTGTAGGGTTGCCACCCATCCCTTAAAATACAGAACACTTATAAGTTACACGTGCTGCAGGGTGTGCAGGGAGGAATATGAATAGTGCTGTCCAGAAACACAATACATGTTCCTCCCTGCACACCCTGCAGCATGTGTAACTCATAAATGTCCAGAAAAACATAGCTGAGGTGGCAACCCTAGTTTACTGAGAACACTGAATGAGCTGGGGCGGAGCTTATAACGGCAATTTTGGCGGGAACATTTTGCTGGGACAATATTTGGCGGGAACATTTTTTTGGCGCCAAAAAAATGGCACACAATAATGACACGTCACCCTATGACATAAATAGCATCATCACATGCGTGACATGAAAAGCTGAAGAGGATTTCTAAAACACCTATCACTCAAAGCAGGTAATTGTATATACAAAAAAACAAAATGTACCTAAATAAAGCCTAATGGATACTGCTATTGTAGCTGCATAAAATGTTATTATCAACATTCCATGAGCCTAACATAATACTTAGCATCCTAATTTATAAATAAATTGCTAGCTCCAAAAAAAAAACCTGTATGTTTCACAGACTCTACCAACCTTGAGAAATATTTAGCCACAAATAAAGTCGCTAAAAAAGAGCACTGAATTAGTGACTCAAGGCATGTATACAAACAATATATAACAACTTTAGTTAAAAAGTGCCCAATCCATAGCTGAGAGTATCTTATATAATAAAAGTATATACTTACCGTGTAAGACACCCATCCACATATAGCAGACAGCCAAACCAGTACTGAAACATATCAGCAGAGGTAATGATAGAGGAGTATAATGTCGATCTGTAAAGGGAGGTAGCAGATAAATCCCTGCGACCGATTTACAGAGAGCCTTAGAATAGATTTCCCATAGGCGAAAACATGGTGTCATCAGGCAATACTCCCTTCACATCCCTCGGACAAACACTGTACTTACAGAGGAACAGGGCTTCAATATGCTTAGAAGCGCATTTCACAGAAGAAAATCAAGCACAACTTGCTTCTCCATATCCTAAGGAGGCAAAGTTTGTAAAACTGAGGTATGAGTGAGGTGGGAGGTGTATTTATAGGCATTTTGAGGTTTGGGAAACTTTGCCCCCTCCTGGTAGGAATGCATATCCCATACGTCACTAGCTCATGGACTCTTGCCACTTACATGAAAGAAATATATATATATATATATATATATATATATATATATATATATATATGTACTGTACATATATACACAACGCATATTCTATTTATCAGGGCCAATGAAATACATGACCTTTGAAATACATGACTAGAAACTTGCTTCAAATATCAGTCGGCTAGATTACGAGTCTTGCGTTAGGCTTAAAAAGCAGCGTTGGCCGGTCCTAAAGCTGCTTTTTAACGCCCGCTGGTATTACGAGTCTTGCAGGTACAGGTGTACCGCTCACTTTTTTGGCCAGACTCGGAAATATCGCAAATCCACTTGCGTCAATTGCGTATCCTATATTTTCAATGGGACTTGCATAGCGCCGGTATTACGAGTCTGACCAAAAGTAGACCCTCTCCTGTCAAGACTGGTACCGCATTTAAAAGTCAGTAGTTAAGAGATTTACACTACAACGCCGTAGCATAAAACTCTTAACTAAAGTGCTAAAAAGTACACTAACACCCATAAACTACCTATTAACCCCTAAACCGAGGCCCCCCCCCCACATCGCAAACACTAAAATAAAAATTTTAACTCCTAATCTGCCGTGCAGGACATCGCCGCCACTATAATAAATATATTAACCCCTAAACCGCCGCACTCCCGCCTTGCAAACACTAGGTAAATATTATTAACCCCTAATCTGCTGTCCCTAACATCGCCGCCACTATAATAAAGTTATTAACCCCTAAATCTAAGTCTAACACTAACCCTAACCCCCCCTAACTTAAATATAATTTAAATAAATCTAAATAAAATAACTATCATTAACTACATTATTCCTATTTAAAACTAAATACTTACCTATAAAATAAACCCTAAAATAGCTACAATATAACTAATAATTACATTGTAGCTAGCTTATGGTTTATTTTTATTTTACAGGCAAGTTTGTATTTTTTTTAACTAGGTAGAAAAGTTATTAAATAGTTATTAACTATTTAATAATTACCTAGCTAAAATAAATACAAAAGTACCTGTAAAATAAAACCTAACCTAAGTTACACTAACACCTAACACTACTCTATAATTAAATAAATTAACTAAACTAAATTAAATACAATTAAATTATCTAAAGTACAAAAACAAACAAACACTAAATTACAGAAAATAATAAACAAATTACAAGAATTTTAAACTAATTACACCTAATCTAATCCCTGTAAAAAAATAAAAAAGCCCCCCCAAAATAAAAAGCCCTACCCTACACTAAATTACAAATAGCCCTTAAAAGGGCCTTTTTGCCCCAAAGTAATCAGCTCTTTTACCTGTAAAAAAAAAGTACAAATCACCCCCCCAACAGTAAAACCCACCACCCACACAACCAACCCTACTCTAAAACCAACCCAATACCCCCTTAAAAAAACCTAACACTAACCCCTTGAAGATCACCTTACCGGGAGACGTCTTCACTCAACCGGGCCGAAGTCCTCAACGAAACTGGAAGAAGTCTTCATCCAAGCCGGGCGAAGTGGTCCTCCAGACGGGCAGAAGTCTTCATCCAGACGGCATCTTCTATCTTCATCCATCCGGCGCGGAGTGGGTCCATCTTCAAGACATCCGACGCGGAGCATCCTCTCCATCCGACGGCTCTTCTCGAATGAAGGTTCCTTTAAATGACGTCATCCAAGATGGTGTCCCTTCAATTCTGATTGATTTTTTCTACCTTAATTACAATTGGCTGATAGAATTCTATCAGCCAATCGGAATTGAAGGGACGCCATCTTGGATGACGTCATTTAAAGGAACCTTCATTCCAGAAGAGCCGTCGGATGAAGAGGATGTTCCAGGTCGGATGTCTTTAAGATGGACCCGCTCTGCGCCAGATGGATGAAGATAGAAGATGCCGTCTGGATGAAGACTTCTGCCCTTCTGGATGACCACTTCGCCCAGCTTGGATGAAGACTTCTCCCGGCTTCGTTGAGGACTTCAACCCGGTTGGGTGAAGACGTCTCCCGGTAAGGTGATCTTCAAGGGGTTAGTGTTAGGTTTTTTTAAGGGGAGATTGGGTGGGTTTTAGAGTAGGGTTGGTTGTGTGGGTGGTGGGTTTTACTGTTGGGGGGGGTGATTTGTACTTTTTTTTTTACAGGTAAAAGAGCTGATTACTTTGGGGCAATGCCCCGCAAAAGGCCCTTTTATGCGCTATTTGTAATTTAGTGTAGGGTAGGGCTTTTTTTATTTTGGGGGGCTTTTTTATTTTTTAGGGGGATTAGATTAGGTGTAATTAGTTTAAAATTCTTGCAATTTGTTTATTATTTTCTGTAATTTAGTGTTTGTTTTTTTTGGTACTTTAGATAATTTAATTTAATTGTATTTAATTGTATTTAATTTAGTTAATGTATTTAATTATAGAGTAGTGTTAGGTGTTAGTGTAACTTAGGTTAGTTTTTATTTTACAGGTACTTTTGAATTTATGTTAACTAGGTAGTTATTAAATAGTTAATAACTATTTAGTAACTGTTCTACCTAGTTAAATAAAAATAAACCCTAAGCTAGATACAATGTAACTATTAGTTATATTGTAGCTCGCTTAGGGTTTATTTTATAGGTAAGTATTTAGTTTTAAATAGGAATAATTTATTAAATGATAGGAATATTTATTTAGATTTATTTAAATTTTATTTGTTAGGGGGTGTTAGGGTTAGGGTTAGGGGTTAATAACTTTAATATAGTGGTGGCGATGTTGGGGCAGCAGATTAGGGGTTAATAACTATAATGTAGGTGTCAGCGATGTTGGGGGCAGCAGATTAGGGGTTAATACATATAATGTAGGTGGCGGCGGTGTCCGGAGCGGCAGATTAGGGGTTAATAATATAATGCAGGTGTCTGCGATGTCGGGGGCGGCAGATAAGGGGTTAATAATTGTAAGATTAGGGGTGTTTAGACTTGGGGTTCAGGTTAGGGTGTTAGGTGTAGACATAAATGTGTTTTCCCCATAGGAATCAATGGGGCTGCGTTAGGAGCTAAACGTGCTTTTTTTTTTAGCCAGCTCTCCCCCATTGATTCCTATGGGGAGATCGTGCACAAGCACGTTTAGAAGGCTCACCGTTAACGTAAGCAGCGCTGGTATTGAGGTGAGATGTGGAGCAAAATTTTGCTCTACGCTCACTTTTTTGCGGTTAACGCCGGGTTTGTATAAACCCGTAATACCAGCGCTGTCTGTAAGTGAGCAGTGAGCATAAACTGCTTGTTAGCACCGCATAGCCTCTAACACAAATCTCGTAATCTAGCTGACAGTTTTTTATTTTTGGTTAAGAAGAACCCCTGCATGCTTCTGACTCTCGTGTGAGTTTTAAGTTAATGGTAGAAATCAGAAATAAAGAAATGGGTCAGTAAGATGTGCATTTGTTTTATTAAAGGAATACTAAACCCAATTTTTTTCTTTTATAATACAGATAGCGCATGTAATTTTAAGGAACTTTCTAATTTACTCCTATTATCAATTTTTCTTTTTCCTTTGCTATCTTTATTTGAAAAGCTAAAATGTAAGCTTAGGAGCCGGCCCATTTTTGGTTCAGCACCCTGGTTGTGCTTGCTGATTGGTGGCTAAATGTAGCCTCCAATCAGCAAGTGCTATGCAGGGTGCTGAACCAAAAATGGTCTAGCGCCTTAGCTTAGATTTCTGCTTTTTCAAATAAAGATTGCAAGAGAATGAAGAAAAATTGATAATAGGAGTAAATTAGAAAGTTGCTTAAAATTACATGCTGTATCTGAATCATGAAAGGAAAAAATGTGGGTTTAGTGTCCCTTTAAACTAAGGGTATGCACAATCGATTCATTTGAAATTTGTCATAGGCTTGGTCAAGCATGACATTTTTGTAATAGAAGTAATAAATTCACATGAATTCACAAGATTTCCCTGATGTCACGTTTGACCTCAGGCACGCCCCACCTTGCTAATACTTAGGGCCAGATTACGAACGGCGCGCAAGCGCTATCAAGTTTATTGCAGTTGTTTGATGTGTCGATATAGCGATATAGCACAACCTATGTGTATGGATGTATATATATATATATATATATATATATGTGTGTACATATGTATTTATATGTGTATATATGTATTTCCAGACATATATACACATAGAAAATCATATGTATACATAAATAGACATATATATAAGTGCAATGGAGCCCTTTGCAGTCAAGTAGATTAAAGGGACAGTAAACCTAAAATATAATGTTATATAATTCTGCACATAGTGCAGAATTATATAACATTATATTAGTGCTATCGTTATTAAACCTTATATTCCCTTTTAATTTTTTTAAAATATGCTGTCTGACAGCAGGAGCGAGCTGCACTTAGTGTTATGGCGCGGTCGGGCCGGGCTTTGACTATACAGCTGGCCCGATGCGCTGTGGAATAAAAACAGACCCGCTCAGCAGAGTACAGAGAGCTGCAGGCCCATTTATCAAGCTCCGTATGGAGCTTGAAGGGCCGTGTTTCTGGCGAGTCTTCAGACTCGCCAGAAACACAAGTTATGAAGCAGCGGTCTAAAGACCGCTGCTTCATAACCCTGTCCGCCTGCTCTGAGCAGGCGGACAGGAACCGCCGGAAATCAACCCGATCGAATACGATCGGGTTGATTGACAGCTCCCTGCTGGCGGCCGATTGGCCGCGAGTCAGCAGGGGGCGGCGTTGCACCAGCAGCTCTTGTGAGCTGCTGGTGCAATGTTAAATGTGGAGAGCGTATTGCTCTCCGCATTTAGCGAGGTCTTGCGGACCTGATCCGCAGTGTCGGATCAGGTCCGCAAGCCCTTTGATAAATGGGCCCCCTGGTCTGAAAAACTGGCATATTTTAAAAAAATTAAAAGGGAATATAAGGTTTAATAACGATAGCACTAATATAATGTTATATAATTCTGCACTATGTGCAGAATTATATAACATTATATTTTAGGTTTACTGTCCCTTTAAAACATGTAAAAATGTATTTATGCAAAATTCATATTTAATAAAGGTTTTAAATATGTATTTACTATTAATATTTCAGATTCCAACTTTAAATAATAGATAAATGTAGGAATATGTATTTATGAATAAATAGAACATATTCTGCTATGTGAATAACATTGGAATGTGAAATATTCATATTTTCATGTCAGGTTAGTGCACTTGAGAATATGTGACCGGCTTTGCATGTGAGTTTTTTATCCACTTTTTTTCCTCCATTGACTTCTATGGGGGAATACCTTGACCCACACGTGATATTCCAACTTCGGCTTTTTACGCACATCGGGTTAGTGTGCAAGTGAAAACTTTTTACTTTCAACTTGTATTACGAGCGCTACCCGACACTTGCAAAAAGTTTACTTCTAGCGGAGTTAGCGCACCGGAAATAAATACAGTTCCACTTGTAATTCTTTCTTTGAACATTTTCTTTTCTTACTTGAAGATTATGGAACTGTTGACCCATACCTTTACCACCCACAAACAAAACAGATTATTATTCTATGTTTCTGGAGCTGCTACTCTACTAGGCATCTACAGGAATGGGGGAGTTAATAAAAGAGGGACCACTTTATATGTTTATGTGTGTTCATATGTATTTATATATTTATATATGTATATATGTATTTACAGACACACAGTATGTACACATATAAACACATAAATACATATGCACACATATATAGACATATACAGTCCAATCAGCCAATAGGATTGAGCTTGCATTCTATTGACTGTTCCAATCAGCCAATAGAATGCAAGCTCAATCCTATTGGCTAATCGGAATTCAAGGGATGCAATCTTGGATGACGTCCCTTAAAGGAACCTTCATTCTGGAAGAGCCGTTGATTGAAGAGTATGCTCCGCGACGGATTTCTTGAAGATGGAGCCGCTCCGCACCGGATGGATGAAGACTTCGGCCCGCTTGGATGAAGACTTCTGCAGGTTTCGATGAGGACTTCTGCCGCTTCGGATCTTCAATAACTGTAAGTGGATCTTCGGGGGTTAGTGTTAGGTTTTTTTAAGGGTTTATTGGGTGGGTTTTATTTTTAGCTTAGGGTTTGGGCGGAAAAATAGCTAAATGCCCTTTCAAGGGCAATGCCCATCCAAATGCCCTTTTCAGGGCAATGGGGAGCTTAGTTTTTTTAGATAGGATTTTATTTGGGGGGTTTCTTTGTGTGGGTGGTGGGTTTTACTGTTGGGGGGTTGTTTGTATTTTTTTTACAGGTAAAAGAGCTGATTTCTTTGGGGCAATGCCCCGCAAAAGGCCCTTTTAAGGGCTATTGGCAGTTTAGTTTAGGCTAGGGTTTTTTTTTATTTTAATGATAGTAATTTTTATTTAGATTTATTTTAATGATATTAAAGTTAGTGGGTGTTAGGGCTAAACTTAGGGTTAGGTTTAGGGTTTAATAACTTTAGCATAGTGGCGGCGACGTTGGGGGTGGCAGATTAGCGGTTAATAAGTGTAGGTGAGTGGTGGCGACATTGGGGGTGGCAGATTAGGGGTTAATAAGTGTAGGTAGGTGTCGGCGATGTCGGCGGTAGCAGATTACGGGTTAATAAGTGTAGGTGGCTGGTGGCGACAGATTAGGGGTTAACAAGTGTAGGTAGGTGGCGACGGTGTTGGGAGCGGCAGATTAGGGGTTAATAAGTGTAATGTAGGTGTTGGCAATGTCAGGGGCGGCAGATTAGGGGTGTTTAGACTCAGGGTTCATGTTAGGGTGTTAGGTGTAAACATAACTTTTGTTTCCCCATAGGAATCAATGAGGCTGCGTTACGGAGCTTTACACTCCTTTATTGCAGGTGTTAGGCTTTTTTTTAGCTGGCTCTCCCCATTGATGTCTATGGGGAAATTGTGCACGAGCATGTAAAACCAGCTCAAAGCAGCGCTGGATTTGGAGTGCGGTATGGAGCTCAATTTTGCTCTACGCTCACATATTGCCTGCTAACGCCGGGTTTATGAAAACCTGTAATAGCAGCGCTATAGGGAGGTGAGCAGTAACAATAACTTGCAAGTTAGCACCGAGCCGTTCATAACGCAAAACTCGTAATCTAGCCGATTGGTATTAGTTGTTTTTTTTTGCAGTTTTTGCTGTACATTGAAGTCTATTGGAAAATACGGTTGCAATATTTGAAATTGAAATTGAAAACTCTTTGCAAGCGTCGGGTTTTCGCTTGTGTTAAAAATGTTTACTTTCAACTTGTAATAAGAGTGCAATCTAACATGCGCATAAAGCCTCCGTCTAGCAAAGTTAACGTGGTAGCGGGAGCGCAAAATAATGCTTCACTTGTAATTTAGCCCTAATTAAGTAATGCATCGTTCACTTACATGTGTACATTACTGAATATGTATAGATGTGTGTATATATATATATATATATATATATATATATATATATATACACTTTAAGTTTAAGCTATGCCTGTGTTGAGCACTGGAACAACTAAAGTGTCCTGCAGAAGATGTCAGGTCTGGATATTTATGCTTGCTCCACAAAACCCCCACCTACAATAAAGAAGAAACAAAAATAAGGAAGTAATAGTCTTCAAACAAACTTACAAAGAACTCTATTCACAAATATAATCTGCCTGAAGGGGAATAGAAAAATAACTATTGAAACTATATATATGCAAATCTATCCCTTAAAGGGACAGTAAAGTCACAAATGAAGTTTCAGGATTCTGATAGAGCATGTAATGTTAAATTTTGTTTAGTTTACTTAAGTTATTACATTTACTTTGATCTCTTGATATCCATTAAAGAAGAGTAGGCTAAAGAGCAGCAATGCACTACTGGGAACATATCTGGTGAACCATTAGACATATATGTGCAGCCACCAATCACAAGTGAGCTACCATTGCTGCTCCTGAGCCTACCTAGGTATTCTCAAAACAAAGGATACAAAGAGAATTAAGCAAATTTGATCAGAAGTAAATTAGCTACTATATTTTGCCTGTTGATGTACAGATGATAATCTCCAAAATATTTTATTCTTCTCTCTAAAAGAGTTTTGTGAAGCAAAGTTTTAGTTGATGTTAGGTTATGCTCAGATAAGATGACTAGCAATTTTGTCTGGTATTGAAAGAGTTCTTAAAGGCATAGAAAGTTCAAAATATAATTGTGCATGGGTGCATTCTAATTTTAAAGGAACAGTAAAGTCAAAATGAAACATGAATCAGATGCAATTTTAAACAACTTTCCAATTTACTTCTGTTATCAAATTTGCTTTGTTCTCTTGGTATCTTTCACTGAAGAGTAACACTAGGTAGGCTCATAAAAGCTCAGGAGTGTGCACGTGTCTATAGTACTCTATGGCAGCAGTGTTTTGCAACATTGTATGACAAAGCTACAAATAATGTTGCAAAACACTGCTCCCATAGAGTACTACAGACACGTGCACGCTCCTGAACTCTCATGAGCCTACCTAATTTTACTCCTCAATAAAAGATACTATGAGATACTCTCATGAATAGCATACGGACCAGTGACAAAACTGTTTGGTGTGACACTCTAAAGGCAATGGTAGCGACTATGATGAAACTTGTGTTGAATTTTTAAGATGCTTCAGATGAACAAAGACCTCCTTCAGAAAATTCACAGCTTTGAAAAATACTGAAGCTCATCTTCTTCTTAATTATACAGTTCTATCTAAGTTTCTACTATTGATTTTCATTGTAGGCAAACTATTTTCACAAACCTCAACATTTATCCACAACAGCAAACGTCCACAGCACCAAATAAAGAGCAATATTCTTGTATTTATGTCATTTATTTAGCTTACAAAAAGCATGTAGGCACACAGCAGCAAACAAAAGCAAAGTTTCGGGTTATTCACCCTTAATCATGCTAATACAGGACACCTGTATGCTGCTACTTAAATACCATATCCCTTAACCCTTACAATACCATTTACAAGAAAATGCTAAAATACACATAGTTTACTGCCACCTAGTGGTCACAGCTTAATACAAAAACTGATTTCCCCTTTTAAAAACAAAAGTACTTATACATATAACTTTTAAATTGTCTTATATGATATGATACAATCATGCTGTATGTAGCTTATTCAGAGAAATTTATATTACAACAAACAACTTTTATAAATTGTAATCACAGAAATACTGACATATCAATCTCCCTGTTAATCCTCCTAGGGGTTAATGCATCTAATTTATAAATCCAAAAGGACTCCCTTCTCTTTAATAAGAGCTCCCTATTGCCACCCCTTGTTAGGTTACCCACACTGTCAATAATCTGCCACCTTAACTGAGATATACTATGGCCGGCTTCAAGAAAATGGCAGGCCACTGGGGCATTCATGTCACCACATCTTATGTTAGACCTGTGTTAGCTGAGCCTGTCTCTTATTTTCCTCACCGTCTCTTTTAAATATATTTTTTGAGCATGGGCATTTTATTAAATATATCACATGTGTGGATTCACATGGGTAAAAGCCATTTATTTTAAACCTTTTACCCGTGTAGGGATGCACTGACTATTCTCTGAACCCTCATAATTTGGCTTTTAGGTAAAGAGTTCCTAAGGGATTCATGGTGAAAACTGCCATAATTTAACAAGTAGTTTCTGTCAGTGATTTTTCTGTAAATATCAATGTTCAAACTGCCCGTTATCATATCCCTGTACACTTCTGTGTCCAGGAACGCAATCTTGGTTTCACTAAGTAAATTTTAAACCCTGTGCTGCACCATCAAGTTGGTTAACAAATGCCATAAGGGATCGAATGTGGCCCCACCACATGCCAAACACATCATCTATAAAGCGCCACCAGGCTGCTCCATATTGTAAGAATAAACTATTCTCATAGACAAACTTGTCCTCAAAACAACTCATGAAGAGGTTGGCGTATGATTGGGCCACATTGGACCCATGGCTGTTCCTTTTAATTGTATATACCACCTGTCACCAAACAAAAAATAATTGCAGTATAGAACCAATCTCAATAGATCCTCAATAAACTGTAAATGAGCTACACCATATACATTAGTTTTAGTCATAGTTGTCATGGTAGCTCCAATATCACATTCATGCTTTATTGACGTATGAAAACTACTAACGTCTAACGTATATAGAATATACTTAGTGTTGTCTAATGAAAGATTTTTAAGCTTTGCTATAAAGTGTCTATAATGTAAGAAGTTGCTTTCATTACCTCAGGTTGTAGGATTTTATCTAAGTATACTGCTATGTTACTGAAAACTGGTTCTACTCCAGCAAAGGCGGCCTGGTGGTTTATGGGGGTCTTATGGGGGTCTGTTTGTTTAACATACAGAAGGAAATTAAGGGTATTATTGACAAAGCCCTAGCTAGGGGTATTATTGATAAGAAGCTTGCACAATATTTATATATCGCTTGGCAAAAAACACCTATTATATACACTGTACCAAAAGTGCATAAAGAAAAAAATATAACAAGGAAATGATTGATTATTGACAGTGTGGGTACCCTAAGAAGGGGTGGCAATAGGGAGCTCTTATTAAAGAAAATGAGTGCTTTTGGATTTATAAATTGTATACATTAAATCCTAGGGGGAATAACAGGGAGATTGATATGTCAGTATTTCTGTGATTAAATTTTATAAAAGTTGTTTGTTGCAATATAAATTTCTCTGAATAAGCTACATACAGCATGATTGTATAATATCATATAAGACAATTTAAAAGTTATATGTATAAGTACTTTTGTTTTTAAAAGGGGAAATCAGTTTTTGTATTAAGCTGTGACCACTAGGTGGCAGTAAACTATGTGTATTTTAGCATTTTTTTGTAAATGGTATTGTAAGGGTTAAGGGATATGGTATTTACGTAGCAGCATACAGGTGTCCTGTATTAGCATGATTAAGGGTGAATAACCTGAAACGTTGCTTTTGTTTGCTGCTGTGTGCCTACAAGCTTTTTGTAAGCTAAATAAATGACATAAAGACAAGAATATTGCTCTTTATTTGGTGCTGTGGACTTTTTCTGTTGTGGATATATTGAGAGGCGTTTGCAGTGGCCCTCTACCACCTGCACCAGGTAGTGTGCTGTTTGTCTATACTGGATTCCTCAAAATTTATGAGATATCCTGAATCTGGGTCTGGGAAATCTGGTCACCTTATCATAAAATGTTCTATTATTATTAATAATAATAATAATAATAAATTGTCAGTTGTGTGTAGATAAGTTCTTGCACTACAAGATCCTTATCCCAACCCCATTCTTCAGAAATGAAGCGTTTAATAGAACATTGTACTGTAAAACTATCACCCCTTTAATGTGGTTTCAATGATCCCTGTTACTTGCTGGAGTGTGTTAAATTGTTTACAAATATATCATTTACCTTTATTTTGTCATTGCTGCTGCTATTCATGTTAAAACTTCCATCTTTACTGACAATTTCAATACTGCAGTATTACATATATAATAGTTTTGCAAATAAAGGGCAGCATCAGAGATCAACCTCCCTTTGAGATGTGGAAGAGAGAGAGAGAGCTTATCCTGTTTGAAAGAGTGTTCCTGCAGGTGCTTTGAATGCAATAC
Organism: Bombina bombina; assembly: GCF_027579735.1. Lineage (NCBI taxonomy): Eukaryota > Metazoa > Chordata > Amphibia > Anura > Bombinatoridae > Bombina > Bombina bombina. Next base: position 886,492,151 of record NC_069504.1, read on the forward strand.
ACTCTTTTCAGCTGCTTGCCTTAATACATTGTCCCTTTAAAGGGACAGTCTACACCTTAATTATCTTAAAGTCTTACCTTAGATTAAGCTGCAAATAGCCTCTCGCACCCTTTCTATATCATGTAGCAGGAACAGTAAAAAAGTTATTTTAAAATGAATATTGAAATGGCTGCTAAGCTCCACCCACTGATGACATTGCAATATGGGCTGCCTATGGCGTCCAATCACAAAATGCTCACTAGTTGGATTCAACAGACTCTCAATGCTATTCAGCAGAGTGCCTAGATACAGCCTAGATCTTGATCTCTTCAGTGGGCGGAGCTTGGCAGCCATTTCAAAGTGTCCATAAACAATATTCATTATAAAATAACTTTGTTACCATTCCTGCTGCATTATATAGAAAGTGGTGCAGGAGGCTATTTGCAGCTTAATCTAAGGTAAGACTTTAAGATGACTAAGGTGTAGACCACTGGTTTTCAAACCTGTCCTAAGGCCTCCCCAACAGGCCAGGTTTTCTGGATTACCTTGGGTGAAAGCAGGTGCAATAACCATGTTTACTAATCAGCTGATTATTTCACCTGTGCGCTAGTACAGATATCCTCAAAATCTGGCCTGTTAGGGAGGCCCAAAGACAGGTTTGAAAACCAGTGGTATAGACAGTACCTTAAAGTCAGCTAGTGGAGATTAGTGATGTCGCGAACATAAAAATTTCGGTATTGTTCGCGAACCCGCGAACCGCCATTGACTTCAATAGGCAGGCGAACTTTAAAACCTACAAGGACTTTTTCTGGCCACAATAGTGATGGAAAAGTTGTTTCAAGGGGACTAACACCTGGACTGTGGCATGCTGGAGGGGGATCCCTGGCAAAACTCCCATTGAAAACTACATAGTTTATGCAGAATCTGCTTTTAACCCATAAAGGGCCTAAATCACCTAACATTCCCAAATGGTTTGCAATAACGTGCTTTAAAACATCAGTTATGATGTCGTATCTATCAGGTAGTGTAAGGGCCGCATCACAGTGACAGAGCAAACTCCAAGTGTAACGCACCGCAATCAACCGCAAACAGTCCACTTGCACAACCACGAGATAGATAGATTTGATAGATAGATACATAGATTACATAGCTCAATCGATGCAATATACATATGATCGATACACTGTACATTATGATTGGTGCCACTAATTGGCTAGTTGGGCCTGGAAAACACGCTGGCAGGTAGGAGGAAAGTGCAATTCAATGGCACGAGCAAACTGATGAATCACAAGCGATCAATTTGGAATTTTAAAGATTAACAATACTTTTACAACAACTAGAATTGGTGGCACTAATTAGCTAGTTTGTGTCTCACACAGGCTGGCAGGCAGGAGGAAACTGCAATTCAATGGCACTAGTAGACTGAATATTTGCAGTCCAAAAAATTATGAATTTTAATTTTTTTGATACTGTTACAAGAATTATGATTGGTGCCACTAATTGGCTAGTTGGGCCTGGCACACAGGCTGGCAGATATAAGTCGTGGATGGTAGGTAGGGCAGCAGTTTAACACAGTATGCTGTGTAAGTGACAAAAACACAGGCCTGATAGAAAATTAAGTTAGATTACACTAGCAAAATATTTTAAAATTTTAGATTTTAATATTAAAAAAATGTTAAGAAGTGCAATGCACATATGAGTGGTCGCACTGGCTGGCTGCTACGTAGGGCAGCAATTAACAACAGTATGCTGTGTAAGTCAGATAGACAGTTAGACACAGGCCTGATAGAAAATAAAATTTGATTACACTAGCATAATGATTTAAAGACTTTTTGTCAATTTAAAGAAAAAGGTTAAGCACATACATATGAGTCGTGGCTGATACCCTTGGAAGGGCAGCTGTTAAAAACAGTAGGCTCTGTAAGTCAGATACACACACGCCTGATAGAAAATACTATTAGATTACAGTAAAAAAATGATTTAAATTATTTTTTGGGGGGGGGGATTAAAAAAAGGTTAAACACATATGAGACGTGGCTCATAGACTAGGGAGGGCAGCAAGTAAACTATCAAAAAAAATTAAACTTTTTTTTTTTATATTTAAATTAAGGTGAAGTAGATATGAGTGGTGGCTGCCTGGCACAGACCAATTAACCAAAAGACTGAAAAAAAATGAGGTATATTAATGCTGTGTGAGCCTGACAGACACAGGCCAGATAGAAAATGCAATTAAATTAAAATAATGTTATAAACGGATATTAACACTGGTGGCTGGCACAGAGCAATGAGCCAGAGTATATGCTGTGTGACACAGGACTGATAGAAAATGAAAAAAAAATTTCACTAGCAAAATAATTAAAATTTTTGGTTAGTTAAATTTAAACTAATGTTGTTAGGGAGATATCAGTGGTGGCAGTAATCACAGCATATGCAGGCTGAAAGCTAGGCAAATGCTAATAAAAATACGGAAAAAAAAAACCGGCACAAAATATAGCCCAAAAAAGGGCTTTTTGGGGTGCTGTCCTTGCAGCAGAGATGAGTGGAGTCCTTCTGGACTGTAGTGGACACTAAATACACTAGCCTAGCTATGTATTTCCCTATAATGTCAGGAGCACAAACACAACACGTCCTCTCACTAACAAAGCAAGGTCATTATGAGTCTAAAATGGCGGCTTCCGAGTAGCTGGGAGGGTCTGTGAGGGAGTGTCTGATGTTGATTGGCTCTAATGTGTCAGACGGCTGTGACATACAGGGTCAAAGTTTCCTCAATGATGACACATAGGGGCGGATCGAACATTGCCATGTGTTCGCCCGCAGCCGCGAACGCGAACAAGCTATGTTCACTGGGAACCGTTCGCGGGCGAACAGTTCGGGACATCACTAGTGGAGATGTCTTTGACAATGTATTACAACACAGTGTCTTACATTTAAACTCGGTAATTACACTAAAAGAACTAAGAACTCTGGGAAATTGTCTTTAAAGGGATATAAAACCCCAAAATTTTATTTTTTTCTGATTCAGACAGAGCATACAATCTTAAGCAAGTTTCCAATATACATCTATAATAACATTTCCATTGTTTCCATGATATTATTTGTTGAAGAGATACCTAGGTAGGAAATAGTGCTTCCATCTAGTGCTCTTAAAAAACCCTCTGCCATATAGTGCTCTAGCCACATGCATGCTCCTGAGCTATATGTCCCTGCTTTTTAACAAAAGATACCAAGAAGTAAGAAAATGTTATAATATAAGTAAGTTAGAAAGTTCTTTTTTAACTGAATGCTCTATCTGAATCATAAAAGAAAACAAATTGATTTCATGTCCCTTTAAGCCATTTTAGCTGTAGAACAGAATATTTTAAAGCTGGAAAAGTTTGAAAAAATAAATAATATTTTGCTTACAGTTCAAAACGGCAGGATGATGATCAGAAATGTAGTAGACATTGCCCCCTGGTGGTTTACAAAGAAAAATGTTACAACTCTTTAAACAGCAACTTTAAAATGTCACCAGTGTCAAAAAATCAACATGAAAATGTCAGCTAAGTCTAAATGCCATTATTAATAGAGGAACAGGAAAAATGTCCCAGACTTACAAATTACAATTTTCCTATCATTTTGAGTAATTTTATCATTAACATTTTTAACATCCAAACACTTGATTGCAATCATAAATGAGCATGATTTTGTTTCATTTGAGTGCAAGTTTTCTCATTTACAAGTCTGATTTTAGCTACAGTTCTAACTTTTAATTAAAGGGGTATGGAAGTGAAGATTAAATTTACATGATTCAGACAATTTAAATTAAAACTTTCCAATTTACTTCTGCAGTCAAACTGGCCTCTTTCTTTCAGTATCCTTTGATAAAACTTAGGGCCCGATTCTATAAAGCTCTCTGGGCTTGTGAGATTGTATAAGAAATCTTGGAAAAATCTGATAATTTATGTGACACTGTGACTGAGTATCTTGGTTGTGCTATGGACATTTGAGTTTCCAGTATTGTATGTAATTTGTATCAAAATTCAATTGAATTACAACATTTTCTATATACTGTACTGCATACCATTTGTTATACGTACAATTTATAATGTTAGCGCTCCCTAGTGGTTGATACCATCTATTGTATTGGCTATAAGAAATCTTGCTAGCACTAGTGTTTCACCTTGAGATCAGTGTGTCTCGCAAAGGGGTATCGCCTGCTTTTTATTTATTTATTTATTTATTTATTTATTTATATGCTAATTACTGGAATGCAAATAAGAAGTAACAATTGTATTGTTTAATAGCATTAAAAGTTTAATTCAAAATTACTTACATTGATTGGATAGAACATGTAATTTTAAATAACTTTCCAATTTATTTATATTATCAATTTTTGCTTAGTTCTCTTGGTATCCTTTATTAAAGAGTAATACTAGGTGAGCTCAGGAGCGTGCACATGTCAAACTATCTGGCAGCAATGTTTGAAACATTGTTGATAGGAATGTTATACATAGTTGCAAACATTGCTTTCATTGACTGCTAAAGACACATGCACACTCCTAAACTCTTATCAGCCTACCTAGGTTTATTCTTCAACAAAAGATACCAAGAGAAACAAAGCAATTGTGATAATAGAAATAAATTGAAAAGTTGTTTAAAATGAAATGTTTTCACGGAATCATGAATGTTTAATTTTGACTTTACTATCCCTTTAAAAATTGTAATGAAGGGGCGGAGCTAGCTACTGAACGGATCAACAGCATCCTGCTGAAGCTCCTGTGCTAATAATATAAACTAATCATTCAAAATACATAGTTTTATCCAACTTTGCTGAATATTTTGGGAGATTATAACAGAGAGATGCTGGGCTGTCCTGACCGACTGCACTGGTAGCAGATAACGGTAAATCTAAAAGGAGACGCAGTGAGTCAGACACCAAGGCCTTGAGACCCTGGACAACCCAGTCCCTCATCGGATATTTGGTGCCAACCTAATTGCTTGTTTGGGGGCTGCCACAAAGAGATACACGACTCCGGAGGGTCGGGGCTCCGCTCCGGAGCCGTCTCAACTTACCCAAGAGCAGCAGAACTTAACGGCAGATACGGCTGTATCGGTTACAGCCGGAGTAAGTGACCGCACCACACTTGCGGCGAGGAAGGACACTGAATAGCGCCCTGCAGCAGATTGCGCAACCGGCTGTCGCTGACACTTACACCTGGTGCTGTCTGAAGTAGTAGGCGGCCGACTGACTAACGCTGCAGAGAGAAGAAACTAGTGGCGCGAAAAAGCGCCATCTTGAGTGCGGCCCAGCAGCTGGAAACGCTAAGAGGGGAACAGTCTGTGAAAGTAAGAATCCGGAAATCCCACACAGTCAGCTGAAGCAGCTACAGGATTTTTGCGGCCTGACCTTGTGCAAGACCAGTAGATCCTAAACAGAGTGAACCGGTGCCGATACACAGTTAGCAGCCAGTGAGGAGGGTAAGAACCTACCACGAGTTGCACCACACTTTCAGATTCACCTGAGGCTGTGCTAAACATACAGACACATGTTACATTAATGAATGCCCAAATATATGCAGCAAGAGCTTCCCAATTTGTAACGGTCCCTGCTCTGGCTATCTAATCATTTTGAATTAATACTGGGACACTTGCCTCCTAGAATCAGCTTTGTACCAACCATCAGATCTGTTGGGAATAAGCCTATCTTCACTCAGTACACACTCTGAAGAAGAGACAAAAGAGAGACTATAGAATACCAACATAAGTATACCTGCTTTGGTTCAGAACTAGCCAAGGCACCTGTTCTCTGCATAAACCTACTGAACACTCAGACTGTTAGAGGCAGGAATCCGTTGGTGCCCTTCCTAACAGTTAGCTAGTTTTGCAGTAAAAAGAAATTTATCCTAAACTATTCACTCTGCATATAGCAATAGATTTACCAGCTAGGTGAACTAAAGGAATACAAACATCACTTATAACAGGGCTATTAGCAGCACTTAATGAGGTGAGTCTGAAATAAAGAGACATAATTATACAGAACTGCTGCCAGCAATAAGAACTGCGGTAAATATACAGGCAGAGAGGTGAAGCATTACCATATCTGAAATTACTCACTAAAAAACTACACAAATTTAAAGAACTGAGCTGCTAAAGTGTGGATAGCTGTGGTGTCCCATAGATTGTTCCCTGCCCCCTCCATTTCCCGCTGGCCCGGGCCAGCGGGTCATATCCCAGTCTCCCTCACCGACTTCGTCCAGTGTGGACATCTGCCCTGGGGGTAGGGGACAGTGTGGATGCTTGGGCACATATGAGGAGGAGGGATGCTGTCCGCTTTAGTTGTATTGGGATATCATAATGACAGATAATATAAAGGATGGCCGTGTGAGATGATTGGAACAGATAGTCTGACAGAGAATTGAATACATAAAAGAGTTGAAAACTCTCCATATACCACAGCAAAATTTTCACCCTCAATAAACATCCGCTATGCCCCACAAATACAAATATACATGTAAATAACAGATGAGGGTGCCACAGAAAAAAATAAATAAGAGGCTTGAATAGATGACGGATAGTCGCTAAGAAAATCTCTATGTCTGTGCATACACAAAATTAACTGGCAGAGGTCTGGAATACAGCTAGCCTTTTACCCTTAGCAAGGAAAGTAAGGGAAACTATATACATACTATAAAGGAGAAGGCTGCATACTCTCAACATCTAGTATTAGCAAAACTATTTTACTACTGCCAACACTTAAGGCGAGTAGGAGGGGGGAAAAACTGACTTTATATATATATATATCTTTGGCTGCCTGCAATATTTGTATATACCACAGTATATTTTTGTGCACCATTGACATCTACTATGTCTACCAGAAAAGGCCCCAAACACGACAAAGGGGCAAAACCTGTCTCAGTTGATACATTCTTTAAGGCATCTAAACTAACTAAGTCTCAAGATCAAGTTGCAGATGAAATAGAGGATGACATGGAGTCTGAAACTGAGGAGGAATCTAATGGTATGACACCAGTAACCAGAGCAGATCTTCAATCCCTAGTCTCTAAACAGGACATTACAACTAATTTTGAGAAACTATGGGAGAAAATGGACAGTTTTCAGGCGACAATAACCAGCAGCCTTACTACAATCAAAAATGAGATATCAGAACTGGGAAGCAGAGTTGACTCTTTAGAAACAGCTACAGATGAGATGGGAGAGGACGTGGTTGCAGCCTCGGAAACTCTAACCACACAACAACAGGCTATAATGGAATTAGAAGAGAAAATTGAGGATATGGAAAATAGAAGCAGAAGATCCAATCTTAGACTCAAAGGAATACCAGAGGCCGTAACGGCTGAAGAGCTTCATACATATCTCCAACAGCTATTTCACGCAATCCTGGGAACACCTGCTGATTCTGATTACCCCATAGAAAGAGCCCATAGAGCCCTTAAACCCAAGCCTAAGCCAGATCAACCACCAAGAGATGTGATTATTAAATTGTTGAGATTCCCGGATAGGGAGAAGATACTCCTAGCAGCCAGACAAAATCCCATGTTTAAATTTCAAGGAAACATTGTTCAATTTTTCCAAGACCTCTGCGTTAAAACTTTACAAAGGCGATATGCACTACGCCCTCTTACTCTACTATTGAGGAAAAATCAGATCCCATATCGATGGGGCTTTCCCTTTGCACTACATGTAATCCGGAATGGGAGAACTACATCCATCAAGACAAAGGAAGAAATCCCAGATATCTGTAAAGTCCTAGGCCTAGAAGCTCCGGACATTTCAATGGGGGAAACATCAGGGCCCCCGCCAAATCTATCCCAAACTCGTCCGAAACCTCAAAGATCTAAGTGGAAGACAGTGACTAAGAAGAAGACAAAGAGCTGAAACTATCCAAAGAGAAATATGGAAGGTAAAGTGCAATACCTAGACTATGGTAAGACACACTTGGAGCTTAACCATATTAGATGATCTTTAGTTACCTGAAAAGAGTAACTATATGGACGCGCTCCAGGAAATTTGATATGAATAAAACTCTTATTAAAAAAGACAATCTGTTATGAACTCTGGTAAGACTATCTGTTTGCTATTGTTTATGTTAGTTTTGACACATGTTTATCCTCAGGATATATCAATGCTGGTTAATGTTGATTTTATGTTTGTTTTTGTTTATGTTATATAGAGTTGTAGGGCATTATGTATTAAACTGTTGCTCGCTGGGGGAAGCTGACAGAATGACAAATAGGAGACAGGGAAGAATCCCAGGACCCTTAAGACACTGGACAAGATATCATACAGACCCAAAAGACGACCGACTGACACACTGTTTATTGAGACAGACTATAAGGGGAAAGAGATTAACATACACGCACGTAAGGGATAATGACATTGCCTAGAATTGTGTTACTCTCGCATAATGCGAGAGGTCTCAATACAGACATTAAAAGGAGGACAGCTATGACCACTTACAGACGACTAAAGGCCACTGTTATTTATCTCCAGGAGACCCACTTTCTCAAAAGCACTATCCCAAAATACTGGGCAAAAGACTATCCACAACAATTTCACTCCACCTTAGACTCCAAAAAAAGAGGTGTTTCTATCTTAATACATTCATCTATATCATTCACACATAGTGAGACCATTTCGGATAGGGAGGGTAGATATTTATTAGTGTCAGGGAAGATAGGGGACACAGATGTGCTCTTGTGCAATGTATACGCACCAAATGAGCAACAGGACAAATTCTTTGAAAATATCTCACACTTACTGACTAACTGGTCCAGAGTGCGAATATTGTTAGCAGGTGATTTTAATATTGATCTTCAAGCATTAACAAAACAGAATCTTACCCTGTCATCAGTGAAAAAGCAACGCCAAAAAACAATTGCTAAGAGCATTCTGGGCCTCCTAGACCAACACTCTTTACACGACACCTGGAGGGTACTAAATGGGGGGTCAGGGGATACAACCTATTATTCGTCGGCCCATGATAGTTATAGTAAAATAGACTATATGTTCACTAGTCAGATCCTGCAACCAGTAATTCAATCAATAGACATACACCCGTGCGTGTGGTCTGACCACTCTATCACACAAATGAGCCTTGGTAACCTCTCAGACCCCAAGAGAATAAAGACTTGGACATATGACCCCAACTGCACGAAAAACCCCTTAGTGAAGAATAATATAATTAGACACTTAAAAGAATATTGGCAACTTAATATAGACTCCACAACTAATCCAATTATGCCATGGGCAGCACACAAGACAGTATTGAGAGGGATCCTTATTAAGGAAAAAACTCAATATAAAAAACAAAGGGACTCCGAAATAAAACAGATAGAGACAGAAATTAAATCGTTAGAAACACTACACAAACAGAATCAATCAAAAACTACTTTGAAGCAGCTCACTAACAAAAGGCGGGGTCTACACTCGCTATTAAATGAACACTCTTTAAGAGCGGCACACAAGTTAAAAACGAACTACTTTATTTTTTCTAACAAACCAGATAGATACTTAGCGAAGAAAATTAGGGACAACTATCAAGCCCTTGCCATAGCACAGCTACAAAAGTCCAATGGACAGATGACCTCCCACCCTCAGGAGATTGTTGATATATTTGCACAGTTTTATAGTGAACTGTACGACGGTACAAAGACACAGCACAGCCCCTCAACGCAAAAGATATTTGATTCCTTCTTGGTAAAAGCGAATTTGCCACAGATCACTGAGGAAGATAGGGAGGCCCTAAATACCAAAATAACACACATGGAGGTGTTAACGGCTATCAAAGAACTTAAGCCAGGTAAAGCTCCGGGACCCGATGGGTTTCCAGGAGAATACTATAAAACATTCAAAGAACTATTAGTGCCCCACTTGGTAGCGTTGGCAAACCATATTATGGAGGGAGGGACGATACCTAAGGATCTCCTAAGGGCTAGAATAGTGGTCATACCAAAACAGGGGAAAGATCCCACAAAATGTACTAGCTATAGGCCGATCTCCCTTATCAATCAGGACCTCAAAATTATAACGAAAATTATGGCCAATAGATTAAAACATATCTTACCCTCTATTATACACGCAGATCAGGTCGGGTTCATTAAAGATAGGGAAGCCCCAGACAACATTCGCAAAATGGTATCGGTAATAGATTATCTACGAGACAAAGGAGTGCCTTCTCTGGTCCTTTCACTGGACGCGGAGAAGGCATTCGATAGAGTGGATTGGAAATATATGTTAGCGATTCTTACAGAAATGGGATTTAATGGGGGATTTTTACAGGCTATTAAGGGATTATATTCAACACCTACAGCACAAGTCAGGGCAATAGGACACCAATCTAAAGAAATATGTATACTTAACGGTACGAGACAGGGTTGCCCGCTCTCACCGTTAATCTTTGCATTATGCATTGAACCATTGGCAGCATATATTCGGAATTGTCCGGAGATATCAGGAGTGGAGATAGGGAAGATAAATCATAAAATAGCTCTATTTGCGGACGACGTGCTGCTTACGATTACAAACCCGTTAGTATCCCTACCCTTCCTCTACCAAGCTTTAGATCTGTTTTCACAAATATCGGGCTATAAAATCAATGCTGATAAATGCGAAGCATTGCCTTTATCTATCCCAAAACATACGATTAAATTGATCGAAGCCAATTTTGATTTTCAATGGGCACCAGAAGGGTTGAAGTACCTGGGGATTAAGCTAACTACACACTCCACGAAATTATATATGGCAAATTACACTCCCTTGTTTAAGGCAATCCGATCTGAGTTAGGGAAATGGAGAAAGATGGGCTTTTCCTGGTATGGTAGAATGTCTGCGGTGAAGATGACAATCTTGCCCAGAATTCTATATTTATTCCGTGTACTCCCTATTAAAATCAATACTTCAGACCTAGACGACCTTCAGAAGGATATATGTAGATTTTTAAGAGATAATAAGAAATCGAGGATATCCCGACATATCTTACAAAGACATAGACAATTGGGAGGAATAGGCGTCCCTAACTTACACGACTATTATACAGCAGCCCGGTTGGCTCAGACTGCGATATTAGGGAGACGACAGACTGATATACTTTGGCCTGCCTTGGAAGCAGAAATGCTGAGGCAAGAGACACCGGATGGTATTCTCTGGAATAAGAATCTGAAAGACTCAGACGCCCTCTACCAAAATAAAATCACGATGCTCACTAGAAAACAGTGGATAGCTGCTAACCGGGAGGGAGGGATAGTTCCTACACACACACAAGCAATGCCACTAAAATATATAGTGAATGAAGACTCCAAATATAGAATTAGGAAATGGGAAAACAAAGGGTTATACAGGGTGGCAGACATGCAGTCCCAAGGCAAAGTACTGACTTATACCCAACTTCAAGAAAAAATAAAACCCACTCATTTGCAGTGGTTTCTATATCTCCAGACGATGTCAACCACACGGAATTACTTAGGGACAGTCATGACCCAAAGACAACAGTCCACTTTGGAATGGCTATGTACCTCTCCTAACAGACCCAAAAAAGCAATCTCTAAATTATACATCTCCATACAACAGACCAAGAACCAGACTAAATCCTCAGTAATGATACAATGGGAAAGAGATCTAGGCAAAGAGGTTGAGATAGATGACTGGGTTGAAATGTTTTCTCAGGCTAGTAAGGGACTTATTAGCGCAGATCTTAGGGAGAATATTTTGAAGACATCCTTCAGATGGTACTTGACGCCAATGAAAACCGCTCATATGATTAAGGGGAGAGGTAATCATTGCTATAGAGGATGCCAAGTAGTGGGCTCCTATATCCACATGTGGTGGGAATGCACTAAGGTAAGCGACATATGGCAGAGATTATCCAACCTATTGAGTAAGGTGCTAAATGAACAGATTACTCTCACCCCAGCCCAAGCACTACTACACGAGAACATAGCTAGATATAACACGCACATAAATGTGTTTATTAGAATTCTCTGTACCACAACGAGAATAACCATTGCCAAATACTGGAAGACGGAAGTACCGTCATGGATGGAGGTCCTATCCAGAATCCAGATGACATTCACATTGTACGAGTCAGCAGCGAAAGAGTTAGATATAGAACCTTGGTTCCAAAAAGTCTGGTTCTACTGGATAATGGAAAATAATAAAGAATGACACTTTATAATAGGGAGAGGAGACTCGGACAAGAAGGAGATGAAAAGGTATATTTTCTATAGAGGCAATAAAATTGGGAAATGGATTGAGGATAGATGATGAAGGCGACCCAGACGGAGGCTTCCCCTTGATGAGTTAATAATCTTTAGATGCTGTAAAGATAAAATGTGTAGTGCCTGAACATAACTCTATGAAAAAAAAACATATATATTGTTGATTTGTTGGTTTAATATGTTTACATTTAAAGTTGTTGATAGTTTATGTTGAAGATGTAAAGGAAAAGACCCCCTAAAAATCACCCGATCCCTCACTAAGAACGCTAATCTGAATGAGATTGCAAAGGAGAAATAAAGGGGGGAGGACTTACTACTGAAAATATCTCCACACTTCAGCATGATGACCTCTAGTTCAAGACTCTCACCTCAGAGAAAATAAGAAAAATACGTAAATCTCCCAAACTCTTTATAAGAGCAAATAAAGAGTGCAATACATGAACTCTAAATAAGGAGAATACCCTAGAATCGGGGCTACTTTTGTTAAGTAAATGTTATGGTATGTTACCAGATGTATTTCAATTGGTGAAATGTACATATCTGTTCTAAGAAAGGTGGAAGTGATGTGGAGTTAATTAATAAAAATTATTTCAACTAAAAATTGTAATGAAATTGTTCTGCAAAAATCGTTATTTTCTGAAAAATTAAAATTCGTATTGAAGTTGTGCAGGGAAGAAATTGTTTAAATTGCACAGCAGAAATTGTAATAAAACTACACTGTGCATGCAAAAAACACTTTATTTATAATACAGGGACAGCCCTTTATTTTTTTTTATACAATTCCCTGATTGCAGCCCCTGCGTGTGTCAGAAGCCAAGTTTGATCCAGCAAAGTTTTTAAAACTTGGTCCTTAATTCCTTTCCCTCTTTCCATGGAAGAATACTGAGAGCACAGGTCTTAGACACTATATACATAACAGGGGGCTATTGCTCACAAACCCCACATCCCCCAGTGTTTCACTACTTATATCTAAGCACGAGCAGCCTCTTAAAGGGACATGCTACCAATATGCTAAATCAAAGGAAAGGGATGCAGCATGTCTGCAAAAGGCTGACCAGAAAATATCACCTGAACATCTCTATGTAAAAATAGGAAATTATGTGACCTCAAAATGTATAAAGTTCACCAGAGTAAGTGATCTGTGAGCATTTATGCTTCAGCTACTGTCAGCTGCATGTAAAAACAAAACCCAGCCAATCAGCATCTTCATTGCTGAGGTAACATTTTGTTTTACTGTGATTTTATGGGATGTTACCATAATCTAGCAAGATTTCATAGTAAACCTCCTTGTACTGATAAGAGAAATAAAGTGACTGTGCCTGCACATGCTAGATGCACGCTCTCTTGGATATCCCAGGACAAACATCCTGATTGGATGCTAAATGTTACATGAAACCCAAACTTTTTTCTTTCATGATTCAGATAGAGCATACAATATAAAAAAAAAATACTTTTCTATTTACTTCTATTATCAAATTAGCTTGATTCTCTTGGAATCCTTTGTTGAAGGAGCAGCAATGCACTGCAGGGAGCTAGCTGAACACATCAGAAAAGCCAATGACAGGAGGCAATGAAAGTTGTTAAAATTGCATGCTCTATCTGAATCATGAAAGAAAATATTAGGTTTCCGTGTCCCTTTAAAGTCTCTTTACAATAGGATGTGACTACATTTTTAAGTAAAATATAATTTTTACATAAAGATGTTCATGTTATACTTTCTTACAAGTCATTCAGCAATTAGTCATGTCCTCGGCAGAGCATGAGTCAAGGATGTCCTGGGAAGAGCCAGGAAGTCTCTAGAAACCAAGAAGGTAGCGGCAGGAGGTACCCCTGACAGACCGCCCAACCTGTGACAATCCTGCAATATCTGGTAAGGTGAGATTCCTAAATTTTAGCAACAGGTTCTGGTGGGATTCTGACATTTTAGCAACAGGTTCTCTAACTTCTTTATAATACAAAAAAGTTAGGAAATTGGTGCTGTGATATTAGAACCTTTACACTTTATACATTTTAGAATTTTAAGAACTGATGAGAACCGGCTGAATCCCACCACTTGTTTGGGGGTATGAAATTCTATAGTATATACACAACTTAATTACTGGGTTCACTTCTAAATGTTATGCAAATTTACCAAACAATAAATTCTTTGTTAACCTGAACTTTTTAAATCTTCATTTAAAGGGACATAGAAGACAAAATGATATTTTCATGATTCAGATAGAGCATACAAATGTGCCAAGTTGTGTATTACAGATTAAACATTTTATTTTGTCAGGTCTTAAAATAATATTATAAACAAAAAATGCAGATCTTTAATTACTCCGTCCTTAAAGGGACATGAAAATCAGAACTTTTATGATTCAGAGTGTAAAATAAAAAAAAATAAAAAAATTAAATTTCAGTTTAATTCTGTTATCAGACCTACTTTGGTATCCTTTGTTGAAATGATCTTTTTTCAATATCAGGAGCAGGCATGTGACGTTTGACTATATGACAGCTGTGTATGCAACAATTTTGTTATAATCTTATACATGTAGTTCTTAATTCACATGCACACTCCTAAACCTATCCAGATATGAGCTCATGGAAAGTTTCAACATTGAAGGTAATAAGAAACAAACTTATTGGACTATAGTAAAGTGATATGAAACCTAAATTTTTTCTTTCATAATTCAGATAGAGCATGCAATTTTAAGCAACTTTCTAATTTACTCCTATTATCAATTTTTCTTCTATCTCTTGGTATCTTTATTTGAGAAGCAAGAATTTAAGCTTAGGAGTCAGACAACATTTGGTTCAGAACTCTAGGTAGCGCTTGCTGATTGGTGGCTACCAACAGAACGAAGAAAAATTGATAAAAAGAGTAAATTAGAAAGTTGCTTAAAATCGCATGCTCTATCTGAATGATGAAAGAAAAATTGGGTTTCATATCCCTTTAACCTGTATGAAAAGATGATCAGAAAACTAGGAGGATAACCTCAGATATTATATATGGCAGGGGTGTCCAGACTTTGGTGAGACAGGTTCTACTTTTCTGTGAAGATTGTCACAGTAGAACTAGTTCAGTGGTGGCAACCCAGGCACAGCAGACCTCGTAATGTAGGGGGCCAGCAGGTATAAGGGGCCCACCACCTGGACAGAGTTTCCCCAGTGTATTTTTAATAGATGGTTTTGATCAACATACCCACTTGGCACTGTAGGTGCTCGGTTAGTGATAGGGCAGAGACTGCAGGTAAGTGCTAGGTAAATTACAGAGAACTAACTGCAGGTGGGTGCTCGGCCATCTCCCTGCATGACAAAAAGGGCTTGTCAGGCACCTACAGGTAGCGATGTGCATGACAAGAACGCCTCGTCATGCGCATCAAAGTGGTTAAGAACCACTAAACTGCTAAACCCTTTAACTACCAAAGAGGGCTACAGTACTTTATAATTCTCTGTGGCATCCAAGGGGTTACAGAGAGAAAAAGAAAACAAGACACACAAAGTGAAGAACAAGACTTGCTGCTGTAGTTCAGTTGCCAAAAAACATCCCAACAAATGAGATAAACAAGAGTGCTTAACCTCTTCCCTATTTTTTCACACAAGCAGAAGAATTCTAAACAATTCTCTGCAACAGATACCAACAGACACTGATATACAGACACAGCTGTTGAACTCTAATTAATTATTTGCAAAAAAACAGTGATTTAAACTCCCCCCTAGTCCTTGCAGCCTCATAGATCCTGCCCTTTAGTTCCTCTCTGTTAGTTTCTCTTGCCCTCATTCTTAGCTAGGGCAACCTCCTTCTATGGAAATTTCAGCAATTTCAGTAGGTAAAGGGATATAAATGTTCAAAAAGAAAGCATTATAATGTCAGAGTATTTTATTACCCTGTTGCTTGCATTTAGATATGTATTTAACTCATTTAAAGCAGTTAAGCACATAGGTAAAGTCAGCTCCAGAGCAGCCACTCACAACAGGGAAGGTAGATTAATTAATCTGGTGAGCCAATCACAAGAGATATTTGTGTGTAGCTACTGATCACCCTCTTGCTCCCAGTAGTGTATTACTGCTCTTGGGCCAAATTATGTATACTTTTCAACAAAGGATACCTCAGAAAAAAGGAAAGCTTAAATTATAAGTAAATAAAAAGTCTCTTAAAATTTCCACTCTTAAGTCACCTCTGAGGAAGTGGAAGCAAAACATATCAGATAGTGAGGTAAGGGTCTATGGAGTGCACAAAGTGAGTTGTATGGAATTTTTAACTTGTTAGTAAATAAAACGTCCAAACAACTCACTGTTTGTTTACACTCAGCTAGATTATGAGTTTCGAGCAATATAGGGAAATTAACGACCGCCACAAAAGCGGCATTATGTCACCTCCCTATAGCGCTGCTATTACAAGTTTCCAAAAAGCAGGCTTGTACGGGCGATATGGTGACGTTGAACTCCATACGGCACCGAAATACAAGCGCTGCTTTGACGTGCTCGTGCACAATTTCTCCATAGACATCAATGGGGAGAGCCAGCAAAAAAAAAGCCCAACACCTGCGATTGCGGAAACAAAAGCTCCGTAACGCAGCCCTATTGATGTCTATGGGGAAAGAAAAAGTTATGTTTAAACCTAACGCCATAACATAAACCCTGAGTCTAAAAACCCATAATCTACTGCCCTTAACATCGCAGCTACCTACATTACAGTTATTAACCCCTAATCTGCTGCCCTAATATCGCCGCCACCTACATACAGTTATTAACCCCTAATCTGCTACCCCTAACATCGCCAAAATCCTACATTACAGTTATTAAACCCTAATCTGCCGCCCCCAATGTCGCTGCCACTATACTAAAGTTTTTAACTCCTAAACCTAACCCTAATGTAACCCTAAGTCTAACCCTAATGTAACCCTAAGCCTAACACCCCCTAACTTAAATATAATTAAAATAAAGCTAAATAAACCTTACAATTATTAACTAAATAATTCCTATTTAAAATTAAATACAAACTTACCTGTAAAAAAAACCTAAGCTAGCTACAATATAACTAATAGTTATAATTTAGCTATCTTACGCCTAGATTTGGAGTTTTGCGGCCAAAGGGGTGCGTTAGCTACGCGTGCTTTTTTCTGGCCGCACCTTTTAAATACTGCTGGTATTTAGAGTTTACAGAATGGCTGCGTTAGGCTCCAAAAAGGGAGCGTACAGGCATATTTACCGCCACTGCAACTCTCAATACCAGCGGTGCTTACGGACGCGGCCAGCTTAAAAAACGTGCTTGTGCACGATTCCCCCATAGAAAACAATGGGGCTGTTTGAGCTGAAAAAAACCTAACACCTACAAAAAAGCAGCGCTCAGCTCCTAACGCGGCCCCATTATTTCCTATGGGGAAACACTCTCTAAGTCTGCACCTAACACCCTAACATGTACCCCGAGTCTAAACACCCCTAACCTTACACTTATTAACCCCTAATCTGCCGCCCCCGCTATGGCTGACCCCTGCATAATTTTTTTAACCCCTAATCTGCCGCTCCGTACACCGCCGCAACCTACATTATACCTATGTACCCCTAATCTGCTGCCCTAACATCGCCGACCCCTATATTATATTTATTAACCCCTAATCTGACCCCCACAACGTCGCCGCCAGCTACCTACAATAATTAACCCCTAATCTGCCGACCGCACCTCACCGCTACTATAATAAAGTTATTAACCCCTAATCCGCCTCACTCCCGCCTCAATAACCCTATAAGAAATAGTATTAACCCCTAATCTGCCCTCCCTAACATCGCCGACACCTAACTTCAATTATTAAACCCTAATCTGCCGACCGGACCTCACCGCTACTATAATAAATGTATTAACCCCTAAAGCTAAGTCTAACCCTAACCCTAACACCCCCCTAAATTAAATATAATTTAAATCTAACAAAATAAATTAACTCTTATTAAATAAATTATTCCTATTTAA